>NC_059139.1:10575227-10878257 GCF_020740605.2 Lemur catta | reverse complement strand
TCAAATTCCTCATCTTTAAAATAAGGTTCATCACCAGTCCCTTGCAGGGTCATTGTAGATTCCCCAAGAACACGCGAGAAGGTGCCTACTAGGTGCTGATGCATAGAGGATGTCTGATCAAGGGTGGCTTTTATTTCAGATTGGCTAGTGATGGCGGGGGGAGGAAGGAGAGAGCCCACAACCACCAGCCCAAGGAAGGAAAAGAGACCCAACAAGGACAGGTCCACAAATTCTTTTTTTTTTTTTTTTTTTTTTTTTTTTTTTTTTTTTTTGAGACAGAGTCTCACTTTTGTTGCCCGGGCTAGAGTGAGTGCCGTGGCATCAGCCTAGCTCACAGCAACCTCAGACTCCTGGGCTTAAGCGATCCTACTGCCTCAGCCTCCCGAGTAGCTGGGACTACAGGCATGAGCCACCATGCCCGGCTAATTTTTTTGTATATATATTTTTAGTTGGCCAGATAATTTCTTTCTATTTTTGGTAGAGACGGGGTCTCACTCTTGCTCAGGCTGGTCTTGAACTCCTGACCTCAAGCGATCCACCCGCCTCGGCCTCCCAGAGCTAGGATTACAGGCGTGAGCCACCGCGCCCGGCCCACAAATTCTTAATTGGAGCAGTGGTGTCTGACTTTCTGCCCATGGCTGTTGCCTGCAATTTAAAGTCCAAACAATTATTTTATTTTGGTGGGGGAGGAATTAGATACGTGGATTATACTTGTGTATTTCAAAATGAACCCAATAGCATCAACAAATGTCTTAATGAATGCATAGAGAGCTTACATTTAGCTTCTTGAAAAGCCACCTAGCCACCTAACAAGGAGCCTAATTTCCTAAAGAATAAATAGAAGGTAAAATGATATATTTTGGATACCAATAAGATCCATTACCCACTACATTCATAGGGATATAAATTGAACACATGGCAACATTTCAAAATCCATAAACAAGAGCCCAAACTGATAGTCTCATGTTTATAATCTCCAATTTACAGAATTTCACAGAGAAATAAACCCTAAAGTTGTTTGAAGATAAAAGTCCTGGCTATGAATTAATATTGAACAATATGAAAGGATTACAGGTACTTGGAAGTAAACTTCTGAAGAATTCATCAGAATTTCTAATTACGCAATAATATTATGACAATGCTCGAGGATCTTGAGAAACCATTTTAACTATTGATTTTTGTGGGATTCTATAATAATTTGCAGCTTCAAAGATAAAATAATTTAAAATGATTTTTTTCTAATGGTACCCACACTATTATTCTGATTTAAGGGGAATCAAATTACATTTAGTTGGACATCTATGCATGCCACACACATTAATAGGCACTTTGCTTTGTTGATTCCAACTTAAATACATATATATTTTAAAGTTGTGGTAGACCTCTGCCACTGTCACACATTCAGCATCATGGTACTTAAATGTCCTCTCCCCAACCCTGCCAAATAGCAGGAAATGTTGTTTGTTAAAAGGCAGGGAAGTAGAAAGCTCAACTTTTTATTATACCTGTGTCCAGTTAAGTAGATACAGCTGCTCTAGTGAGTTGGGAGGACTTGATTTTTCTCCATTTATCTTTTTTCTTTCCTTCTTTCCTTTCTTCTTTCCTTCTTTCCTCCCTCCCTCCCTCCCTTCTTTTCTTCTCCAGCGCTTCTCCCAACATTCCTAGTGACCAGGAGGGGACAGTAAAACTGGGCTCATGGGTGCCTATCTGATCTGCTTCCTGTGGACACATGAACTCGACAGCTGCGTATGGGCCTGTAGTGGACGGGGTGGTGTGCAGCCCCCATGTCCCCTCCAGCACTCGAACACTCACTCCCCCAGCTGCCAGGAGTGCTGGCCTTTGATGTCTCACAGCAGAGTCCCTCCGTGTGGGATCCTTTCCTTAGCAGAACAGAGCTGCCCTGCTCAAGGCCACACCCCCTCTGTGGTTGGCAGTGAGGGGACAGTATGTATCCTGTGGCTGGCCCCTTGCCTTGGCTGGACAACAGACAGCAGTCCATGGATTGCCTAAGGAATCCTTTTGCTCTTACTTTCTTACAGGTATTGAGCTCCAAAGCACTCCCCAGTAAAAGTACTGCAGGTAAATCTCCATTTGAGAGCTTATTTCTCAGGGAGGCATACCTAAAACGGTAGATGCCAGGAACAGTCTGAGGAAAGGGACTCTAAAATGGGATTTGGAGCCAGGTCGCCAGCTGGCTGGCCCTCGGGGAGGATGGCCCCTGGCAGGCTGTAGCTGTGTAATTGTTGGGACTTTCACTTCTACAGTGTGACTGCCGGAAGGGAATGCATTGGTGGGTCCAATATCTGAAGTATTTGAGAGGTTCAGGGGAAGTGGTAATTGTAAGTACAGTGGAATTGGATGACTGCGCTGAGTGCTATAAAATGAATTAGAGAAAGGCAATGGAAGGTTGCAGCGATTAATCACCAATTTAAGGCTAAGTGTGAAAGCCAGAGGACTTGTGGCAGTTTATAAAGAGAAGCTCAGCTCCTGTAGCCAGAATTGAGCCTAGGACTTAATTAAAAGGGCAGTAGAGGGCCGGGCACGGTGGCTCACGCCTGTAATCCTAGCACTCTGGGAGGCCAAGGCGGGTGGATCACTCGAGGTCAGGAGTTCGAGACCAGCCTGAGCAAGAGCGAGACCCCATCTCTACTAAAAATAGAAAGAAATTATCTGGCCAACTAAAATATGTATAGAAAAAATTAGCCGGGCATGGTGACACATGCCCGTAGTCCCAGCTACTCCGGAGGCTGAGGCAGTAGGATTGCTTAAGCCCAGGAGTTTGAGGTTACTGTGAGCGAGGCTGACGCCACAGCACTCACTCTAGCCAGGGCAACAACGCGACACTCTGTCTCAAAAAAAAAAAAAAAAGGGCAGTAGAGTTCCAGAGAAGGTTAAATTTTCAGCCCCTGCAAGTGTATTGTGCCAAAGTCAGGGCCCTGCTTGGGAAGGAATGAGATGGAATCCCTGCTTGGGATGGGGACATATCTGTCCATGCACCCAAAATCCTGAATCCTCAGATTCCCCTGAATCCTCCTCCCTATTAAAAGCTAGTGCTGATCTATTGCTTGAAGACAGTGCAGAAGCCTCTGCCTTGCAAGACAGCACGTTTCCAACTTAAGATCAATCTTAGCTCCATTCCTGGACACTAGACTAGTAACTAGCATGGGGCAGCAACTGGAGCCCATTGGCCAAATCCAGCCTGCAGTCTGTTTTTGTACACGAAGTTTTACTGCAACACAACTACACCCATTCAATGACATACGAATTCTCTGTGGCTCCCCTCGTGCTACAAGGGGAGAATTGAGTAGTTGCAACAAAATCCATATAGCCCACAGAACCTAAAATATTTCCTGTCTACCTCTTTACACGCCAAGTTTGCTGAGCCCTGAAATAAAGTTATAATAAAACCTAGTGGGGGACGTGCTGGTCCTAATAAGGAAGGAAAGGGAACATACACCAAAGAAGATGCAAGACTGAGCAAGCAAGTACCAGCAGGAGTACCTATGGGAGTGAATCCTGAGGGTTCAAGAGTCTGGATTAAGGAGGATGAACTGTATAGTTGGGTAATGGAGAGTTTATCTACATGGGAGCACTCTCCTGAGAAATAGGACTTAGCACTCCGCTTGGTTGATTCTTAGCGTCTCTTAGTTGACTCTTTTCTTTTGTAGAAAAGCCATGACCAGTGGGAGGAAATATGAGAAATGCCTTAGCGGACAGTGAAGAAAGAGATCAAAAGGCCCAGGGAAGCAGGAGTGCTAGGGTGGACAGTCAGCCCTGTGGGTTTCACACCCACGGATGCAACCAACTGCGGATCGAAAATACAGTATTCAAAAAAAATTGGGTCTGTACTGAACATGTACAGACTTTTTTTGGTCATTATTCCCTAGACAATACAATGTAACAACTATTTACAAGGCATTTACATTGTATTTGGTATTATAAATGATCTAGAGATGATTGAAAGTGTACGGGAGGATGTGCATAGGTTACATGCAAACACTAGGCCATTTTATATCAGGGACTTGAGCATCTGCAGATTTTGGTATCCAAGGGAGGTCCTGGAACCAATTCCCCACAGATACTGAGGAACAACTGTACAGTAGTCTCCCTTACCCACAGTTTTGCTTTCCACAGTTTAAGTTACCCACAGGCCAAAAATATTAAATGGAAAATTCCAGAAATAAATAATTCACAAGTTTTAAATTGTGCGTTATCCTGAGTAGTGTAATGAAGTCTCACACCACCGTGCTCTGTCCTGCCCATGATGTGAATCATCCCTTTTTCCAGTGAATCCATGCTGTCTACACTACCCACCTGCTAGTCACTTAGCCATCTCAGCGATCAGATGAACTATCAAGGTATCACAGTGCTTGTGTTCAAGCCACCCTCATTTTACTCAATAATGGCCCGAATGTGCAAGAGGAGCAAGGCTGGCAATTTGGATGTTCCGAAGAGAATCTGTAAAGTGCCTCCTGTAAGTGAAAAGGTGAGAGTTCTTGACTTAAGGAAAGAAAAAAGTTGTTTGCTGAGGTTGCTAAGATCTATGGTAAGAACAAATCTTTTATGTGTGAAACTATGAAGAAGGACAAAGACATTTGTGCTAGTTTTGCTGTCATACCCTCAGACTGAAAAAGTTACAGCCATAGTGCCTGTTTAGGGAAAAAACGTAGTATACATAGGGTTCCGTACCATTCAAGGTTTCAGGCATCCACTGGGGGTGCTTGCTGTTGGAATGGATTTGTCACAGACAGGGGCTGCTCTGCCCTGGAAGACTGGAAAATCTACCTGTTCACTGTGTGTCACAGGGGCACCCGGAAGACACCATTACCAAAGCTGTAAGGAATGAGCAGAGGAGAGGAACACTGGCGTCTCTGAGGAACTCAGTGCTGGCCGTCCTCCGTAGGGCAGGGCTGATGCTATAAGACAACGCTGTTGTAAAACTGGGATCCCCAAAAGCAATGGGGATAAGATCCCAGATTGATAGAGGCCAGGTGGCAGAACTGAGGTGGCAGAAGCAAGGGGGATGCAACTATATGAGTGGCAAGGTTGGAGTGGCTGCTCTAAACATGCTCAACACTGCAAGGGTGGTGGTCCTCATTGTGTCCCCATTTAATCCACCATTCTGCCCCCTTCATTCACCAGGGGTCCTGATGAGACTGGATCAATCATCACCATAAAGTCAACTAATTATCTAATGTATCTATTGCCACTACCAAAAGTCCAACCTGCCAGCAACAGAAACCAACACTGAACTCCCCAAACACTATCTCCAGAGACCAACCAGCCACTTCCTAGCAACTTGATTACATTGGAGCCCTTTCAGTCTGGAAGTGGTAGTGACTTATTTTGATTGGAATTGACACATATTCCAGAACTGGCTTTACCTTTTGTGCCCACAGGGACTCAGGCAGCACTACCATCCATGGTCTCACAGATTATTTGATAAACTGACATGAGATCCTGCATAATGTGACCCTGTACCAATGGTCCCATTTCATAGTGAAGGAAGAACAACAATGGACATATGACCATAGGATCCACTGGTCTTATCACGTACATGCCGTCCAGAAGCAATGTGTCAACTAGAGCCTTTTAAAAGCACAGCTAAGGTACCAGCTTGGAGATGATACCTTGTGAGGTTGGGCTGGCATGAAATCAATGCCCATAATATTGTGCCCTGTTCCCACTAGGTGGAATTGATGGGCTCAGAAAACCAGGATTGGAAGTAAGCCTGGCTCTACTTACCATGACTCCC
Source organism: Lemur catta (assembly GCF_020740605.2). Lineage (NCBI taxonomy): Eukaryota > Metazoa > Chordata > Mammalia > Primates > Lemuridae > Lemur > Lemur catta. Next base: position 10,872,502 of record NC_059139.1, on the reverse strand, counting down.
AGTGAGCTGCCTGAGGAATTGGCACTTCCTTGTCCTTGCACATTTAGTCTCTCACGTCCTGGTCCTCTAGGGGAGAGTGCTCCTATCCAGAGACACAGCAAGAATTCCATTCAATCTTAAGGTACGGCGCTGCCCACTTGTAGTCATAGCCACCTAGGCAATTCACTGAGTTGACTTTTGCTACTTCTTTGCCAGATCTTGATGAAGAATGAGCAAGTGCAGTAGCCATGGCTTGAACTTGGCCCTTGGCCACCACAGCTGTGCCCTCACAGTGACCCAGGGCTCAAGGTTCTCAGGGATGGGAATCACCCCACTGGGTAAGCCACCTACGCTAGCAGCAGTGCTGTTAGGTGCGATAGCAGAAAAGGGAGACCATGAAAAAGAGATCACCCAGAAGCATATGGAGCAATTCTAAGTGGGTTGAACTTTCTATGTGAAGGAATTAAATTTGAGAGGTTCCAGGGGTGGGCCATGATGGATGGGGAGGTATACTCCCCAGATCACACCTTCTGGATCAAAGCATTCATTTCCCAAGCAGTCAGGAGAGTTGACATCTGATCCCTGCAAAGGGACTCCTCAGTGAGGCCCACTTGGGAATGGCTCTTGGCCAAAAGAAGCTACCTTGTCCAATGCCCATTTCCATTGGCATCCATTGACCGGTTTATGTGAGGATGCACAGGCCTGGCCCCTTTGCCTCCATTGGGAAAACTGAAGGGCCTTTCTGCTCTGGTCTCCCTGCAGTATTTGCTCATGTCTCTTGCGACTACATCACAGTCTGTGTCTCCCTGTGCCCAAACCCGATTCCCTTGTCCCTCCCAGGTGATGTTTCTGAGAACATTCCCTAATCACGTCCCTGCATACGACCTTCCGTCTCAGCGCCTGGCCCGCAGGAACCTGACCTAGGAGTGTGCTCTGGTTTAAGCATCTTATAAATGCCTTCATTTTCCTAATTGTTGTGATTCTGTGGTTTAAAACAAACTGGTGATCCAGAGTAAATGATTTTTCCCTCAGAAGCTGAAAGTTAAAATATTCTGTCGTTGCATTCAGTGGAAAACATTTTGCTGGACACAAAGGGCTTTGTTTCTATGGGTAGACATCTCCACATAGCATCTTTCCTTTAATGAGCTTTTGGTGTTTCCATTATTTATTTTTTAATCAAATTCTAATCCATTGTTTATACAGATGTTTCTGAAGCATTTTTTAAATGTAGTATGTTTGTAAAATTAGATCTCCATCTGTCATTACACGGAATGTGTATGGGCATATGGTGAATGGACTTATTTTTACCCCTGAATGCTATTAGTTTGCGTAACAGTATCCCTGGAAAAGAAGTGTCATTATAAGTGATCTTTGCTTCCCTTTACTCACAATTAATTTTGCTTCCTTTTGTAATCCACAGCATCAGATTTTTGAAAAACCAAATTACCACCTTAACCTCTTTAAAGAGAATCACAGAAAATTGATCTGCAGAATTTTTGTCTTCTTTCCTTCTCCATAGTATTTCTTTGCCATGGAAGAGACGTGCTCACTGAACATATCAGAGACCTTTTAATTCACTAAATTTCTTTCTTAGATTAATAGCTTTGATGCTCCTTCTATTTAAATTGGTGGTAGTGTTAAGTGCCAAAAGAATGTGGAAGGTGATTAATCTTTTCATCATCAATTTCAAAACGAATCAGATATTAACATTTGAGTGATTCCATTTGAAACATGGATAAGAAATCAGCATATGGCATAGGCTTTTCTGACAGATTTTTTTTTCAGTTATTTATTCCATGTTTTTCCAGTCCATAGCATGTATGGAATTTTATTTCTACATGTTCTGATGTTTGTATAAACATCATGTTTTGGTGCTAATTTTTTTTTTTATTATGGAATGTTCCAAACATACACAGAGGTAGAGAGAATAGTATTATGAATCTTCAGGTACCCATCTTGCAGCTTCAATGATTATCAACATTTTGCAACTCTTGTTTCATCTACCCACCTCCACCTTCTCCCTCCTCCTACCACTTACATAACCCCCCATACCTCACACACATACACACAGACTCACACACACACTTTTTTCCTGGAATATGTGAGGCAAATACCAGATATCATATTTTCCTCATAAATACTTTACATGCATTTAAGCAGTAAGACTTTAAAAAAATACCTAGGTAGTATCATACCCAAAAATAATATCTTAATATTCTAATAACCATATTCAAATTTCTCAGATTGTCTCAAAGTTGTTTTTTTTTTTTTTTTCTTTTTGGAGACAGTCTTGCTCTGTTGCCCAGGCTAGAGAGCCGTGGCATCAACCTAGCTCACAGCAACCTCAAATTCCTGGGCTCAAGCAATCCTCCTGCCTCAGCCTCCCAAGTAGCTGTGACTACAGGTGCACACCACCACACCCAGCTAATTTTTTCTATTTTTAGTAGAGATGGGGTCTTGCTGTTGCTCAGGCTGGTATCAGACTCCTGAGCTCCAGTGATCCTCCCATCTTGGCCTCGCAGAATGCTAGGATTACAGGCATGAGCCACTGTGACCAGTCAATGTTGTTGTTTTTATAGCTGGCCTACTCAAATAATAAGAACCACTAAAACCCATAAATGGCATGGCTGTCATATCTGCTAACTATTTTAGTCTACACCATCCCTCCTCCCCTCTCCTCAGTTGTTTTCATGCCATTGAATGTGTTGGAGAAATCAGATTATTTATCTTTTAGGTCCTATATTCCAGATTCACATGCTTGTTTCTCTGTAATGTTTTAACTTGTTCCCATGTTTTCTGAATTTCTTATAAACTGGTAGTTAGACCTGAGCTTTGATTTGATTAAGGCTCAAATGTTTTTTAGGTCATAGTATTTCTTATGCTGTGTGCTTCCTGTGGAATCATACCATGAGTCATGATGTCTGTTTTCTCTGCTTTTAAATATTATATTTAATATTTTAATTGAGTGTGACTATTCTTTTTGATAGTCACACTGTGCCATTTTGGCTAGTGGGACCTTTTTCAAGTTGGTTTTCTTTTGACATGACCCATTTAATCTTTGACAGTTTCTTGCTTTTTTGTATCTGAAGTGGTCTCATCCCAAGCTCATCTTATACATTTCAGATTCCGTATCGATTTCCAAATGGTGATTTACTGGGTCAAAAGGAGTAACTATTTTCAAGGTAGTTTGACATAGAGGAAAGAATATGGGCTTGGAGGTAGGTAGATCAGGGTTACAACCCAGGTCTGTTGCTTATTATTATGCCTCTGGGGTCTTTGTAAAGGCTTAACCTCACAAACTGATGGTAATAGGAACTGCTATTAAGAAGAGGAAGTTATGATAACAGAAATTGTTTCACTCTAGTATAAGTGGAAAAAGCAGGATTCATAATGATACAAAATACATAGAGAAACAATTACAATCAAATATGCTAAAATGTTAATGGTGGCTTCTTCTGATGATCAGGCTACAGGTTATGTTTCTCTTTTTTGTGCCTCATACTGTACAGTTCCATATCACATAAAATAGAAAAAAAATAATGTAACTTCATTAAAAGAAAAATAAGCTTCTACTGTAAACCTTACAGTGTTGATTAAAATTCATTTGAGCTATGATTCTTCACATACTCCTTTTGTATCTCTCATGGTCAATTTAATCCACTTGTGCTTTAGCAGAATTTAATGCAAATTATATAATAAAGAAAAATATTGATGTAACTATACTCCGCCATCTGCTTCCTTGCTCTGTGCCATGTTGTATTGATTTCAAAAGACCAGGTCAAAGCTGAGTGTTTCCTGCTTTCAAGGCTGGCCTCTGAAGGCCTTGCTCCCTGGGGAGAGCTTCTAAGTTCTTGGTTGACAGCTGAAGGCAGGGCAAAATAAAATCTCCATTTGACATGCTTATAAATCAGTTTTCCTATGGGACAGAATGGTTGGTGTTGGGTGCTCATTGAAAATAGTCTTATTGATCAGAAAACTAAACCAATTAGTTCTTTATTCACCCAAGGATTCAGATTGACTTATCAAAGATTCATTCGTCTTGTAATCTTTAAAAAATATGGCAAATAATAATAAAATAACTTTTGTGGAAGATGTCTACAGAAGTTTCTAATCTAGGATTCAATCTGATTTTTAGGAATGGTATTTTAATCTTGCAGTTGAGGGTCACAACACAATGGACAGTAAAATTCAACACATGTTTGGAGTATAAGCGAGAGTGATAATCACAGTTTTTTTCTTTAAACTTTTTTCTATTCGAATGTATCTTATTTCAAAAGATAATTCTTGATTTTAACTTTGAAACAGTGTAGGCGATGTCCTACATTGTGGGAACTTGACCACTGTGTCCTGCTCGAGGAATTCTGAACAATCAGTTGCCGATGATAGTCTTCAGGTGGCTGTTTAAGAAGCAGCCTGTAAATTACAGCATCCTGGGAACTGAAAACAACTGATAAGGGTTGTTTTCGTTTTTCTTTTTCTTTATGTTCTTCCCAATTGATGGATACTGATGTATAGATGAGTCAAACCCGGGCATTCAGCATCAGGACCATTGTCACTAAAAGTGCAGCTTCATTCAACAACGCATCTTTATTGAGCACTTGTTCGTGGCGCAGGTTCTCTGTCGAATGTGAGATGGACATCGATGATGGAGATGTGGTGCTGGCTCACAAAGACTCTACAGCCTCCTAGCAGGACTGGACATAGGGACAGGCACACCGGTAGATCTGAGAATAGCAGAGGCTACACCAAGTGTGATGAGTGGTGATGACTGGTGGTGTGTGGCAGTGGGGAGCCAGTCCTGTGAATGGTGGATTAGTCAGGGTTTGCCAGAGAAACAGAATCAATAGGATCTCTCTCTCTCTCTCTCTCTCTCTCTCTGTCTCTCTCTCAATTTTAAGGAATTGGCTTTTGCAATTGTAGAGCTGGCAAGTCTAAAATCTGCAGGACAGAGGCCAGTGGGCTGGAGATCCAGGGGAGGGTGGTTGTTGCCGTCTCTAGTCCCAGGGCAGAGGGGGGTGGAGAATACCTTCTTCCTCAGAGGATCTCGGTCTCTTTTTCTTAAGGCCTTCAACTGATTGGATGAGGCCGCCCACATTAGGGAGGGTAAATCTGCCTTACTGAAAGTCTGCTGATTTAAATGTTAATCTTGTGTAAACACTGTCTTCACAGAAACATCTAGACTGGTGTTTGATCACACATCTGGGCTCTATAGTCTAGCCACGTTGACACATTAAATTAATTATCAGAGGTGTAGAGATGCTTCATGGCAAGAGGCTAGTTAGGGCACAGACCAATATTCAGAGAAGCCTGAAAAGGCCGGTCCTCCCAAAGTGCCTGAATGGACTGCCCGTCAGAAATCAGGAAGCCACCCAGTGGAGAGACCTTTTCCCCAGCAACAAGTGTGTGAACATTTGCCACGTGTTGAGCAGAGGGACAGAGCTCCCTCCAGAGCCTCCAGCGAATGTGACTGGTCTCCTCCTGGCCTCGCCATCTTCCTTAGAAATGCCAGTTCCTTTCTCTGCACATTTACCTGATTATTTTTTCATTGTTCTCTGCAGAACCATGATTTGCAATTGGTTCTTCTCTCTCTCCCTCTTTTTAAAAACATGAACTTTTTCTCTATTTAAACATCACTATTTTAAAACTTGTAATTACATATTATTTATTTCTTGAATATGTGATTCATTCCTGTGGCACAAATTCAAGATTCAAAAGGATATACAGTAAAAGTCAGTATCCCCCTCACTCCTGACTTCAGCCCACCTTAACTTCCTCCCCCAAAGCAGCAACTATTATCTGATGGATGATTCTGTTTCAGAGATATTCTAAGATATGGAAGCAACTGAGTATAAATACCTTTTAAAATATATGCCAGTGATAATACTTTGCTGTTTTTCACTTAAGAAAACCTGTTTTAGATCGTTTCACTTGAAGTGAGTTAAAGCTACCTTTTTATGGCTACATAATATTCCATTGTACAAATATACGATAATTTATCCAGTCAGTCCCCATGTAGATTGTTTCCAGGCCTCTGCTCATAAGACAATACGGACATAAATACTCTTGTGCACACACTTTCCTCCCATTCTTCAGGATAAATTCCTAGAAGTAGAATCGCTAGGTCAAAGGTATGTGCATTTGAAATTTTGACATATCAGCAATTGTGCTCCGTGGAGGCTGTGTGAGTTAACACACCTACCACTGGTTATTTTTAGCTCCAACTTACAGATGTGCAAACACAGCATCCAGTGGCGTTATTTTCAAGGACGGTGATGGATTTTGGTGGATGCATTCTCCGCTTTTCCGTCACAGCCCTGGTGGCCAGTCACCAGCACTGGAGTCCGCGGCCTGGGTGTGGTCTGAGGCAAGGCAACAAAGTGAGGGCAAATTGCCCGTGGAGACACTGACCCCAGAAATTCACCTTGTTGCTATTTGGATCTGGTTCAGGCACAAAAATAGAGGTCTGCTCTTTGTGACTTGCCCAAGTTCACACAGCTCATAGGTGTTGGGAGTAGAACTTGAACTGTGCTCCAGAGAGTCCCTGTGACCCTGGGGGCCATAGATTTGCAACCGCACCTAGAGGAGCCAACCATGTGCATTGTTTAGGACAGCACCCAGTCCACAGTAAGCACTCAGCAAAGTCAGCTGTTGTCATTCTGTTCACTAGAAGATGGGTGTGGCATGAGTGGGGGGCAGGGGCTGGAGAGCGTTAGCAGTCTGGATGTTGTTGGGGCTGAGGGCTGACCGTGGGAGGTGGCTTGGGTGACCGCCCCAGTCTTTCCAGCTGTGTGACTCAGACAGCTCCCGCTTGGTAGCTGCATTTTCCTTCATTGAGCAGGAGCTAATGAGAGCTGTATTTCTTTGAGTCCGCCCACTGGATGAGAGCAAACATTAATGACCACTGGGCTGGAAAGGCCAGACGCAGTTTACCAAATGAGAGGGCATCTTCCCCCACCAGTTCTAAAGCGGCGCGCAGAGGACCGGCGCATGCTTTGCGACAGCGAGAGCCCATCAGCGGCTGCGGTGTTAAACACAGAGCGAAGGCCCCATAAACAGGCATTCACGTGTGAAGCAATTAAATGTGGCGCTGCCCCCGCAGCAACGTCCCGGCAGCCGCCTCTGTCGGAGCTTTCAAGGCTCAGCAACTTGTAGGATGACACAGGAATGACAATGCGCTGGTTTTCTTTGCGGACACAAAGAGGACCGCAGCTGGGGAGCTCATCTCTCCTAATTGAAGCAGGATTCGGACAGCATCGTCACCTGGCTCCCCAGGGAAGGGCAGAGCTAAGCTCTCTCCCCCTGGCGGCACCTCCGGCCAGCTTCCTCTGCCAGAACAGACTCTCTAATCTGCCCACGGCCACACCTGGTGGGAAACCCAGGCTGCAGGAGGGCAATAGTGCTCAGGCGGCTTCTCCTTATTTTTTTAATAGTACCTGCAACCTACCATTTCACACTTTCATCTCCCATTCCACTAAATGCCCAGCTTCCCTACTGTAGCTTGGGAGCCCAAAGAGTATTTCTAAGTCACTGGGGCTCAGTGAGGTTGGTGGTTATTCCGAGTAGGTTTTTGAGATGGAGCAGTTAGCTTGTTTCGTAACAGTTTAACTCCCTCCATTTAGTGCCCATAATTTGAGGTATTGAGGATATTGGCATTAGCCCAGAAAAAGACAGGACTGGGTGATATCTGGCCATGAAAGCAGAATATTGTGAGCGTTCTTTCTCCTCTTTTTGGCCGTTCCTTCAAAGCTTGGAGTGTGAGTCTCTTCAATGCTAACACCTGTGTCTCCAGGGCACTCCCAGGTGGCTGCTGGGCCCCCGTCTAAGCCATCTTGGGTGTGTGTATGGGTGTGTCTGGGTGTGGGCACCTTCTTGCCAGAAGCAAGCCTGCTGGCCCTGTCTCGGGCACACTCCTGGTCCCGGGGCCACTGCAGAACCTGCCCTGAGGCCTCTGTGAGATCCTGCTCCACTCCACACCCTGAGGGCTGTTTACCTCCTAGGTGCTAAGGGGGCCAAGCAGCCTCCTGGGTTTCTGGGAAGAGTAGGTTAGAAAGGGGTGGGCTGCTTCTATGTCACTCAGGCTCCAGAAGCATCCGCCTGCGAAACTGAGGCAGTATTGATGAGTGGTTAACACTTAACCATCTCTCTTAGAATGTTGGCTCCACCTCTTACTGTGTGTCTTTGGGGGGACTGCTTACCCTCTCTGTGGCTCAGCTCCCATATCTGTAAAGTATGTGTAATAATAGTGCCTACTTCGTAGGATTGTAGTGAAAATTAAGTGATATCATGCATGTGTAGTGATTAGAAAGGTGTTTTCTGTATAAGGACCCTTTCTCCCACCCCCACCCTGCCCCAGTCCTTGAGCATCACTGCCTCATGCTTTCACCTAAGATTTCTTTCTGGGTCTCAAATCTAGTCTGGGTGGGATGGGGTGGGGCAGGCAGGTAGGGGAGGACAGCTGCCAGGTTGTCCCGGGCTCTCCCTCCTCTCTTCCCCTTGCACACACAACTTTCCTCTCTTCATGCTGACACAGAACACTTATAAGCTCCCAAGAATATCAGCGTACGGGCCTGGGTGCCCACAGGGGCCCAGCTCTGCGGATTGCATGTGTGACCCAGCTGGGCCTTGCTAGGCCCCTGTGAAGTGCCCTTGGCTCCTGCGGGGGGTCCTCCGAGGCCTATGGCACATCCACTGACTGCCCTTTGGGGCCTCTCACCCCTCTAAAGCCATCCTGTCACTCCCGAGCATGTTGCCATGATCATCAAGGTGACTCTCAACCTTGCGGTAAAGACATTTTGGCATTTACGCATATTCTCAGCCTTACAATCAGTTTTTTGCAGGGCACCTGGACACAGTATTTGTCAGCTATGCCTCAAAAGACTGTTCCCTTCCAGAAAAACTATGTACTAGCTCACCTCTCAGTGTTGGGCGGTATTGTCCTCGCAGCAGCAGGACTCTTGAATCTCCAATTTAGGAGAGCACTGTGGGCGCTTTTGTGCTCTCTGTGCTCTGGGGCGGGGCCAGATCTCCCAGGTTTTCTAGTCCTGTGCTGATAGACCGTGAGGTCCGTGGCTCATTTGCCATGATTTTTGGCAGGTGAATGTCAATTATAATGATTTACTTTTTAAAGAAGCAACTGTCGTTCTTATTCCCTTCCTTTTCATCTTCAAATGAGATATTCTTCTTTTATCTTTCCCTTTGAATTACAGCTTTCCCCCCAGTCTTTTGTATTCTGAGTTTCTCTCTCTTTTTACATTAAAATATTTATTGGTCATTCATTTGATAGTATGCATTTGTACTTTTAGTATCAGTTGAATCAAACTGTTCAAATAAAAATGGCCAATAATGTAAACACATACATTCATTTAAAAATATTTTATTTAAAAAAGAGAAATTCATTGACGGGATAATTGATTAACTGAGCACAACCACTGCTTTAAAGAGGTGAGTCCCACAGTTTGGAAAAGCCCACTGCTCGCTCGCTCTCTCACACACAGAATCATTGATGGTAATCAGTAATCTGTGATTGTTCTTTTTTCCAGCTGAACCGGGGTTATAGCGTAGAGACAAAAATATGGGCTATGGTGATCCAGATTTGCGGACTGGGCGCACTCACTAGCAACACGCCCCTGAGCAATCCACCTGGTCGTGCTTAGCCCCAGTTTCCTCATCTTTAAAATGAAGAAATTTGACTTCTGATTCTGTAGAGTCACTTCTGCCCTTTATGTTCCAGGACTCCCTGGATTCTGCAGACCAGGGCTCCGATTTATAGTGGTGATTAATCCGGGGGCAACAAAGGCAAGTGCTTATTTGCATGCAGACAGAATGCTAATCAGGAGTGCAAGCTCAGCTGAACCAAGATGGGCTGTCAGGACATCATCCTCCTGAAGGTGCCCAGAGAGGGCAAGCGAGCGCAGGCAGGAGGAATTAAACTTAGCAGGAGTAGTGGAATCTATCAGTTATCGCAGCCCCAGAAACACAAAATGGCATCTGGCTCCGGCTTGATTAGCAGGGGAGCCCTTATCGCTCCAGTCCTGGAATTTGGAACCATTATCTGCTAGAGTAGTGGGATTAAAAATAATGTTTGCGCCTGATGCACAGCGGTTAACAGCCGCGCGGTGCCTTCGCTGCTCGTGGAAAAGGAGGCTTAGCAGAGCGGAAGTGAGGAGGCCAAGGTGGATAGAGCCCGGACCACTAGCAGATACCCAGGGTCCTGTCGGGAAAGTTCTGCCGACTTCCCTGCAACTAAGTTTTAATCTTCATTTTGTAAATAGTTATTATCTGAATCTTGTTATAAGAATACAATAAGGTGGCAACAGCTCTCTGGAAAACTGTAAACACAATTGACCCTTGAACAACACAGATTTGAACTGCACAGGCCCTTTTATATGTGGATTTTCTTCCACCTCTGCCACCCTGAGATGAGACCAATCCCTCCTCTTCCTCATCCTCTTCAGCCTACTTAATGTGAAGATGATGAGGACGGAGAGCTTTATGATGATCTATTCCACTTAATAAACAGTAACTATATTTTCTTTTCCCTATAGTTTTCTTAATAACATTTTCTTTTTTCCAGCTTACTTTGTTGTAAGAATCCAGTATATAATACACATAACATACAAAATATGTGCTAATGGACTGTTTATGTTATCGGTAAAGGCTTCTGTGCAACACTAGGCTATCAGCAGTTAAGTTTTTTTGAATCAAAAGTTACATGTGGATTTTCAACCGCACGGAGGGTCAGTGCCCCTAAATCCCATGTTGTTCAAGGGGCAACTGTCCTGTGAAAATTGTCAGAACCAAAATGGAGTCACTTGTGTCAAACTCTGGCAAATGGAGCCAGGGACAGTCATTAAGGATGGTTCTCACACGTGATTTTCCAGATAACTGGAACTAACACAGAAATCTTTTCAGACCTCAGCTAACTATTATACATGAGTCATATTAATACAAGGACAGCTAGTGGCACAAGAACAGCTAGCCACTTATATAAGAACACCTGCCTGTTCCAAAAACTGTCCTAAAGCCTAGTCCACAACTACAAGGGCCTAACCAGAACTCCAGGATTACAAGTCCTACCTAGCAACTGCTGACACTTGCCAATCAGAATTCACCAGCTCTTGGAAGATGCTGCCGGGGCCAATAAACTTTCTTTTAAAACTACCTAAACATTTGTACCCCCATAATATGCTGAAACAAAATAAATAAATAAATACATACATACATACATACATAAAATGTTAATATGTATTTTGAAGAGGAAAAAAGGTACGTGGAGATTGGAAAGTGATTTAAACTCCATGAAAGAAAAGGCCGGTAGAAATCCATATTTTTGGTGATGTTTGTCGTGAGGCCCCTCACGTTCAGGGGGGATGTCTCTCGTGGGTGGTGGAAGTGCAATGGAAAGCCAGAGATTTTCCTGTGGGCTCCGATTCGAATCGGGCAGGGAGTCAGCCCCAACGAGGCAGATGGGACTCAGACAAAAGGAACCACGCCGAGCTTGTTCTGCACTCCAGACAGGGACCCGGATAGAGACTGATGATCTGGCCCAACCTATTCCGCCTGAATGTGGGCTGGTTGCATGACCACAGGTCATACGTCTTTCTGGGTCAGCCCATGGCACAGATCAGGCTATTTTTTAAAAAATGACATTCTGACCTGTTCATAAACCACAGTGCAAAGTAACGACCCAGAAACACCAGGAAAGGGATCTGTAAATAGATTTGCTCACCAGGTCAATTAGAAAACAAACCCCAATAAAGTTCTTTGTAAAAATTTCATTGTTAACTCTATTTTTGTCCTTTAGCTGCTGCTCCATAATTAACAAGTAACTGCCCGTGAGCACTGAACTATCAGGGAGCAGCAACCAGGGTGGGTCTAGGTGAGGTGAGTAAGGCACTTGTGTTGGGAACAAAATTTAAGGAGGTTTCAACAAACTCAGTAACCAAGGTAAATCATATTTAGATGCAATATTAAAAAACTAAAATTAGTAAACTCTGTCCCTCTTGTTATTGCCAATAAAGCTTTAGCATCTAACTGATGCCTATAAGTGCTTTCCACACATCAACGCCTTTCATCCTGTTCTATTTCTGTGCATCAACTCATCATCTTAGTCAGCTTGGGCTGCCATAGTGAAGTCTTACAGATTGGGTGGCTTGCACGATAGACATTTACTTCTCACAGCTCTGGAGGCTGGAAGTCCAAGGTCAGGATGCTGGCATGACGCGGGATTCTGCTGAGGGCTGTCTTTCTGGCTTAAAGACAGCCACCTTCTTGTTGTGTCCTCACTTGGTGCACATAGAGAGCTCTGGGGTCTCTTGCCCACATCAGACACATCAGAACCGTTGGGTGGAGAACTTTGTAAAACCTGCATGCAGACACCCTGAGCCCCACCCTGCTCCCACCCCTGCCTGAGATTCTGATTTAGTAGTTTGAGACATTCTAACTTAATCAGTCCTTGAAATTTATATTTTTAGAAAGATTTCCAGGTGATTCTGATGACCAGACAGGTTTGGGAACTTCAGAAAGAAGCAGTTGTTAGTGTGGGCAGAAGGGCGTGGAGCAGGTGGTAGATGTATTGGGGTTGACAGGCAGTCAGGCCTCCGGGATCAGGAGTCAAGGATGTGAACTCCATTCCCTGGCAATGCAATTTCTCTAGAAATTACAGACTCACTCTACAGTGGGCTGACATCAGCAATCCTGGGGAAGGTATTATATGTATCCGTTGTATGAGGTATGTGTGGTGTCCCTGTTTTACACATGATGAAACTAAGGTGCAGAGAGGGTAATAGATTTGCCCAAGATCACAAGTCCAATAAATGGTGGAAATGGGAAGTGGACTCAGGTTTTTGTTTAGCCAGTGACTGTGGGAGAGTGACCTGAAATGTCCATGGGGAACTGACCATGCGCACCCAGAAGAAATAAAAAGTGGAGAGGAGGCAGACAAGAAAGAAAGGGAGAATACACTGGGCTTAATCAGAATGAGAGCACAGCAGTGTCGCAGTCTGTTTGGGCTGCTATAACAGAATACAGACTGGGTGATTTATAAACAGCAGAGATTTATTCTCCCATGATTCTGTTCTGGAGGCTGAAAAGTCCAAAGTCAGGGTGCATCTGGTGTCTGGCAAAGGCCTTCTTGACCCTCACGTGGCAGAAGGTGGAAGGGCCAAAAGAGCCTAAGCTCGTTCCCTCCAGCCCTTTTCTAAGGCACTCACCGGTTCCTGAAGGCAGAGCCCTCATGACTTAATCACCCCCCAAAGGCCACCTCTTCACACCGCCACAGTAGGGATTAAGTTTCAACATGAATTTTGGAGGGGACACATTCAAACCATAGCATGGTGGAAGGAGAGAAAGTTATTCAAAATGAGAGAAAACTCTTGTTTTCTTCCTTCAACTGCATTTATTCATCACTTATTTATTATTATGTCCACAGAGATACCTTATTTCCTTAACTCGTCCTTCCTCTGAGTTCCAGCTCCCCAACTGTGTGAGTTCCCCAGCCCCCACTTCCCCAAAGCCCTAAATTTTTCCTTATTCTCAAACGCATTATCACTGCCTTCTTGTTGCTTGGCTGGACATTGTGGGATGTGGTGGCTCTTCAGCCATCGTGGTGTGCGGACTTCTTTCCAACTCAGTTCCTTTGGGCGCTCAGAGAGTGAAGTGGACTCTTGGCTCTGGAAGGAGCAATGAATCACTTTGTGGGGTATTGGCTTCTTTTATTTTATAAATAATGCCTCTTCAGCAGCCAAGTATAGAAATGACCCACTTGTCTGAAACTAGGCAAAAGAAATCTATAACTAATTAGTTTTTCTGATACTTTTTGGATCTCCTGATACTTTGTGCTGAGAACCATAGAAACATTTAGGGCTCTAAAAATATAAAATTCAACATTATCAATATATTTAATAACAGCCAATGCACCATCCGAAGCATCTAACCATGAATAATGGGGAATCCAGGACAACTGGGCTCACTGTGCTTTCAAAAACAAGAGGAAAATGCCATTTGCTATGGACAGTCCATGAGGCATTTTACAATCTTCTGTTGTTCAATTTGAAGAGTAGAAAAAATAAACTTTGTGACTAGTCTTCTTTTTAGGGTTTACTTACCAACAGCAAGAATTATGTTCTTTAGTTTTCTGCAATAGACATTTTGTGCAGCAATATATTAGACCTTAAATTAAAACAGCAATTAAAATATTATGCTAAGCATTCCCTTATTTACAACATACTAATTTATTGTAAAGCAGTTTACTTTCTTCTATGGTTAGGTTTAACAAGTTTCTTTCAGAAGAACCATAAAAAGTATGCCTGGAGAAAGAGACTGTGTTGTTTTTTCAATAAGCAATGTAGCTGTCACCAGATGTTATGAAGATTGATTACTAATGCATTTTTAATGCAGATAATGTATTAGATAATAAGTTTTTTTCTCCCTCTAAATTTCCAGTAGGAGGAAATCACGGAGTTTTTCCATTGTAAATTAAAGGTTTTCTACAATTGTTTTTTTGCTAAGCCTTAAAATGGATGATGAAATTCAATTATGTAACAAACACACTTGGGATGAAGCTGATGCTTCCCTCTTATGCTCTATGTCTGCTTGAATGTCAACAAACCTCTCGAAGGCAAGAACCAACAAGAGCCATAACCCAACCGAGGTGCCTAGTAGAATGCTGTCAATATATAGTAAGTGATCCATGAATGTTTGTTGGGTGAATAAATGTCTTGAGCTGTATCGTTTGTTTGTTTGTTTTGGTGGAAACACCAACTGAGAGATTCCTGCTGCTGAGTGCGCTTGCCCTGGCTTGTTTATCGGTGATGGATTGCTATACAGGATTCACACTTCTTCATGTCTCTCTCTGTTGTCTTCCAGTGGCCAGGAAGAGAGGCAGAGTGCGGAGGTTAAGAGTGAATTAGCCCATCTGCATCCCTGTTTTCTTCAGTGAAGGAGGTGCAACTCTCTTGTCTCAGCAACACCAAGGGATCAGGCTGCAGTTCAGCTTCATTGAGAGAGCCAGCGGAAAATTTCCTATTCGAGGTGGTTAAGAGCTCTAAGATACCAAACTGAAGCTGCCACAGCAATTCTTCTTAAGCTTTTGTATCTAATGTCAAAGAAGTATCAGTTACCTCTGAGAGAGACTATGACACATAGCCCAAAAGGGATTATGGAAAGAAAAACTTTTCCTTGAAGTCTCTTGTTCTATCTTAAAAATGCATGCAAGTTAGCATTGCAAGTCATAATATACCTGTGTTATAATATGATAAGATAAAACAAAAGGAACAAAGCAGAAATTTCTGACCTATCTTTGTTTAATATCAAGTTGAGCATAATTTCTAGAAAGGTAGACTGAGTTGAAAAGAGCTGATGTTGATAACAGATTCGCAGCCTCTACTCGATGTCCTCCTTGCCCTTGGGTTTACACTGTGTTGAATCATAGACTTGCATGAAAATGATATGAGATCTCGCCATGTTGTTCAAGCTGGT
The DNA here is from genome assembly GCF_020740605.2 of Lemur catta. Taxonomy (NCBI): domain Eukaryota; kingdom Metazoa; phylum Chordata; class Mammalia; order Primates; family Lemuridae; genus Lemur; species Lemur catta. The sequence goes on along the minus strand of NC_059139.1, from coordinate 10,857,046 downwards.
CTCAAACTCCTGGACTCAAGTGATCCTCCTGCCTCAACAACCAAAGTGCTGGGATTACAGGAGTGAGCCACCATGTCCAGCCAGTTTACATCTCTTAGTAGACCATGTTCCCCAAATCTCTTCCCTTTTCATTACAAATTAGTCTGGAATAATGAGTCTCTAAGTCGGTAATATTTGTCTTAAAAAAATTAACCCTACTGAACATAGTAAGACACAGAAGAGGCAGACGGGCGGTCTTGGTGAAAGAGGCAGTAGATGCTACCTTCTGAGACACAATGGTGCTCCAAAATTTTGACTCTTCTGATTAGTCTTCACCTCTCATACCCTCTTACTTTTTTTTCTAGTTGATACACCATTAGTGATCACTCACTCTTTTTTGGACTGTGTAGTAAGAAATAAAAAGGCCTAATTGTTTTCAGGTGACACATCTGGGAGCTCCTGCACACCCTAAGAAAGCAGACATGCCACACCTGTTTCCAGGTGGACCAGTACCAGGCCTGGGGGCCAAGCACATTTGCATAATTTATTCCCCCTCCAGGACTGCTCCCCAAACAGTAATGAGCTCACCCAGTTCCCTGGTAATGCAAGAAAACCGAATGACCCCATCACTCTTGGCACATTAAAATCGTTTATGCTAGCCTTACAAAAGCGTGTATTTTCAACATGAAAGAGTGTGATTCTTTGCATTTATTTCAATATGGAATGTGACAACATCTTTTGGGGGCAAAAATTTTAGTTTTTCCTTTCAACAGTTGGTAAAATCATTACTCTTGGGCATATGTGACATGCTTAAGGCGGTTAGGAGAAAGATTTAGGGTGGTTCTGAAGGACAATGGCCCTTGCTGTCTGTTTGGTTATATCCAAGGTCAGAGGTGGCTGAAAGAAAACATCTTTTGAAGGAGGATACCAAGATGACTGTATCTGTGGCTAAGATTTATGAACTGGGTGTGTGTAGTAGATTAGTAGGTCCAGTGAATTAAAGGACTAAAGGTAAGAGAGACAATCAGAGAGTAATAATTCTGGCTGTCAGTCTCCAGAAACGTTACAGAGATTTCAAACAGTCACAATTTCAACCAATGGAACTAATTGATTGTGTTGGCTCCAGACTGCAAGGCTCTTGTTTACACATCTTTATATCCTCTGATCTCCTCACCCAGTGCCATGTACTAAGAAGATGATCAATAACAGTGGTTGACATACCACCAGCTGCTTTAATTTGTACAAATTGATGAAGGGAAATGTGAGGTCCATTGTCACGGTTCCCTTCTGTGCTGTACATACCCAAGCGAAAGAGGCTAGTATAAATATCAACATCCTAGAAATGTGTTTAAACAAATACAAAATTTTTCCCACTGCCCAGGCTGTTCTTTTACATACATTAAACCATAGTGAAGATTGATTTAATTAGCAAAATGTGAGTAAGAAAAACACAGCCAGTTAACAGGATGGATGCAATTATCTAGGAGAGAGAGTGGGAGATAAAAATAGAGACACGAACATCTCCTTTGGAGTCGGGGGGTACATGTCTACCATTAGGACCAGATTGAGAAGCCAGTAGTATTTGGAAGTAAAGGAGATGAAGGAATCTAAAATGGTACTGTTACGTAGTTAGGATCTCTGGCTCTTCTCCACACAAGGGTTCCCTGTTTTGGTGCTGTTTAGAGCAGTTGCTTCACCTGGGAGGGAGGATAAGGGCAGGCACTCCATTTTGGTGCTGCCCCACCCTTAATCCCATCCCAAGCAACTGCTGCACCTGGGGAAGGAGGGCATGCTTTACAATCTAGGAATTCCCCAGCCCCGGCATAGTAAGATTTAGAAAGTGACTTAGAGTAACCTAAGGGTAATTAATATGCCATTAGCTTGAGTCTGCATTGGGGTTCATTCCCTGCTGCCCCCCCCCCCCCCCCCCGTGGGCTTTCTTAGAGGGAGCTTGTATATGCAGATGGACTTTTGAGGACACCTGTTGATCATTTGCTAACATCCTGCACCTCCCAAGAGCCCTCTTCCAGACTGGGCTAATAAAAGGAAACAAGAAGTCAGCAGTGAGAAAGTGAGTGGGCCTGTGAGTGAGTGAGTTGGTCTGTCTCTCTCCACTCTTGGAGGCAGACCCATTTTATTCTACAATAAAGAGCTGCTCTTATGAAACTGCTCCCTGCCGGAGGCTACTCTGTCATATTGGCCCTGCTGGTGATTTTTCCAAGAAAGGAGTCAGAGGACTGGGATAATCGTCTGGACTTGACACTTTGGTGTATCTGGTCATTCCTTGGCCAAGAGCACACCAAAAACCGAGCCAAGGCCGACTCCCACCCTGACATCTTTGGTACCGAAACCCAGGATTCTGACAATACTAAGGTTTTAAGGCAAGGAGCAGTTAGCCTTAAAAACTGCTTGATTCTTTTGTAAGAGGGGGTGATACTTTATGTTTTAGGTATAATGAGTTTGAGATTTAGTGGGGGTACTTAGGTGGGCACTGGCAGTTAGGAAATGTGAACTTATTGTTTGACAAGAGAACTTGGGAAAGGATAAAAGATAGTTAGACTCAATAAAGGATATACTATGCAGGTTGTTCCAGGACCTATTCATAACTGCATGTTTGCCTTAGAGTTACTTATGTATACGATGGTGGAACACAGGGTGACACTCAAAGGAGTGCAGTTAACTGTAATAAAAATTCTACATTGAAATCAAGAACAAGTCAAGGATGCCCATATCACCACTTACCTACAACGTTGTCCTGGAGGTTCTAGCTAACAGATATAAGATTAGGGGAAAAAATTACATATGAGAAATAAGAAGGAAGGAAAAAACCTGTTATTATTTGTAGATGGCAAGTTCACAAAAGACACAAAAGACAAATTATTAGATTAAGATAGAATATTAAAACAAAAAATTAATTACATTTTTATATACCAGTAACATGAAGTTAGAAAAGCAACATTTATAATAATAAAAACATAACATACCAAGAACTAAAACTAATAAAAGAATTGTAAGACATTTATAAACCAATTTTTAAAACTTTATTCAAAGACTTGAAAGAAGACATAAATGAAGAGATGTATCATATTCATGGTTGCTGCTTCTTAGCAAATTGATCTATAAATTTAATGCAATTCTCACCAAAATCTCAATAGCATTTGTGGTAGACCTGACAAGTTGGTTATAGACTTTTCATGAAAGTGCACAGGGCCATGAGTAACCAAGGCATTTCTGAAGAACAGATTTGAGGGACTTGCTCTACCAGATGTCAAGACTTAGCAAGAAGTCTAGTTATTTCAAAAGGTAGTTTTGGACAGTGTTACATAATGAAACAGAATTAAGAACCCAGGAACAAATTTACACATATGGAAACACTGCATATCAGATTTTAAAGGAGGAACAATACAAATGGTGCTACGACAACTGATTAGCCAAATGCAAAAAGAAAGAAAAATAGGAAAGTGTTTCACATCATATAAAAATCAATTTCATTTGGATTCAGGATAAGAGTATAGAAATAAAAATTAGAACTTCTAGAAAACAATATTGAAGAATATCTTTATGAACTTGAGATACGAGTAATTTTTTTTTTAAAAGACACACCTCAAATAAAAGATTAGTAAACAGGCTATATTAATTATTTGAATTTCTGGTCTTAAAAAAGGAAGTTAAAAAGTAAGCTATAATTAGGGAGAAGATATTTTAAATACACATAATCTGATAAATAATTCATAGCTGAAATATATCCAACAGTAAGAAATTAAAAAAACCACCAAAGAGAAAAATACTTCAAAAGAAAAATATATGTTCTGTCTAAATATTTAGACAATAATTGGACAGACAGCAATATCTGTCCAAATATTTCTATTTGTCCTGTAGAAAAATGAGCAAAGAAAAAATGAGCAGGTAATTCATAGAAGAAGAAACAAAAATGACCACTACATTTACGAAAATTTGCTCATTTTCACTAGTAATCAAGGAAATGTAAATGCAATGAGATGTCATTTTTTACACCTACCAAACTGGCAAAAATTAGACTAAGGATATCAGGGATTGTGAGAATGTGGTCAATATCATCAATTATGTAGGAATGGAAGCATATACTGGTGCGATCAAGCTGGAAAACAATGCGGCATAATCTAGTAAATTTGATAACATCTGGCTACACATACTTGCTTATGTGCACAAAGGGACATAAATACATATGTCTGCAATTCAAAGCAAAAACTACACAACTGCTCACCAACAAAATTCTGGCTAAAGAATTATGGCATATTCATACATTGGAATATACCGAGGTAGGTGAAAATAAATGAACTATACTTACAGACATCAAAATAGATTAATTTCACAGCCAAAATTGTCAAAAAAGATGAAATTTAGATGTATATTGAAATGTACATGCATATTTTAAAATAATTCTGTATATATTGAGAAATGTATAAAAGTAAAAAATGTAAGGCTCAGGGATGTATAGTTATAGTTGATTCTCATTATCTGCCATAGTTATATTCTATAAATCAATGGAAATACTGAATTAACATATATTGCACCATTGTTCCTAGGGAAGATAAACAATTAAGTTGCTGTGAGCCTCTGGTCACAACATTTTTATCAACTGGTCTATATATAACTTTGTTTTATGTGTGTTTGTCTTTAAAACACCATATTTAATATATATACAGCCATACCCAGTTTTATAACGCTTCACTTTATTGAACTTCATAGATATTTTTTTTTTTCACATATGGAAGGGTTGTGGTAACCCTGCATGGAGCACGTCCATGACTGCCACTTGTCCAACAGCACGTGTCCACTTCATGTCTCTGTGTCACATTTTGGTAGTTCTCACAATATTTCAGACTTTTTCATCATTATTATATCTTTTATGGTGATTTGTGATCAGTAATCATTGATGCTACTATTGTAATTGTTTTGGGGCACCACGAACTGTGCCCATATGAGACGGCAAACTTAACTGATACGTGTGTGTTCTCAATGCTCCATCAACTGGCCATTCCCCTTTCTCTCTCCTTGGGCCTCCTTTTTTCCTGAGTCAGAACAATATTGAAATTAAGCCAACTAATAACCCCACAATCAGCTCTGAGTGTTCAAAAGAAAGGAAGAGTGGCCTCTCACTTTAAATCAAACATCAGAAATGATTAAGCTTCGTGAGAAAGGCATGTTGAAAGCGAAGGCAGGCCAAAAGCTGGGCCTCTTGTGCCAAATAGTCAAATTGTGAATGCAAAGGAAAAGTTCCTGATGGAAATTAAAATTGCTACTCCAGCAAACATATGAACAATAAGAAAGCAAAACAGTTTACTGTTGATATGGAGAAAGTTTTTGTGGTCTGGATGGAAGATCAAACTAGCCAAAACATTTCCTTAAGTCAAAGCCCAATCCAGAGCAAGGCTGCTATAGGTAGTCATTCCTCTGATGGATTTGGGCAATATGAGTTGAAAACCTGGAAAGGATTCACCATTCTAGATGTCATTAAGAACACGGGAGGAGATCACAATATCAACATTCTCAGGAGTTCGGAAGAAGTTGTTTCCAACCTTCACGGATGGCTTTGAGGGGTTCAAGACTTCAGTGAAGGAAGCCACTGCAGATGTGGTAGAAATAGCAAGAGAACTAGAATTAGCCATTGAGCCTGAAGATGTGACCGAATTTCTTCAATCTCATGATAAAACTTTAGCTTATGAGTTGTTTCTTACGGATAAGCAAAGAAAGTGGTTTCTTGAGATGGAATCTACTCCTGGTGAAGATACTGTGAACATTGTTGAAATGACAACAAAGAATTTAGAATATTACATGAACTTCGTTGATAAAGCATTGGCAGGGTTTGAGAGGATTGATTCTAATTTTGAAAAAAGTTTTACAGTGGGTAAACTGCTATCAGGCAGCATCACATGCTGCAGAGATTTCTTTCAGGAAAGGAAGAGTCAAAAGATGCAGCAAACTTCATAGTTGTCTTATTTTGAGAAATTGCTTCACAGCAAAACCCAGCCTTCAGCAATCACCACCCTGACCAGTCAGCAGCCATCCACATCAAGGCAAGACCCTCTACCAGCGAAAAGATTACGACTTGCTAAAGGCTCAGAGGATCATTAGCATTTTTTAGCAATAAAGTATTTTTAAACTACAGTATGTATATTTTTTAGACATAATGCTATTACACACTTTATAATAGACTATGGTATATTGTAAACATAACTTTTATGTGCACTGGGAAACAAAATAATTTGGGTGACTCACTCTGGTATAATATTTGCTTCATATCTCCTAAGGGTGCTGTATATTGTTGATCTCTTACCATTGCACAACCTGCCAAAGCACTCTAACTCATGCCTGAATGAAGCTTATCTAATACATGCATTTTTGCCATAAAGCACATCGTAACTTTCTTGGACTTACGCACGCTACATAGCACTTCAGCGTTACGTTTGGGGGGCCATTTTAAACAATGAAATCACTAATAAAAAGTCCAAAGTTGCAAAACATGTGCTACTAAAGACCACAAAAAGGCCACTTGCCTACAGTATGATAGCTGAAACCAGAAGGCAGAGCGTCGCCTTGCTCATCCTCAGCTGGGGACAAGGGCACCGCATTGGGTGGCTCAAAATTTTCACCACTTTGTGCGTGTCTGCACATGATCAAGAAAGGGCCATGAGTATAGATTTGGGGATTACAAATAAATTTTAGAGAGTAGACGAATTCACAAATACTGAATCCCCAAATAATGAGAATCAACTTTCTGTGGTAAAACCATAAATAAAAGCAAGGAAACGATAGACACTAGTTATTGCAGTATGGAGCGGTAGACTGGGAGGCAATTTGGGAAACACACAGGGAGGGCTTCAAAGACTTGGAAATGTCCTATTTGCTCAACTGAATTTCAATTGTTTGTTATAGTATTGTTCTCTTTAAATAATAAATCTAATAAATAAATATAAATTCTTTATAGTATTTTATATAGACTCTTGATGAGCTATATTTTGTAAACATAAAATATTTTAAAATTCTACATTGAGATGTCCATTTAAACATTAATTTATTTATTCACAATATATTGTCAGCTTGTGCTATATGAGAGCCACTGGGCTTTGTGTATGGAGAATCATCATTGTCCTCTTCAAAGTTAGTGACAGAATTCTTGTCACTAGGATTCTGGGCCCTGGCTGGTGCAATGGGATTTTTCTTAGGATGGAATAGTGTCCAAATATATGAGTGTTGTGTAGTTGCTGGAACTGAACTTTGGCACAAACCAGAGCTTCCCTACTCATTGTGATCACCCACAGTGCCTGGCATTGTCTGGAATACAGTAGGTGCTTAATGATGCCTGTGGCAGGGAGGAGGGAGGAAGGCACGGAGGCAGTGGCACATCCACTGGTGATGCCAGGCCATCAGTGAGATGTCCTGCTAGGCCCACCTTTCCCCGGAGCACCTGTGCTTTCTCTTTGTTGCTCTTTTTTTCTTGCCCTCTTCTTATTTCTCCAGACTCCCGAGGTCGGTGGGAGCCTCTTCCGTCCCTCTCAGCTTCCCGGGGTTCACTACACCCGCAGAAAGAACAGCGCCCTCCTGGGCGTCCAAGAGTCTCTTAGCCTTTTTCTTAGCAATGTCTCCTTTTCAAAGTCCTGTGATCTCCTCCATATCCCAGCCCAGCAGGCACAGACCCTCTTTTCTTTCATAGAGTGTTATAGCCAAAGAACGAATTTAGAAATGAGCCAGAGAGTGCAAATGTGTGACAAATACAGGTATGGGCTTTATTTTAACTGTTCTCTGAGCCCGAATATGAGTTTGAACTTCTGGGTTCACGTTTGAACTCATGCAATTCAAATATTCAAAACGTTTTGGAAGTTACGTTTCTGAATTAGGAAACGGATGTTTGTTTCTATGTGGAGGTGACCAAGCGACTAAATTGGTACCATATTATAGGTGAGGTCACGTGTCCTTGTGTCGTTAGTCTGGTGGTGACGCAATTCTGTTGTGAAAACAGCGTTAGAAATATTGAAGCTTTTCCAACTATTTGGAAAATATGTTTATGTTCTACCAGGCTCTTGGACTTTAGGTTCTCATCATCTCGTTTTTTGTTTGTGTCTGTAGCCAAAGAAGGGATGAGTCAAACAAGAAATTTAGAGGGCATGATTTTATCCTTAAAAATCTGCTCCTTGCCTCAAAAAAGCAGCATTTGGAAATAGCTTACATTCATCTGACCTCAAAAATATGCTACTTCTGCTCCCTAAGCACTTGGCTTATTTGAGAATACGTCCTCAGCACCTACAAATCCTTTCCTTTACCTCCTTCCTGGAACTGACAGCCATCTTCCCTTGTTTTCTACTCTGTTCCAAAGCTGCATTTGGCAGAACACATTTGTTTGCATGAAACCCAGTTGCTCTGCTGGTGGCACATGCCACCTGCTGCCTTCCAGTAAAGAAGTTTCCAGAAATATTAAGACAGATGCTTAACTGTGGGTAGATTGGCACTAAAAATGTTTAAAATGGTCAAGCCACTTCTCCTACATTTCTAAATATAGGATATTTTGAGGAGGGGCATCCTTCTAAGGATAAAGCATTCAGTCCTGTTTATTTGGGATGACAGCACCCCCCCTAAGCAACAAGAGGACTGGTGGTATATGTCAGAGATCTGTAAACAAGAACCCACTGCTGCTCCGGAATATTCATTTTCTTCCTGACCACTTTCAGTTAATAGAGTGAAAGTTAAAAGCATCCAACTCATGCAAAAGCTTTTATGAAAATGAATGTATCAAACAAATGGATCTTTAAAAAAATCCGAGAGTTGATGCATGCTAATAATATTAGCTTCAATTATATTTTCAAATAAAGCCCTTGCAAATAGATAAGAGAGAACTGCTTCCATTTCCGCTCCTCCCACCACCATCCTCCCTCTCTGCGAAGGATGACTCATGGATTAGTCTGAGGCCCAGGCAGCAAGCAAATGGATCGACAAAAGCACAGAGGGAAGGTGCTGCCTCCCTTTTTCCTTCTTTTAAGTGCTCACACAAAGGTCTCCCAAGAGATGCTGAAATTGGTCAGGATGTTGAATTCTATCTGGCAAATCTTATTCTTTTATACTTATTGTCTTCCTCTCCTAGTTGTCATTCTCTGCAATTAAGTAGAAATAAATGTTAGCATCAATAGGAGGCTGAGATAATTCCTCAGTGCATACTAATTCGCCCTGGTCTGTCTGCAATGTGTTTTCAAATCCCAAGCCCAGATCATTTTGTTTCTGGATCTTTAGAAAGCACTATTTATAACATGAGTTGTCACCTCTGTTGGAGACACTTTGTAGAAGTGATAATGAACCTTGCCATGTTTATACAAGAAGGTATGTCTCGGTAAATCACAGCCTTCCCTTTGCATACCATTAGTGTTATCAAGCCAGCCTGGACACCTGCAGATTGGGTGGGAAAAGGAAAAAACCCGTTTATAGATGTTGATAACTAGCCGCAGAGACTTCACCATGTTTTTCCTAGAATGAATCACTTGTCAGAGGAAATTATGTTGATAACTTTCATGCAGTTACTACATTGATAACAAATCAACACTCCAAGTCACTGTATGCATTAATTGTAGTGAATGCAAGCCAACTTCCCTGCTGTTTGTTAATATCCATCTGGGTAATAACAATTTCCATCCTTGAGCAGGGAAAATAGGGAGGCATCTCTCACCGTCTGGAAACTGACACCTTTATTTCCCTATTTTCATTTTCCATTCCCATCCTGAGATTGCTGGTTGCAGTCTTATGGCAGTTTATGACAATACTACTGATTAGAACACAATGATTCTTCATTGATTACATGTGGTTTACATGGATTGTTGGAGATGGATCATGGAGCATGCAGATAGAAATTGTAACTGCTAATGAATAGTAGGCCTACAGCTACCTATCCTGGAAAGCAACCACAGTATAGAGGAGCAATTTAATCCTACATGCAGGGCTAACTTACTCATATTCTAAAATGAATTAGCGGTCAATTCAGTAAAGCAACTGATTTGATGAATTTTAAAGTTCAAATCAGCTAATCTAATCAATCGAGTGTGAATTATCAATTTTTTTTTTTAATTTCAAGATTTTTTTTTTTTTTTTTTTGAGACAGAATCTCACTCTGTTGCCTGGGCTACAGTGCCATGGCATCAGCCTAGCTCACAGCAACCTCAAACTCCTGGGCTCAAGCAACCCTTCTGCCTCAGCCTCCCAAGTAGCTGGGACTACAGGCACGCGCCACCATGCCTGGCTAATTTTTTCTTTATATTTTTAGTTGTCCAGTTAATTTCTTTCTATTTTTTAGTAGAGATGGGGTCTCACTCTTGCTCAGGCTGGTTTCAAACTTCTGACCTCGAGTGATCCTCCCAGAGTGCTAGGATTACAGGTGTGAGCCACCACGCCCGGCCACATTTCAAAATATTAAGAGGGTACAAGTGTTTTTGTTACATGGATACCTTGTATAATGCTTAAGTAGGGCTTTTGGTGTGCCTGTCACCAGAATAGTGTTCACTGTACCCAATAGGTATCAAACTTGTTCTTTATGTAACCATAAGCCCAAGAATTTTTTCAGTGATGTCTTTATCATTTTGGCTTTATGTACAAATAAAAATGAGAGTTACTTTGACAACTGCATTGGGGCTTTATGTTTCTTTCTTTTTTTTTTTTTGAGACAGGGCTTTTCACTGATACCCAGGCTGTAGTGCAGTGACGCCATCACCGTTCACTGCAGCTTCTAACTCCTGGGCTCAAGTGATCCTCCTGCTTCAGCCTCCCAAGTAACTGGGCCTACAGGTGCGTACACCACACCCAGCCTACTCTGATAACTGTAAACTCAATTAACAGCTTAGCAAAGAAGCCCTGTTCTTTCAGTTATTCTATTCATAAATCTGCAATCGGCACTCAGCTAGTAATTGTATGCATACAAAACCAAACTTACTATCCAGAATATTCCTAGTTAACAGCTTAAACTCAGCTCCCCCTGGCCCCTTTATTGTTGATGCAGGATAAAGGCAAGACTATACTTACTTTTTAGACTCTCAACATATTTGAAATACCTCGTGACAGGAAATGTCGTTTGGGGCAATTTAATATCACATTAACTAATTTGCAGGGGAGAAAAGGTTTCTGTTTTTATTTTTGTCTTTTAATTTTGTGGAGCTTGAGGTTTTGTGGGAAAAAGTCATCACAGTTTGGCACATATCTACTGAATTAATATATCGAGTTAAACCAGACTATACATTAAGATCATATATCAAGTAACTCGCAAACTAGGAGTTGGTCCAATTTCTGGAAGATGATTTATTATAAATTTATGGGGCAGTCCTCTTAGGGGAGCTGAGGAACAGGGACAATGAGACAGAGAACACCCAAGAATTCAATTACCTGATGCAATAAATATGGAATTTATGATCATTGGTTTAGAGGCTGAGCTGAAGCTTAGCTTCATATATTAATCACAAAATATTTAACTAATATAAGGAATAACATGAAAACTGTTTATGTTTCTGAAATTAAAAAATTCAAACAGCTTGTTATATACAAACACATCGTATGTCTTAATTATATGTGGTTCTTAAATAGTTATTAAAGCAAAGTGAGCTGGCATTCCATTAGCCTATATTTTGTTGATCTATTTCAAGTTGCTGCATGTCCCTGAAACACAGAAACTGGACTTTTGAAGTCTGAAATCCAAACTTGCCTTTCTCCCCATGAATGTGTATGACTAAACTTTACCATGATAATTTTTCTCTGTTCCAGGGTTAGAGTGGAGCAGAGCTCAGCATGTCTGTTTTAGGTTGACTTCCATGGAGTTCTGGATTCCATTGCACATTGTCCTTCAAGGAGGAGTTACTAGTGAATTTCCGTACAAAGTCACTTTACCAGGTGACCCCTTCACCATCATTGCAGGAATTTTCCAGGTTTTCTAGGATAATCTTAAAGGCTACTTTCCTCTGTTGTTCTTACACATTGATGCTAAAAACACTCCACCAAACATGCTCATTTATCATCGTATAATAACCTGCATTAAATTTCTCCAGTCCCCGTCAGGTGCTCAACATATCCATCTTCTTGTCTTCATTCCCTGTCCAACCCAGGCAAATTTATGAGCTGCTATCCTTGCTTCCTTTCTAAACCATGCTTTTATTCCAGCTGTCTCTACCTCCCACTGAAATGGTAAGTCTCTTCTGACAGCACTTAAAAATTTATATCCAACTCCCTACCACTCCAAGTAAAGATAGAGTTAGGTTAAGACCTCTAAAGAGGAAAAGGGCAGGTCAAAAGTGATAATCCCATTTAATATGGTGAATCACTGCCTGACACCCAAAATAGCATAAATTCCCCTGCTCTTACCTGATATAATGGACTGGATGAGGTTAAATGAATTATTTTCACTCCTCAAACTGCAATTTAGCTATGTGCTAATGAAAAACTATACATATTTGCCACTCATAATAGGAGATAATGCTTTTTCCCAAGTTTGGAAGTAAGGTGAGCAGTGACTAGTTAATACTTGAAACCAAACCAAAATTATGGTTAGAATTGCATTCTGTTCTTACTGAGCAAATCTTAATTAAAAAAAATAATAAAAATACGCAGTAAATGCATTGATAAAGCAGCAGCTATGCACCAGGCTTTGATCATAGTGCTAGGGCACATAGTGAGTGGTCAGTAAATGTGAGCCACTATTATTACTTTGCATTTATTAATTTATTTTAGTTTCATGCTATGGTTTGGATGTTTGTCCCCTGCGAACCTCATGCTGAAATTTGATCCCCAGTGTTGGAGGTGGAGCCTGTTGGGAGGTGGCTGGGTCATGGGAGCGGATCCCTCATGAATAGATTAATGGAGGGTGGCTGAGGTCTATTCTATTAGTTCCTGCAGGATCTGGTTGTTAAAAAGAGGCTGGCACTGACTTTGCTCTCTCTTTCACTTCCTCTCTTGCCATGTGATCTCTGCACATGTCAGCTCCCCTTTGCCTTCCACCACGAGGCCCTCACCAGATGCAGATGCCCAGTCTTGAACTTTTCAGCCATCAGAATCATGAGTCAAATAAACCTTTTGTCTTTATAAATTACCCACCTGTGGGTATCCCTTTATAGCAACACAAAACGCACTAAGACACCTCACAACTACCCTATGATGTGAATTGAATATCACCCCATGTAACAGATGTATTAGTTTTCTAGGGCTGCCAAAACAACACAGACTGGGTGCCTGAAACATCCAATAGAAGTTGATTTTCTCATGGCTCTGGAGGCTGCACATCCAAGACAAAGGTGTCAGGAGGATTGGTTTATTCTGAGCTTCTCTCCTTGGCTTGCAGATGGTCACCCTCTTTCTGGGCCCTCACATGGTCATCTGTCTGCATGTATCTGTGTCCTAATCTCTTCTTCATATAAGGACAATAGTCCTATTCCACCCTAATGACCTCATTTTATCTTAATTGCCTTTGTCAACACCCTGCTTCCAAATAAATTCACATTCTGGGGTACAGGAGGTTAGAACTTCAAAGTATAAATTTGCAAGGGGACACAATTCAGTCCACAACAGCAGATGAGGAAGCAGGCACGTAGAGAGCTGAGCTGTGATTCCAGGCAGTCCGGCTCTGGGGCCTTACTCTTGACCACTACCTAGCCGTGCACTTTGAATGAAATGTAAGACCAATACTTGCGGCATTTCTTACTGGTTATCTCACTGTACTTTCATTTCTATGTAATTGATATTAATTAAAATCATTGGGAAATTAGATATCTGAGTTCATTTTTTTCTAATTCATTAAGTATCAAGAATAATATTTTTGATTTCATACTTTGTTTAAAAAGATCCTAGGCTGCACGTCTCCTTTCATCCTTTACTACATAACTTTGTAACAATTACTGAACTCTTATTTTATGATTGAGAACTTCATTTTATGACCTGTGAACAAGGTGAGTAACACTTTGAATTGTACAGCGAAGGTGTCACTGAAGGTGTGAGAACCTAGATAAACCATTTGACAACCAATCAACCATTCTTATAGGATGAATATGTACATATATGCACATATGCAGTTAATTGAGGCTGTGGTTAATGCTAATTTGAGGATTTTAGTCCTATCTAAAAATACAGAAATTTTGTTGGGATTTAATTCTACAAATTATTGCATATTTCTTTCTGATGACATTTTCTTTTGCCAACAAAGAAGTACCCATACGCCTAGGAAAAGACTAATTATTCTGTAGCCATGGTAACAAGTAACCACCAAAATGAAGTTTAAACCTGCTTATTTTTTTAAAAAAAGACAATTTTATAGCATCAGAACCAGTTTTAAACCTATTTAATCAAGCAACAACTCCCCTCAATGAATATGCTTCTGAAGGCCAACTAATCAGCGTCAGCCTCTAGCTTTGGAAAGTCAGCCCATAGGAAATGGACTCACTCCAGTAAACAGGCTTCTAGAAGACCTATCCACAACAGTCTCACCTGAGTAGAGGTACTTCTGCAGCTTCCATCGCTCCACTCCTGCCTCTAAACATCTACCAATCCCTGAACCCCACACTTTCCGAATACCCTATATAAGATCAGATACCTATTCTTCCTGAGAGATTACTCCCATCCAGCATGACTCTTTGTCACTTAAGGAAGTAAGAAATTGAGTTTTGTGGGTTTTTGTTGTTGTTTAAGACATTGAGCAATGGTCTCATCCTTTGACACTTCATTGCTTCTTAATAGCACTCAGATATTGACTTGTCTAATGACCATTTTGCCCTCCTTTATGTCCCTTTTTGGTAGACCATGTGGAACAAAAGACAACTTGGCCTTCTTAACTCTTTTTTCCCAATCGTCTTCTTTATTGATTGAATCTCAAGCATAAGACATAAGTAAATGCCTTGTCTTCCTTGTGGTATAACATAAGATTAGCTTCAACTTCCAATTTCTGCAAAGTGGCAGTTTAGATGTTCAGAGAGAACTTTCCCAATACAGAGCACCTAAAAATGCTATATTAAAAAAATCAACCTCTCCCATCTTTTAAGATGCAAGTAGAGCTTTGAGAAAGTAAAGCAATTTCTTAGAATCCTTCTAGAAACCTCATGAAAATAGAAATCTAAAAGAGCAAGTTAGCAGTGCTGAAGCCAGTGTTTGCCCAGGGGTATTTAGTAAAACCTGGTACCTGTTTTTTTGGTTGATAATGGGACAAATGCACAGGGACAAAGCCTGCCCTAACAGGGAAAGGGGTGTCAAGTCAGAGTTCCCATATAAATCTAGCACCTCTAAGGTGGGCACATAGAAAAAACAACTTGCCTTGCTGATCAAGATGTTGGAGATGTGAGGATTTTTCCCCACACACCAAACAGCAGACACCTGCTGGGCATCTTCTAATTCGATTCCGACACTATCTATCTGGAGATAGAATCAGATTCCATAGGGTGAGGGTTCAGTCCCCCAAACTGCCCCTTCTCTACCAGACACCAGTCACAAGTCTGGGCATCTGGAACTTCCGACCTACTGGCTTCAAGTTGGGGTTCAGTTAATTTGTCGGAGTGGTTCACAGAACTCAGGGAGCACTTACATTTACTGGTTTATTATAAAGGATATTACAAAGGATACAGATGAAGAGATGAGTAGGGTGAGGTTTGTGGGAAGGAGTGTGGAGCTGCCATTCCCTCCCTGGGTGCACCACCCTCCAGGGACCTCCACGTGTTCAGCTATCTGGAAATTCCTTGAATCTTGTCCTTTGGGCCATTTGTGGAGACTCCGTTGTCTGTCCATGACTGAAGTGTGGACAGCCGTGTTGAAATGTGATTGGAAATAGATATAGCAATAGTAGCAACACAAATATGCCTAACATTTGGAGAAGCCAGTGTGGGACAGATTTAAAGAAAATATGTGATTAGACAAAAAGTACATGATCTAAATCCAGTAAGATCCGTCCCAATTCTTTCTGGCCTCTCCGTGCAGCCGTCCTTCCTCCAGGGTATGGAGTAGGACCCTCTCTGGAATGAGGGTCTTTTGACTCACAGTCAGATTAGAGTCCTGCCTTGGACAGGTGAAAGGAGGACAGGAGAAGGTCAGAGAGAGAAAGATTCTGTTTCCTAAGGCTGCTCCTGAGCTCTGAAGCTCCCCCTACATTATAACAAGGACTATGGGTTAGGACCCAGGAACCGTGGAAAACAACCAGTATATATATCATACACCACAGGGGTAGTATGTTAAGCAATAGCAGACAACTAATATAGGGACCATATATTACACTTTTTGGTTTTCCCCATATACCTTCTCGTTATGTATCTTTGTACATAGGAAGTAATCACTAAATATGGTTTTTAATATAAAAACATGCATGTAGTGAGCCAATTACCTGTGAAATAGCTAGGGTAAAGCTTTATTTTCTTTGAATTGTGGCCAAAGAAGAAAGGTGCACTGCCACAGTCAGCAGCAGATGTAGGATTCAGATGGTCTGTGGATACTTATGAGTTTTCTATTACAGACACTTACCTCTCATTTAGGTGAAGTTAATGAATTTGGGGGAGGTAATGTAGTTCTCACAGCTACTCTTACCCTGTCTCAGTATATTATGTCATCCTACTTCTCAAGACTATACACCTTCTTAATGTAAAGAAAGCCACTAAGTTTTAATAAATCCAAGCATTTACTTTATAAGCTGGTCATCACTAGAAATCAGAAAGAAATAGTCTGTCTAATTTTGAATACCAGTTCACACAAGGGAAGACAATGCAGTGCTGGGATAGTGTCCCCTTAACTAGTTAGTTCATTCATTCATTCATCATGCATTCCATACATATTTATTAGTGAAGGTACTAGTCCTCGTGCTATGGAAAAACACAAAGTAGAAGCAGAGTGATGGAGTGGTAAGACCATGGCCTCTGGAATCAAATGGACCTAAGTTTGTCTCTTATAGTATTTGAGACAACCCAACAAACAACTTCTGCTTCCCCACCTGGCTTTTGAACCTCCTGAGAGGTATGGCAAAAAGGTAGGACAAGGTATGGGAGCCAGTATATCACTACTTTTACTGATGGGATGATTTTGGAGAATGTGGCTTATATCCATGAGAAAGTTGACTTCTTAATTCTGAACTTGGGAATTAGGCAGACTCTTATACCAATCATTCCCTGGGGCTGGGAGAGAAGATAACCCATGCTCTCTGGGCACTTCCAGGAGAAAAAGAATAGAAGTCACAACAGAACAGCTCCTTACTCCAAAACCACCAACAGATGTGTTGTAGCGCCTGCCCTGAGGCACAGTGAATGCCAGGGTGATGGAGGGCAGAGTGCGTGCTAAGGGCATTCTGTCTCAGGAGGGGAAACTCCAGGAGTGGAGAAGGAGCACTTGGCCCTGCAGCCCAGCAGAGGTGTGGTTGTTCTCCACCTGAAGGAGACCCACTGGCTCTCGGGAGAGACCCACTCATGCTTCTGATGCTGCTCCCATACCAACTATCATCTTTTGGGCACCCCCTGATGTCTTCAGGAAAGTATAGATTTTGCTCAAAGAAGTTTCTGGTATGAGTCAGAAAGGTGGATTAGTGAAATCAAAGCCAAGGCCACTCTGAAATCAGTAAATTCAAAGCCAAGGCTGAAAATGCAATCCTCTTCCATTTCCATTTTAAATTATCATTAGCCACACTGTCCAAATTCAGTTCATTCTGGTGTCTCTAATTCAGAGATTTTGAAATAAAATTACATGACAAATAACAGCAAAGTACAACAATATAGTAAAACAACATAGATATTTCAAATTTAACTCCAAACCTTCTCCCATCATAAGTTTCCTAGCAAGAGATTAGAGTTGAATGATTAAATCCCCTTGCAGATTAAAGTTTAAACATACACACGAATTAACATCTGGAAGTAAATTCTGTTTTCCGAATGTGTTAAAAATTCAAAGATATTAGTCCCCTCATCCCTCAATTTCTTATTCTGGCTGCTTTAGCCAGAAGGTTCTCACTGTCTATATCAGCAGTTTTCAAACTTTTTAATCTCAGGATTTCTTTAAGCTCTGAATAATTATTGAGAACACCAAAGTACTTATTAATATTTATTATATTATAAATTAAAACTGAGACATTTAAAAATACTTGTTCATTTAAACATAACAAAATAAACCCAATAATATTTAACATAGATAACATTTATGAAATGGGGTAAGGAGCGAGGCTGGTCAAATTGTACGAAGTCTCAGACACGAGGAATAAGTTTTGGTGATCAATTATTGCACAGGGTGGTGACTATAGTTAAAAATGTATTGTATATTTCAAAATTGCTAGAAGAGGAGATTTAAAATGTTCTCACTACAAAAACTGGTAAGTAGTTGAGGTGATGGATATATTAATTAGCTAGATTAATTATTCTACTATGTTTATATATATAATCTCTACACATCACATTATACCTCATAAATATATAGTTGTTATTTGTCAATTAAAAATAAATTATAGTGAAAAAGAATGGCTTTTTTTTTACTTGTTTGCAAATCTTTTTCATGTTTGGTTTAATAGAAGACAGCTGTATTCTGCTTTTGCATTCAATCTGTTGCAGTATGTTATTTTGGTTGAAGAATCTGAAGAAAATCTATCCTCACCCAGAGATGCCATTGGAAAAAGGAGGTCTATTTTATACTTGTTTCAGATAATTGTGGATTTTCTTCTTTAATATTATGCTGATACTTGGCAAGTGGTAGTTTCTTAAAGGTTAGTTGCAATGTTTAATCTGAAACCCTACCAGTCAACTTTTCATATTTTACTCCATTAAAATCCACTGAAGTATCTTGCATTTTGAAAAGATATCTTAACCATGCATGAGTTTGTGAACATCATACATTGGTCACTTGGAAAATATTGATTCACCAAGTTGGGCAGATCTCACAAATGTTGACACATTTCATTATATCAAAAAAATCACATTTGTTAATATCACCACCCATTTCATCAAAAAAGTCTTTAAGTACTGGGAAGCCATCAAGCTCAAGGTGGTAGACATTTGTTTTTTAAAATTCTAATTTTCAGGATGCTGGTACTTTGAGATAGGAATCTGCCAGCCTCCTTATTTGTGGGCAAATTAATAAACTCATCGTTTCTTCTTGTCAAATCACGTGTCCTCATTCTGTTCTTCTGATGCAGGCTTGGGGACAAGTGCTGGACTCTAGGTAATGGAATTTGGCATCCTTGGGTGGGCCATCAGCACCCTGGTGGAATGGCACCCTGTGAAGAGGCAGGGAGCAACCGTGGTTCAAAGCCATGGGTCTTCATGGGTAGGAGCAACTTCTTTTTGAGGTGAGAGAGCAAGAGACGGCCCCAGTAGCTGCTCGAGCCTGTTTTAGCTCTGGGAAACTCCCAACTCTGTCTTCCTGAAGTAGATGCAGCTCCCCTCAACCTGAATGGAGTTGAGGGGAAGAAAATGGATTTGGAAACATCTGGATGCCAGCCCTTTTGTTGGATAAGTTCCCCGGCCTACATGCCAAGATCCTAATTCTACCCATATAGGGGGTTTTCAGAACTTCCTGTTGGTTTTGTTTATTTTCAGCCACATTTTGGGTGTGGAAGTCATGAGGTTGAGTGGAACTATGGGACCTGGTTTGAATTTGGAGCTCATTTATGGTTCCCAGGGAATGGGGGAACTAGGCCACCATTTGGGGAGGGTTTTGAACCTTCCAGTTGGGGTGGTATATATCCCCTTTGGATTCCCATTTGTTTGATAGGCCCTGGATTTTTTGTATCTCCTGTGTCATTATTTGTGAGATTTTTTGCAACATAAGGAAGTTCTATCTCAAAGTCCCTTGGGAAAAACTTTGGCTGAATGGTTAACATGTAGCCATGAACCTATGTGTAAAGAGAACAGTGCTGTATTCCAACGTACGTGCTGGAGTGTGAGGGGAAGCGGCTGTTAGATAAAAATTCCCATTTGATTGATAGGCTGTGGCATTTTAGATTGTATTGGGAATTCCCTATACTGATTGCATTTGTTGTGATTTTTTGTTTCTATGTCTGAAGATTATTGTGATACCACTTGTCTGGCGTGTGAGGAAAATGGTGGTTGGTACTGCTTGTACGGAATGTGAGGAAAAGTGGCAGTTAATGGACTGTGGTTTATTCTGAGCTGTTGGTTCTTTTAAAATTCAGAGCTCAAATGGTCAACCTGCTACTATAGAGTTAAAATGTTGAGTCTCAAGAGCTCTGCTTGAGATAAACTCCTTGTTTAGGGTATACAAAATGATCTGTGTTTGTATGATTTTTCATAAATGAGGCCCGCCTGTCCCTGCCAGAACCCCCACAGCCAGTGGGGCAAGGTGCTGGGCAGGGCCACAGCTGGGGGTGGACCCAGCAGGAGAGAGGACCGGTGCATGCTGCCCGCTGCTGAGTGATGCACAGCAAGGAGGAAGGAACGCCTGCCCCTGCCACCATCTTGGCACCTTGGGAAGGGCTGGGAAGGGCACTGCCTGAACTATTTCTTCAATCCCACACCCATTAGGTTATGCCTCAGGGTTGGGAATGGTCTCTTCCTACCCAGCAAGAAACTGAATTTGGCCAGAGGGTGCCCAGAGCTGGGGCAGGGCAGTTTCCATTGTGGCAGTACCCCATAGGAGCCTTGAATGCACAAGGGTAGCCGACAGGGTGTTATTAGACTTACCCCACATTTTCTACCTTGGATTATGTCAACAGACACCCCATCCTCAACAGGACCCAGGAGCACACTCCACGGAGCCCTGAGAATTTTGAAAGAATAAGGGACCCTCCTTTGGGGAAGAGGTAACCCAACAAGTAAGCAAAGCCCTAGAATTGATGCAGGAAACTCATATGCAGTGGGATAAGGTACTGCCGCTTGCCCTCCTCTGGATAAGGGTAGCCCTTTAGAAGGAGGCTTAAATTAAGCCTCCAAAATAGTTTATGAGAGACCCTTCCTAGCACCCCGAGGTAAGTGTGGTAATATAACTATGAGTAAAGAGAGCAGAGTAAAGCAATGTGTCCAGTGAGTGGGTCAGGTGCTAACCACTATGCACGAGTCTGCCTCTTTCAGAGCTCTGCCCCACTTGGAAACAAATATGTGAAAGAGACCCTCTGAAGTGCCTCTAACAGCTCATACCTTGTTGAAATTGTCAGAAATGAAAACCTTGAGTCCATCACATCAGGAAGAAGAGCATCCAAGCCCCCAGTGGAGGGGCCAACCTTTAGGCAATCTAAAGTACCTATTAAAGGAAAAGTGAAAAATAGAAAGGTTAATATTTTTGCTAATTTGTTTGGTGTATACAATGGATTTCCATGTTTTGTCTATAGTGAGGATTTCTCAGGGCTATCACCTCTTCTGTTAGTCTATCTTGCTGCTGGGTTCATCATCCTAAACCTTGTTTGGTGCTCTATATGATTTCTGAATTTGCAGAAGCCAGTCTCTCAGATGACCCACAGGGTGCAACTAATAGCTCTGCACTCAGAGGTCCCATGTTTCTTTCTAACCCAGCCTTGTATCGGACATCGTGTGCAAGGCAAAAGTCCATTTTGCCTTGTCAATCCTCGCTGTTGTAGTTATTGCTTATGATCTTTTCCCACCTGGTCACCTGTTGTTGGAAATATACAGCCAAAGCTTTGCAATGGCACATGTAAGTATAAACCTTCCATCTAAAACATCACCCCAATTCAGCAGGAGCTACGTTGCCCCTCCTCCCATACATATGGAAGAGTAATACTGACAGGGGGAATATGTAACAGAAGAAATGGCTTGAGAAAAATGGCAGAAATGTTTTGTGTCTCTAAAGCATCCCCCATTCCTTCTGGAGAAGTAGGACCTGCATCCCTGCCTCAGGCCAGCAGTTGGAGGGGCAGGGGAGTGTCCTTAGTTCTTTGTACAGTAGAAGATGGGATTAATTGGGCAGAGGTCACAAGGTCATCTTAATTGAAGATGGGATGAATCCAGGTGGAGGTCACAAGATTGTCTCAGCCAAAGATGGGACTATGGGATTAATCAGAACCTTTAAAAGCTCTGAACTTCTGCTCAGAAGCAGGACGCTGGTACTTTGAGACAGGAGTCAAACAGCCTCCTCATTTGCTGGCATATTAATAAACTCCCCTTTCCTTCTCCTCAAAAAAAAAAAAATTCTAGTTTTCACTAGAATGCTTGACTTCTATTATTGGCAACAATTATTGTCAGAGCTTTTGCTAGAACTGACAGGCTTTCCCTGTTCATTTTTGAGCAAATAGTTGTCAAATACCCAAATTTGAACAATTATAAACTTGATTCCTTTAAGTAGAAAAGATGATCACTTTTAAATAAAGGAAGAAAAAGACTAATTCAGCTCTTATTCCAAATAATTGCACAGTGCTTGCCCTCAAAACAACCTTTGAACTTTGGTAAATTGCAAAAGTAATCTATGCAAATTTCCTGTTTTGTCACACAGAATATTAAAATGACATGTACTCAATGGATAAGATTTAATAAAATTAGCAATTTTTACAGTTTCACCAAGGACATTCTTAAGTGAAAGTGGCTTTAAAAATTTTTTTTGTGGGTGCATGGTGGTGAGGAATTCACTGCCTGCTAATACAGTTGGGTGCTGCAGGGGAGAGAAGGTAACGGCTTTCCTGGATCATTCCAAGGTTCCTGGCTGAAGTCCCCATAACAGAAGACAGATTAACAAGAGAAAAGCATACAAATTGATTTAATAAGTTTCACTTTCTATGACATGAGAGCCTTCATAAGGCAATTAAGACCCAAAGAAACAGGCACACCTGTGTATTTTTATGCTAAGTTTGATGAAGAGGTGGGTAGTCGTGGAGAAGTATGATTGGACAAAAGGATGTGAACTGATGGTAATAAACCGGGGGAACTTAGCAAGGCCTGTTCAACTTCTCTGTGTCCTTGTGTCTTCAGAGATAAGGATGTTCATTTCCTCTAGGTATAGGGCAGGCATCTTTCACATGAGGGTCTTATGACCTGCTTTAGAAGGTCAGAGAACTCTAGGTCTTATGGCTTGATTTAGGGAGGAGGGTGGGAAAGGTGAGAGAGAAGTTCCTCTGTTGTTTCTGCTGTCTCCCCAAATGCCAAGTGACTATATTTGGGGCAGCGTGTCCTGAACCCCGTCAGTGCCAAGCCTTGATTTGTGCTAAAGGCCAGCGGTTTACCCACCCTTGCTCTTGCACCAACAGTGCAAATGTCAACAACAACAACAAAGTATCATCTTACTATTGTTACGAAAATAGTTTTGATCTGGCAGATCCCCCCAAAGGATCTGGGGACCCCTTAATTGTCTGTGGGCCATACTTTGAGGACTGTGGTCTGGGGAGATGATTAGTGGAAGGAGATCATTGCTTTAGCTGTGCCTGATTAGGAAAGTCTGCACCTGCGTAGGTCAAGCGCACACTGGTGCACCTGTACCCAGAGGCCACCCTCACCTGCTAATGGCCCACACCTTTGCTGAGGCCTGCAGGGTCAGTGTTGGCTCCAGGTGACACCATCTATGGAGGACACCTGTGCAAAATGTATTTGGCTGGAGCCCTTGTGCTTTTTGGTGGCCACGTGGTCCCCTGTGTCTTTGCTAATCCTTGTGCTGCCTCGCTCTTTTGATGAAGCCTGTGTACATTATCAGCTTTTGGCACCAGGCGAGCAACCCGCCTCTCTGTAATCAGTCAACAGTATGTGGACAAAGCAGGCATAAGTTTCAGTCACTTACCAAGGTCAAAATACTATGTAGCCTAAGGCTCAAAGCTTCCGCCCAGGCTGCAGTGGTTAAAATCCAACCGCACAATTGTATTAACCATTGTGTATGAGCCTCTGGAACTTCCAAGGTTGAAACACCTGCTCATACACTAAAATCCCAGGCTCAAAGCCACTTCTCTGGCTCAGTCACTCCACGTATATTTTAGTCCCCTGGAGTTTTACTTCTGGTTTCTTTCCTAAGATTACTGATGTGCTGTGGGTTTGAGGTTATATCCCCCAAACTACAGTCCCCCATGCCTTTGGCCACAGGAAGTGGTGCTACTCCCAGAAGATTTACAGTGATTAGAGAAAGAGGAGAACTTGTGCTTCATGCACCAGAGGAATGGAAGGGAAAGGAAGAGAAGGGAACAGGAAAGCGCTGTCTGGATTCTCCTTCCAGACTAAACCATCACAGAGACCTGGGGAAGAGGGAGCAAGGGGACAGGGAGAAGCCTGGAGTTTTAGGGACCATGAATGGGTTTCCCTGCTCCTGAAGGAAAACACCAAGGAAGGAGCAGAAGTATTTAATATTACCTTACAAACAACATCTTAGCTCAGCTTCTTACCCACCGTGCATTAATTTAATCTCTATAAGTTACAGTTTTCTCAGCTTTAAAATGGGAATATTAATAGTAGTATCTACACGGAAGGGCCACTATGTGGATTAGAGATAATGCAGGTCAGTCGAGCTGCTAGCACAGTGGAACACAGCAGGCCCTTAATAAATACGTCCGTGACCGGGATGCAGTCGCAGCCCAGAGGGGAGAGAAACGTGCAGGAGCAGGTATGTGATATGGCCAAGTGTGTGTTCTAAGTGCTACAGTGAAAGAAGCCATGTCCTCTAAACACCTGAAGGAAAATATAATTCTGACGTGGACTAGGGTGGGAGATACTGTGGAGGGTTTCATGAGAGGGGGGGCTCGGGGCTGACTTTGACGATTTTAGGAGGGGGTCTCCCTTCATCTGATGGGCATGTTGTTGTGCCTGAGGGGCCCCTGGCCAGCAGAGATGTAAAATATAAATAACAGAATTCTTGAGTCTGTAGACCTAGTGTTGGGGAAACATCTCTCTCTCTCTCACACACACACACACACACATGCACACACACACACATGCACATACATGGCTATGGTCTGAGTATTTTTGTCCCTGCCAGATTCACATGTTGAAATCCTAATCCCCAGGGTGATGGTATTAGGAGGTGGAGTCTTTAGGAGGCAGAGCCCTCACGAAGGGGCTTAGTGCCCTTTCGAAAGAGACCCCAGAGAGCTGCCTGGCTCCTCCAGCACGTGAGGACACAGATGGTGCCATCTATGAACCAGGAAGTGGGTTCTCACCAGGCACCCCGTCTGCTGGGTCCTTGATCTACGACTTCTCGGCCTCTTTTTTTTTCCTTTTCTTTTTTTTAACCGTCGATGTTGCTTGAAGTTAACAGACAGAGCAGCACCCAACCTCTAGAACTGTGAGAAATAAATTTCTGTCGTTCTGGAGCCACTCAGTCTGTGGCATTTTGTTACAGCTGCCTGAACTAAAGACACACGTGCGCACAAACACCCCCCACCCCACCCAAGCGCATGCGCAGCACCGACACGAGAATAATGCAAAGTACGTGTCTACGCTTCGTGTACATACGTGCTGGGTTTGGGCCGAGGATGCAGGAGGGACGAGTGTGGAAGGGCCCATCTGAGACGCTCTCCCAGAAGCCAGAAGCCTTAGTGATAACAACAAAGAAGAAAGGGATGGGAGAAATGTTTGGGAGCTGGGTTATTTAAGGCCTATGGCAAGAAAGTAAAGCAGTGCATGTGGTCGGAATAAAGAAGGCTATTGCAGGAGGTTCCTTTGGAGAAGTCTGGTCCTACACAGACAGCCAAGTTAGATTGAAAAATCCAGATATGAATCGAAGGGCAGTAGGGAGCAGGTGGTTTGGCAACAAGCCACTTCCTAGCTCAGTGTAGCCGTTTCCTTCCCATTGGAATATTCCCTTTTATATCCAAGATCTTTAAGATCATGGCCTTATCACAAACACTATGTCCATGTAGAAAGTTGCCAATGATGCAGGACCTGTTTCTCCTAGGGAGAGAAAGAGACCACAACACGATGTTTCAATAATCCATCATTTATGTGTGAGTATGGACATGTTTTCAAGCAGGTAAACTAAAGTTGGAAAGTCAATACTATTTCATAGTTTACCCTTATGTCTACTTTGTGAGTGTTTCGATTCCTGTAGAGAAGTTCAGTGAAAGGAATAAATGATTTCCCGGCCTACCGACTGGGTGGAAATATGTTTAGTGGCCTTCGATGCTATGGCTTCAGTCAGATTTCTCAGAGATCCGAAGAAAAGTAAATTGCAGGGTCTCGACTCAGCAAACTGTGGACAGTATAGTCTGTGCCATACACAATTAAGCTCGTGACTGGGGACTCAGCCATGGGATGGGAGAAGAATTCTTGCACCATGAGAAAGGAGCCCTCTCTCCCCAGCCTGACAATGCTGCCCCGCAGAGAGCTTGCATCATTTAACAGCGATGTCAGTTTATTGACCATCATAAGCATAAGTCTCACTGAAGCACGAATAAATAAATTAGTATCTGGAAAGTACAGAACAGGAAAAGGAAGTAGAAAATAGTTGCAAGACCAAGAGTGCTCTAAAGTGCAGCGGTTTGGATAATGCAAACGTTGAATCAGATCTTCCCCTGCCCCCATGTTCCCCTAAAAATAACATGGGCCGTTTGTACGGACGCCAATTCCATTGACCCACAAGTATCTGGGAAGGAGGGCATGGGGAGCGTGTATTCCTGCCGCTTGTTTTTATAATTCTCCTCTGTGGGGGGAGTACAAATTCATGGGGAATCGACTGGGGCGTGGGTTACCTCCTGTGGCCTCAGAGTAGAGCAAGGCCAAGGGGCCACCTGGGGCTTGCTCCTGTGCTATTGGTCTTACTGGTCTTCAAAAGGGCTGCTTTCACAGGCTCTTGGGTGGGACCTTAAATTTGCTAAACCAGGTTCACTGCAGTCTCCCCTCACACAGGAGTGGGTGCCTGGAGTGAGCCCATCACTGGACTCTGTTTCCAGCACCTCCAAATTGGCTCTATGTGTTTTTGTAAGAATGACTTTGAAGCTACTTGACTCTTTGCTCTCTAACTGTGAGAGAGAGTAGGTTTCTGTTCAGTGTTCTAAATGCTACCTGTCTGGCTATATAAGGTTGTAGTGACCACCGAGGATGTTTTATTGAAGCCTAGAGTATCCCAGAAAATGTACATCTCTCTCTTTCTTATTAAATGATGCATAAGAACAGGCTCATCATCATCCCAATTTGATTGCAAATTGGTCTGTTTAATTAATTATCCTTTCTTTATTCCTATTTTCCCTTTTTACCTCTAAGGCCCCTCCTTCCACAGAATGGCAACATTCTGCCTTAAGATAGAGACCGAATTGATAGGAATGTGGCTAATTGAGTGTCGGGGCAGCGTCATTTCCATACACTGATTTTCCCTCACTTGAGCAGTTACACACGAAGCAAATTGGCAATTAAAGTAACCACACAACCCTGTCGCTGACACTGTGTTCTGGTTATTTCCATTATTCAGATGTGCTGCCAGAGCTTGTAAGGAGACAACCAGGGCAGCTGGGGCCAATTCTGCCCCACTGGCAAATTCTTCCCAGGTGATTTGGATAATGCAATAGAAGGGACGGAGTACACAAATGGAGCTGAGCTTGCTGGAGCCTTTCTTTCAGAAGGCATCAGGATCAGAAAGAATTGCAGAGGCTGCCGTCAGGAGAAATTGCTGCACCAGCCTCCCCTGTTGGCAGGTACTTTCTTTCTTCTTATACTGTGGGATGTCCAGATTCTTCCACAAGTACGATTGTCAACAAGTGTGATCAGGAAAGACTTCCAGCAGGAGGGGTGGAATGTGGAAATGCAATGCCACTGATCTAGCAAATCCCAGTCTTCCTGGGCACTTCTGCTGGGTGCTATAAACCACAGGCTCGTTTTCCCTTGTGGGCAGAGGGCCAGCCTGACAGATGGTGAGGCGGGTGGGCAGCTGCCCAGAGATGGAGACTGTATCTGGAGAGTTGCACTGGGGAAGGGCAGGCTGCCCAGTTATTTAACCTGAGCTCTTCCACAAAGGTTAGAGGAGGCATGGCTGGAGTATCTTGTAGCTAACCAAACATGTCAATAAAGAGGCTGGAGGCATTTTGATTTGGTGTTTTGACCTTGCTTAATTCCAAGGGCTGGCAGGCATTGCAGTAAAGTGATTCTGGTCTTTATCAGGATTCTTGTCTTTGTTAGGGGTGGGGGTTGTGTTCTGGCCTGGGGGCCTGGGTGAGGCTGGGTGTGGATGAATAGGGTGCATGTGAATTAGAGCCTTTTCCGAAGCAGGTTAGTGTCCTTGTGGATTAACTACCCTGGAGCATGAGATTCATTTCATGTTTGGTGTTGGGCAAGGATTGAAGAGCACAGGTTTCACAGAGACCAGGGGGTCCTAAAACGCAGCTCAGAGGGATTTCTGGCCAACTGCGCTAAAGGAAAGGGTGTTTGGAGGGGCAGAATGTGATGCCAGTGCACGTGCTGAGGGTAAGGAAGGAGGATGACTCCGGTTCAGCTGGTGGCTCAGTTTCTTGATCTGTGAAATGGGACAATAGGGGACCCTCTCTGCATTGCTTCTGTGAAGGTTCCATAAGACAGCATATGTCAAGCTCTTAGAACAGGCCCAACATGTAATGAGCCTTCTCGAAGGGTTTGCTGTGACCCCGTCATGTTACGTGGTGGTAAGTGCTCTAAAGAGAAATGAACAGACGGGGGGGGGGGGTTTACGATTCAGATGGGGCCGTCAGGGAAGGTCTCTTGGAGAGAGGGACATTGGAGCAAAGCCTGAAGGGGTCTGAAACTTGAGACTGGCCAGGGGAAGAGTCCACTGGGTAGAGGAAGGTGCAAAGGCAAGTGTCCTTGCTTAGAGGTCATCAGGCAGACTGAAAAATCCAGCAACAGACCAATGTGGCTGGAGTGAGCAAACGGGACAGTGTGGAAATGAAGCGAATGGTAAAGAGTCGCGAGGGCCTTGTAGGTCGCTGTAAAGGTAAATGTCTGGAAAGATCCCCTGACCTCAATAAGTTGATTGCTTTCTTGGCAGAGGTGACAACCTAGAGGCTGTTGTTGACAATGTTCCTGGGGTTTTGTATTCAGTCCTGGGGATGTAATTAAAAATTTCTCCTCTATAGGTTTAACATTTGGGATGGATGGGATAATAAGTCCTTGAGTTCCCTACTGAGTTTATTCTTTTTCTATGAACAAATAATAATTTAACCTCAATAAAGGGAAAAGATGAAAGAAAAAAATTACCTATGATTCCATCACCTTGGCAAAATAACTTTTGATTTTGCCACATTTCACATTGGAAGCTTATAAATAAAATGAGGATAAGAACATCTTGCAAAGTTGCAGAAAATGGAATCAATATTGTTTGACTATGAATGGGGGTGTGGGTGGGTATTGACAACACCTCCGTCAGAATTTACATATGCAGTGGCTGGGGGCTGGGCACTTCTAGAAGCTGAGGGAACCTCCACTTTGTGCTGCCACTGGTCTGAATTTGGGGCCAACCATGGAAATGGAAGATGGGGAGAGGATTGGAGAAATCTTGTGACAAGAATTCTTGTCATTGTGATTTAGCAAACAGTTGCTTGAAGGAGGGTGGGAGAAGGAGTCGAAGAGAACTCCAAGGTTTTGGTTGGGGCAATTGGGAAATAGTAAATTTATAACAGAAACAGGTAAATCAGGAAAAAAAGTCCTGATTTGTGGGGATTCCCTTTTGGACATGCAGAGTTGAAGGGACAGGAGCTATGTTTCTTAACTCTGGGGCACTTTGGAATCCTCTAAGTTGTTAAAAATTTTGGATGC
This sequence comes from Lemur catta, assembly GCF_020740605.2. Taxonomy (NCBI): domain Eukaryota; kingdom Metazoa; phylum Chordata; class Mammalia; order Primates; family Lemuridae; genus Lemur; species Lemur catta. The sequence continues at coordinate 10,827,482 of NC_059139.1, read as the reverse complement.
CTGGGCTCCACCCAGAACTACTATATCAGTATTCTGGGGTGGAGCCAGGGTGCTGGTATTTTATAAGAGCTACAGTGATTGCAACATGAAGTTGGGGGTGAAAACCTCTGCACTGTAGGAAAATTCAGGTGCTGATGCTCTCAAGAAATTTAAGAGCCAGGGAGAAAAACCTGGGAGTTGGTTGCACATACGTGAGAGTTGAAGTCATTGGACAAGAAGGTTTAAGGAGAGTAAATACAAAATAAGGGAGGCCTGTCATTGTCTCAAAGGAAATTGGGGCAAACAGTATGAACAGTTTCAACAAATTCTTCAACAATTGTGTGAAATCTCAAAATCTATGCTATAGTCACAAAAGAAATAAAGGAAGAAGTGCAGGATTGAGAGTTGGGACATCTGGATGTTACCCAAAGTCGATAGTAACTAGTGGTGTGATCTTAACCATTCACTCAACAAATGTTAAGCTAGCACCTATTATGTACCAGGCATTAATCCTAGGGAGTGGGGATACAGCATGAATAAACCTAGACAAAAATTCTTGCCCTCCTTGAGCTTACATTTTAGTTAAAGGAATTGGACTGAGTTGACCCTCAGATTCCTTCTTGCATGCCAAGAGTGCGGAAGCGCAACAACTCTCCAGTGTTCCCAGAAATAGGACAATAGAGATAAGAATAACAGCATGGCTCACTTGTCCTTCCAGGACCCCTGTAAGCTTCTCTGCACCGTAGAAGGTGATCTGTGTGGGCTGCATCAGTGGGTCTCCTGTCCTCTGGCTTCTGGGTCACTTTGACCAATAGGAGTGTGGGCATTGCTAGGCATGGAGATGGCGGAAGGACAGGGAGGTGCAGGTATTTATTCCTTCAGCTCTCTCCCTGCCAAGTCACCAGGGGTTTGTGTATCCCCCACTGAAGGCAAAGACTCCTGGCAGGTGGTCTTTGTCACGTCCTGTCCAGGGTGTTACAACTGTTTCCTCCCCTTTTGGGTCTTAGAGTGATACAACATTGTCCCTTGTTGGCTCCCATAAACTCTGCCCACATCTTTGTAAACAGTCCCTTTGCTAAAGTCTTCCAGTGCGCCCGTTTGAGTATGCCGTGTGCTTCCTGCTGGGCCCCTGACGATCGGTTTTAATGACTAACCCAAAACCATTAGCCTAATGCTAAACACTTTTAAGTAATGGTAACCTTGCTGGAATAAATGAAAACTCACTCATCCTTCAGCACCAGCTGACAAAGCAGCTTATAGACCCCCACACCTATAGATTTTGGGAATTGTGGATGCTGACTCTTAACATAATGCTCTTGGCTCTTGGGAGCCTTCCAGCAAGGTTGAGGTGCTGCCCATACTTCAGGGCATAGGTGTTCATTTTATGCTCTTGGAAAGTACTTTTTCCATCATCTCCAGTTCCAGGCAACACAGATAGTGAAAGTTCTGGATAGAGACAGTGTCAAGGGAGAATGAGCACTGAGAAGGGGTGCACATTCCTAAAAGCCTAAGAAATACACCCTAATCACCCTGAAGAAAGAAGGAAAGAGACTGATTTCAGAAAAGCAAGCTCTTTAGCTTTCTTCTCTCCAGAGATTCAAGAGAGTGAAAAGCAAACACCAGCCCTACAGAGAGGCCATTTGAAACGATGTCTTGGAGATATTCTATTGAAATCTTTAAGCAAGTGTTGAAGAACCGCCAATATATGAGTTCTCCTTGCCATGACATCGGCCACACCGCACAAACATCCTAAGTGGGTTGGAGTGTGCCGTGGGGTCAGCAAGGCAACAGCTGACAGCCAATTGTCCAAGTCAGCTGCTTCTAACATGGGCCAGGGATGAAGCCATTGAACACATGGCAGGTGAGGTCCCAGTTTTCTTTTTCTCCTTTCCCAAGAGCAGGGCAGGAGAAGCTCATGAAACGGATGGCCAGCCCATCTTGGTTTGTCCGGACTGTCCTGGGTTTAGCAGTGAAAGTCCCACTTCCCAGGAACTCCCTCAGTCCTGGGAAACCAACCTAAACTTTAAAAATCTCTAAGAAATCATTTGTAAGCATGTCCATACATCAGATATAGTGTTTCCTGGTGATGCATAATATATCTTCCATTTTACAATATACCATTCTGTCATTCAGGGTCAATTAATTAGACTGTTAACATAGTTTTTGTGGATGTAGTTATTTTTTTAAAGGTGTCGAGGAAAAAAAAAAAAATCTTTGAAATTTGATGTCATCTACCCATAGACTGAGCCAAGTATTCCTGGGTTTTGAGATGTGCCGAGCTAGGTACAAATACTTTCAGAGCCCAGCACACACCCTCTCTCTCTTCCACTTACTCCCCTCTCCTGCTCTCTCCATCTCGCCCTCCTTTCCCCCACCCTCGTCCCGCTGCCTTGGCGGATTGCTGACCTCACAGCAGACACTGTCCAGCCCCTGCAGGCACAACACGGTGCCAGTCTGCTCGCTCACTCCAGGGTGCGCCGAGGCCAGACGTCTGCCATCGCCATCGATATCAGGTTTCATTTTATGCCCAGGGGACCCACGGTACACATGATCTCAGTGAAGAGCTCTTGTACCGGAATAAGGAGAAGCCAGAGAAGCCAGTGTATGATAATCACTCCTGCTCTTAATCGTATTTCTCTGTTTCCACCAGACAATGTCCATCTGTCTTTCTCCCCTGTCTTTCAGCTCCCTTTCAGATGGGGAAAAGTAGCCGCTGGTTGGTAGGGTGAAAGAAAAAGGAGAGTGGAGACAGGGTGGGGAGGAGAGAGGAGTGACGCAGATGGGAAGTAGCAAGAAGGAAGTAACAGCAAAGCATGCCAGTCAACCAGGTTAGAACTTGTGACGTGAAGGAAAAAGCTGCCACCTGCTGGGAGGGGCCATGGAAGAACGGGAACGACTGGGAGAATCTTGTTTCAAAGGATGCTCTGATGAGCAAACCATAATTTCTCTATTCTACCTGATTTTCCCCTTATCTTTTTCTAGTTTTGCACAAGTGCTACCAATGACTTGGGCACATTATTAGGCTATCAGCCAGTGAAAAACTTATCCTTCCGTTCTGAGCATTGATCTCTGCCTAATGCTGGATGGAAATTTCTCAAATCCTCATTCAGAGAAGCAGCTGGATTGCACTCGGTGAAAAAGAACCACTCCTACTCCTAAATCTTGATATAAAAATGACAAACTATCAGAGCTGACGGGCCATAAAATCATTTAATCCAGCCCTTCATTTTCCAGATAAAGGAGCAAGACACAAACATTTTGAGTGCACAGCTGTTTGACAGAAGAGCCCAGGATAGGGACTTTTCTACTGAGTCATGACAAGAGGGGAGAAGAGGATAAAGTTAAAGAGGAAGAAAAAATGATGAGGTTGGGGAAGCTCGTGTTAATAATTCATTCTGTATTTGTGTTGTTCAGAATTTGAGAATGCTTTTTGATAAATTATTCATGGCGGAAGGTAAAGAAAACATCAGACTCCGTAGTACATCTGATCTGACCCTTTTGAGATGAACCATTTCCTGGGTCCGGCACAGCATAATGAAATTAGTCCATCAGGGGTTTTTGAACATTTTCTGTAGACATCCTGAGATACCCTGGAAAATAAAGACAGCATCTTCCTCAAGGGACTATTATGCATCCACTTGCATAATAAGCACAAAGAAATGTCTGCTTCTTCCAGTTAGCCACGTCCCCTCCGAGACACGGACTAGGTGACTGTGAAATGCTGGGCGCATCTCGAAGGCAGGAGTCACTCCTGATGCTACTACTGTTGCAGCCCCTAGCACACTCCCCTATCATTAGGAGGTGCCCACAAAAAAATTAATGAATGAAATTCGAATTTCGTGAGTTAGTGAATGAAAGCTAGTGGCCACTTTCAGTGTACCGAAGATATATTTCCCAGCACATAAAGCAGGATTATCCAAAGTGCTAGACACATATTTTTCTTTCTTTTTGTTCTAAGGCTCTTAGTCTTGGAAGATTGTGGACTGCGTTTGAGATAGAAGAAAGTCAGTTTCAAGTTGTATCAGATTAAGATTGTGTGTGTAGCTCCTCTACTACTTGGGTAAATTTAAGAGTTCAGCACAAGGCTGTGTTTCAGGAGTGTGGATTAAAATCTTGAAAACAAGTTATAAATGTGTTAAGAAACAGACATTTTAATGAAAGGGTACAAATGGTTTCACTCAGGTAGGTGATTGGGCATAATGTCTTGAAGAGATGTGAACATTTTTTCCTTCTGACTTTTATGAAAATTACCTTTTAGGCTGTCCAAACTCAAGAAAAGAATTCCAGAAGAGCATTTGTAGATTTCTGCTTAAGTAGATGCTGAAGGATCTGGAATAAAAGAATGGAACATCGTGGGGTTGAGTGAATTATATATAATAATGTATTTAGAAATGAATAGACAGACAAATTTCTATGCGTAATAATATCGCTAAGCTAGCAGAGTTTCTTTCCTTAAAAGGTAAAATGGGAAATAAGCGATAGTGCGGTAGTGCAGTTTCTGAGATGGAGCTACACAGTTGTATTTTATCTGTAGGTCTGTGCAACAAATGGAAGTAGCACTTGGGCTAGTTCACTTTGGCCTCTGTGTCCACCGCTCCTCTCACCCCACCTCAGCCTCCTCCCACACGGCCCCGACCAAATCAATGAATTTGTGAACACTGGGTTGGCATTCAGCCAGGAAGGTCTGAAAATGCCGTCTCATGTTGCCTGAATCTATAAGGAGGAAATTATTCAGACGATTGATGCTCCTTAGGGCAGAACATTAAATTGATCCTCTGGCAAGGAATGCCTCATGGAACTTAACACAGCAGTTCCCATAAATATCAATGTGATTATCAACCAGAAGTAGGTCTTACCTATTTCTCAGAACTAGACAAGAAGGATACGTGTGTACATTTTTGTGTAGTTGTTATGTTTGATATGTGCATATCCTGACGTGCTCAAACCCACCATTACATAAATTACACTAATGAAACTGCTTTGTCAAGCATGCAATGCGCTTGATGAAACATTTCCATTATAAGACTTTGTTTTTGAGTACTTACCTTTCAAATAAAATTATTCCCTGGGCTAACATTTCTTCCTTGCATTTTCCCAGCTAAGTGCAATTCTCTTCTGAACAGAAAGTTTTATTTTAGCCCCTTCTGTGACATTCCTGTATTTTAATGATTTAAGCTTACAGAAAATACATTTTAAACTACTGCTTTCTTATTAGGAACCGAAAACATTTCTAAAACTTTTCTTTCCCACTGATGACATTTTTTGCATTCCTTTGTTCAGTCATGCTCTCATCTGCTCACTCATTCAGTAAATATTTATTGAGTGGCTGCTTTGTGCCAGATCCAGGTTTTAGGCATTGGGTGCTCACTAGTGACCAGAGCGGACACAGTCCCAGGTAGTTGATAAAGAAAAATAAAATAGAGTGGTTTGATAGGTGATAGGAACATTGGGTAAGACAGGGTTGCCAGGACAGTCCTCTCCCATGACATAACATTTGATCAGTGGCCTGAATGAAGTAAGAAATGAGCCAAGCAGAGGTCTGAGGGGAGAAGGCTCGAGGGAGACGAACAACATGTGCAAAGACCTCGTACAGAGAATGTAACCGGCATTTCTAACTAAAGTGCACATGGTCTACTCTTTACCTGTTAGAATGCCTTTTAAAAATAACTCTCTCAGTTATTGACCATGTGGAATTTAATTGCTTCCTGATTTTGAATAGAACTCCTGTCCCACTGACCATCAATTTTGGTAAGCGTGGCCGTTCCAGGGCTGAAGAAATGGATATCCCCCCTTTGGAGAGAGAAGTGGTGGAGGAACGTTGGCATGGGCTTGCCTTGGCAAAGCTTGTCACTGAAACAAGAAAATGAATAATTAAAGGCTACATGATAACGATTTCATGAGGAGATGTTGAAAATGTTTCATGTGAAAATAATTAAAATAACACTTTCCTCCAATCGCTGTCGCGCATTTAAAGATCTGGCTCGTGAAACGCTTCACGGGGTTTAGGGAAAGACCATGTTCCTTCCTCACCGACAGCAAATGATCTACTTGTTCGTTTTACTCCGTGGCTTTGTGTTTGTGTTTGTGAACTAAATGGGAGGCAACGTCATAGAGTGCTTTTGGCAGTCGGAATTTCACAGGCTTCAAGCGGCTCCCTAAGCAGACTGCTGGACGGGTTCTCATTGTTTCAGTCCCCGAGACCACGCTCCTACAGAGGGAGCAGCTGGCTGCCGTGCGGCTGAATCCAGTGGTTGGGTTTGTCACATCTCATCGACTCTAACTCTGACTGCACATGTGGCAGCTGAACCCACCTAACCATTGTCTTCTGGGGGCGGTTCCCTATGTCCCTCTCCTCTTCACAGCCTCACTCCTTCCCCTTCCTCAAACACTGTAGCTCCCGGCTCACCCCCTCCCACACTACTCTGTCTGACTTCTTGAGGATTTCAGTACCTATGTACCCTCAAGGTACCTTAACTTTCACTTGCTAGTGGCCTTAGCCTCCTCCATCCAAGCCCCTCACTCCTTCCTTGTCATTCAATAACTGTGCCTCTCCCACCTCCCGCCTTTACATAATAACTCTTCCCTCTAGTATCTGATGTCCGCGATCCAACACCCTCGCTACCCACAGGGGCCCTACCATAATTTCACTGTCCCTCACTCCTCTCGTGTCCTCACTTTGCTCTTTAACTTCTAGGGTCGATCGCTGAAATCACTTCCTTGCCTGTATCTTCAGCTTCCTTGTCCATGTCTTGATTAGAAGCATTTCCTTGGCTTCCTGAACACGGCTGGAAAACACACAGTGACGTGGATTGGTCTCACTCTAATGCCACATTTACTAGTGCCCCCCCCAGCCAGTGCGTGCTGCTTGGCAATCATGCTGTCTCCCGAGGTCGTCAGCCTCTGGCCTCCAGAGGACAATTTCATCCCCTCTGCTCCCTTCTCAGACCTCTGAATCTCAATTTGAATAATGGGAAGAGAATTGTCAGAAGCTCCCACCACCGCCCCTACCCACCTGTGCCTGTGCCCCCGTAACTTCACTTCTGTCCCCTTACCAGGGATGAGTAAACTGTGACTAGCCCATCCACTGATGTCTGCTGTGGACCTTGCTCCAGCCATTTAAACCCTCTCTGATACATGGTGGTTTCCTGGATCACATCCATCAGCACACAAGCTGTTCCTATTTCTCTATTATTAGAAAAAAAGAAAAAACCTTTTGACCTCATTTCATCTTCTAGCCCTTGTCTTCTCTCTCTCCTTCCCTGAAGGCAAGCCAAACTTCTTGACTGTTTTGTCTATGTTCTCCATCTCCAATATTTCTCCTCCAACTGAATGGACTTCAGCAAGGTTTTTCACCCCTAGGAAGGTACCCAAATTACTCCTATCAGGATCATCGGTGACATCAGCATTGCTAAGTCCAGTGGTCCTTTTTTGATAGTTGTATCTGGTGAGGTGTGTGTTTTCACTTGGTTCATATTCTAGTGGAGAAAAGGTGAGAGTGCAGATAATAAACAAGACTGAGATAGCTGCTGCTAAGGCAACAAAAAAGAAGTGAAGGGGAAGAGAACCAGGGTGCAGGGACCACAGAAGCACAAGGATAAGGGCAGGGGACCAGGCAGGACATGATCGTCAGAGATGAAGTAGGAGTCTGAGCATCACAACCCCAGTTTGGTTTGAAGCCCTTGGAGAAACACAGGATTGGAGGAGAGTGGGCTGGGCCTGCCACATGGATAGCTGGAGCCTGACAGCTGTCTGAGATGAGGTGTGGCTGAGCAGGAACAGCAGCTCCAGGCAGACAGAGGATGTGCAAGGAAGAGGCAGTGAGCCAAGGGCGGCCCCAGCAGGTTGCCCCCAAGGCTTGCTCACAGGAGAGTGATACTTGTTAGCTCAAGAGCTTGCCAGTACCAAACTCAAATTTTCACACATCGATTGCTTTAAACATAGCCCAAATAAGCAGATTTTTAGTCATTTAGAACCTGCCTGCATTGCACACCCCATGAAACTGTGCCCAACACCTGCCGGCCATACTTAGGATAAGCCCCAGGGCTGTAAAGACAGACCCCAGGCTGCTGCTTGCTGCCCCTGGGAGCTCTCTGACCCAGAGACTCCCTGCTGCGCTGCTGAGAGACATCACCCAGGTGTGTAAAGCCCTCTTGGATGGTCCTCTTCCATGGGAGCTCCCTTACCCACCCCTATCCTGGATAGTGGCCCTCGCACTATAGCCTCAGGACAGGCTCACCCTGCCTGGAAACTTGTCAAAGTGGCACCCAAATAATGCTTGTGTGTGCTACTGCCACCTCGTGATCACATATTTTTCTTTGCTCAGCTCCCCAGTCCCTTGAACGGGATCCCCACAAACGGGAAAGCCCGTCACAGCAGGTCTGATCCATGAGTGGCGAGGGGTGTTTCCTTCTTGGGGGCCACAAAACCAAGGCAGTTGGAGAAACCTTGAACCAGAGAAATAAAAGGACTTGTTCGCACTCACATACTCTATTTGTGGGAGGGCTAGAGAATCTCTACTTCTGAAAATCATTTTCTACTTGTAATTTTTTGGGTGAACTTGGTAGTTATATAAAAATCTACAATCCAGGTATATTTAAAAGTGGGTCTTTAACTTCCTGACCTCGTGTGATAAACCTTTGCTATCTAATTGGGTGCTTTCATTTTTGCCATAGTTGGAAAGGAGTCAATCTTCCCGCTTCCACTGTCAAACAAGGGAACATGAAACATGTGAACACAGCCGCTTTAAACTGTTCATTTGCTGTAAACTTCAGGCCGTTCTTGTCTTTTGTATGGTACGACCGTACACCACTTCTAATCTAATGGCATAAGAATAGTTAACTCTGCTGGGAACGAGAGGTAAACTGTCTATTGCATTCCAAATACAAAGCAACTTCAACAAAATTGATTCTTTTTGGATACTGTCTTTGAGAAAGAGAGTTAGCTATTAAGCCGAAGTACAGGACTCACAGCACGCCACAGTGATAACTGCATGCCCCCCTGACAGCCCCATAAGCACACGTTAGCCGTTTGGAGACTTTCTGTATTTTTTTGAGAGTTTCACTTGTGTGGAATGAGACAAAGACTGAGTTAGCAGGCAGGGGCAGAGCAGAACATTATCTGCAGAGTGAAGAAGTAAGAAAGTCAAGCAATTGACTGTTCAGCCAGACACTTACGTATTTATCCTTCACCCTATGGAGTAGAGGAATAGCTGTTGAATTTTCAGAGTTCAGCTTTTGGTTGAATGTCATAAATTCTGAAGATTGGCACCACATCCGAAGATAAGGCACAAGACTCTTCTAAAATGACCAAGAGCAGTGGGAGGCAAGAGCTGGAAAAGGAGGAGACTGTAAGAATCTTCCAGAAAAAGAAACTGTTGTATGATTTTTTACTAGGTTGTGATTTGCTGCATAGATGTGCAGCTTTTTTTTTTTTTTGTAAGCCTAAGTTTTATTAAGGTGTCAACTAGTGTCACATCATGCCAGGTGCCTCCTGAGAAGCAGAATGTAGTAAGAACATTCAGTTAAAGTCATTGAAGTTTCTTGGCACCACTGACATCGGAGTTCTTCTCTCTGTAGAAAGTATCCAGAATCGATGCAATCTGTGCCCGATTGCATGTCACCTGCAGCAGCCCTTGGGCTTCTGCATCATACTGGTTACTTAGCCTTTGCACAGGATATGGGGAATCTTCAGATTCAGAAAGACGTGCATTAAAATCCTGTCTTCAAGCATTTCTCTTATGTTTTCTTGTAGTAGTTTCATAGTTTTGGGCTTTAAATTTAAGTCTTTAATCCATTTGGAGTTGATTTTTGTATATGGTGAGAGGTAGCAGTCTAATCTTGTTCTTCTGCATGTGGAAATCCAATTTTCCCAGCACCAATAGGGAAAAGCTATCTTTTCTCTATTGTGTGTTTTTGGTAAATTTTACAGCCACTATGGAAAGCTGTATGGAGGTCCCTCAAAAAATTAAAAATAGAACTACCACATGGTACAGCAATCCCATTACTGGGTATATATCCGAAAGAAATAAAATGAGTATGTCAAAGAGATATCTGCACTCCTATGTTTACTGCAACACTGTTTACAATAGCCAAGATATGGAATCAGCCCAAGTGTCCACTAACGGAGGAACAGATAAAGAAACTGTGGTTTACATACACAATGGAATACTGTTCAGCCATAAAAAAGAATAAAGTCCTGTCATTTGTGACAATGAGGATGGGCTTGGAAGACATCATGTTAAGTGAAATAAGCCAGACACAGAAAGACAAATACTGCATAATCTCACTCCAGTGTGGAATCTAAAACAAAAACAGTTGACATTACAGAAGCTGAGAGTAGAGCAGTGGTTACAACAGACTGGGGAGGGGCGAGGGAAGGGAGTCCACACCTGATCTGCCAACTTCCAGCCCTGGGGAACAGCCGTCATGCCCTTTCTCAGCTTCTGCTCCTGGGTGTAAGAACTCTTGGGGAAAAGCTTATGCCTGTGTCAACGGGCCTCACTGCACTCACACTCTTTCAACAGTGGAAATAAAATATTGAATTAAGAAAGAGTCACTTAGCAAGATCCTCAGTATTGCTCCCAAATTCTTTGTGTGTCTCTGGCCACTTCCCTTTGACATGTCCCCAACCCTCACCATCTGTCAAACCCTGACTCCACCCTCATCGACCCTTGAGCTGAAGATGAGACCTTCTAGCAAAGCGAAGATAGGCTATTTGACAAATGCCCTGTACCTTCTTTCCTCTGTGCTTTAGAATGAGAAGTGACTCCTGTCTCAGAACAGAAGTCCTGGGTCCTCTTAAATGCCAAACTCTCCGCTTGGGGGCGTATTCCCTCCTGCCACACCTCGTGCCACACCTTCTCTTTCCTCCTTCTTCAATATCCCCTCCCCCCTCTTCCCTTCTGCCTATAAAATTAACAGTGTGGACTTCTCCCTTGTGTCTGTAAAAGCTTCTCCTGCCCCAGCCCCCTCAGATGCACCTATGCTCTGTCATAGCCCACATATCCCAGATTGCAATCCCTGCTATTCCTGAATAAACTCTTTGTTTTGGAAAGTCAGTCTCTTTGTCACTTATTTTAAATTGACAAGATGGTTACATGAGACGTGTCCTCCCTGTACCCAGAGGAGAAACGTACCCTTTTCTCTGACGGAGGAGAGAGATGCTGAGAGGAGTCTGAACACGCAGGGCTTGCTAACTGTCCCCCGTCCACTCCTCTCAGCTGGTATCCCGACATGTCTTCCCACAACTCTCTACTTCATCAAACCTAGTATAAAAACACTCAGTCTTAACTGTTTCTTCAGGTTTTTGTTTCCTTATGATGGCTCCTATGTCACATAAAACATATATGAAATAAATTTGTATGTTTTTCTCTTATTTATCTGACTTTTGTTACAAGAGTAGAGGGAAAAGATATTTTCCCTCCCCTACAATGAATACAGCTGCATCAGTCGATTGTTTCAGAACTATAATATACAGGCGTATTCAATTTTTTAATATTACTTCTTAAAAATACAAGTTCTTTTTTTTTTGCAGAAAACTTTGGAAACAGAATAAGCAAAAAAAAAAAAAGCAGTACTCATAATAATCACTGTTACCATTTTATCTAATCTAAAAAGTCATTGATTATAAGATATACCACTAAGAGAGATAAAGACAACCGGGTGGGGGACTAATAGGAGCCCCCCTCCCTGCCACCGCCCAGCCCAGATAAATCCAGACACAGAAGCTCCTTACACCCCATGCAGTAAGGAGTAGAAGGAAACTTTTATTATAAACTTAGTGCTGGGAACAGGAAGAAAAAAATCTCTCCCCTGAGAATTCGTATCACAAGCTGGTACCTATATGCAGGTTTGTGGTCTGAATTTACAGCTCCCGTGTGGTCCAAAAATGTTAAAGAAGATAATTTAATTTAATTAAAAAACTGGCAGAAGCAATTCCAAATCCTCTCTGGAAGAATTCAACCTCTTTACTCCAGGCTGTCAACAATTGTAGGACACACACAACTATAACATGCAAACAAATTGCAAAAAAAAAAAAAAAAAAAAAAGGGGCATCCTAGAGTAGATGAAATAGTTTACTTTGGCCACATTTTTATATTTTTTTCCTTAAAAAAAGAAGAGATCATATTGTGCATGTTTTTTCTATATAGTGGTTTAGAGCATGAATTTTAGAGTAAGACAAACCCATGTTCAAACCACTGCTTTGCTTCTTTCTGAGTCTGTAACTTTATACAAAGTACTTAACTGCTTCACAGCTCAGTTTCCGCATTTGAAATTAGGTAACGATAGTATGTACACGGCTTGTTGCAGGGGTTAAAATGAGAAAAGCACAGTAACTAGCACACGGTAGGTACTCCTGATATTTTTTAAAATGTCACCATTATTCTTACTTCTCACTTGGCACGGGTCACAAGCATTTTTCCATTACAACAAATGTAGATCCACTTTCATATTTGAGAACTGCCTGATAAACTGAGGGGGAGAATAAGATATTTCTCTTATTCAACATTTAACTTGTTTCCAATATTTTTTTTAAGGTATAAGCAAAGCTGGAACAGAAATTCTTATATATACATTTTGGCATAATGTAACTTTTTGAGAAAAATTTCTAGAAGAATGCCACTCAGTCTTAAAATTATTTCTATTTTAAACTGTCTTTGTAGCCAGATACTCACCTGCTCTGCCTTTAAAACTGTTCCTGATTTCCTTTGAATAGGACAATGGACCCCTCAAATTTGTTCCTTTATGTGACATCTTGAAAACTTTGCCTCCAACTTCCTCCAGACTTAGAGGCTGCATTCATTATTATCAAACTGTTTTGGTGGGACTTGGTGTTCAGGGCTTTCTTTCATTTGCAAATCTTCATTTTTATCCCTCCTCATTTTAATTTGCTAGTTCTACTTCTCAGACATCCTTGTCTACTATGTAGGAATCTACTTCCGGTCCTACCCAGGTACTTTCCTTTTTGCAGTTGGAAATCCTCTTACAAAAGTATCTTAAGTGGAGTTTTCTAGCTCCCAGAGGCCTGGCCACTCAGTTTGGAAAGGAGAGTCAATTTTCACTGAGTCCAGATCATGAATCATGACTAAGGTTTTGTAAAAGACCCTAATATTTTCCTATTTTACCATGATTGAGAGGCAAGCTATGTGCTATAGCAACAACGGCTACCAGATTCCAACAATGATTTCTGAGGCCGACATTTTTCTTCAACTTGTTGACACTGCAATGTACCAAATATCAAAACAACAGCTAGCTGTACAATTAAAATAATAAATTATGTGAAGAATAAAACTAATTTCACTAGTAATTCAATTGCTTTGATATATTATGCTTGGGTTAAAATGGTAGAACAATAAATATAGATAAAGATTGCTGAAAGAATGGTAGACCCAGGCTAACAAAATTTCAAGCATCCTCAGACAGCACAACCAACAATGTGCAGATAATGCAGAGCATAAAGTGACCCTGAGTAAATGTCTGTCACTAATTAATGGATGCTGTACCAGCACAAGGAAAAACAACACCGCCGCAGAAAAGACAAACAAGGTCAAAGTCATAAGAAGAGACAACACTGTGCTTTAAATATTGTGACAAGCAGATCGGTTGGGTGAACCCAATAAAGCAACCCTAACAACAGAAACTGAGACTGTTTAGAGACATTTGCCATGCCCTGGGATAAGTGGGTGAATCAGGTGTTTTCCTGTTGTGTTTTGTTTTGTTTTAATGCTGTGTTAACAAATTACAGCAAATTTAGGGACTTAGAACAATACCCATTTATCAGCTCTCAGTTCTGTCGGTCAGAAGTCAGGGTGAGCTTGGCTGGATTCTCTGCTGCAGAATCTCACAAGGCTAAAGTCAAGGTTAGCAACATAGCAGGGTTATGTGTTTTTTTGGACGCTCTGGGAAAAAATTCTATGTCTAATCTTTAGCTTGTTGGCAGGATCCAGTTCCTCACAGCTATAGGACTGAGGCCCCCTTTTGTGGCCCCTCCATTTGCAGCCAGAGATGGTGTGTTGAGTTCCTCTGATGCCTCAAACCTCTCCGACTTCCCCTCTGTCTTCTCCTGCCTTCCTCAGGTGCCACCAGCAGGAGAAAGTTGTCTGCTTTTAAAGGCTAATGTGATTATATTAGGCCCACCCAAATAATCTCTCCCTTTTTAAGGTCAACTGTGCCATGTAACACAACACAGTCAAGAGAGTGATATCACATTCACACGTTTTGGGCATTAGGGTGTGGAATCATGGGGTCCCTTCCAAGAAACTCTGCCTAGAAATTCAGTGAGGTATTGAAAGTACACGGAAATCTCTAGCCTTGTGGACACAGAAACCAGAGACTCCTATAAAAAACACATTTGTGGAGAAATTTTGTTGTAGAGCTTTCTTTTAAAGAGTATTTCTATTTGTAAAATAACTTCAGTTCAAGCTTTTGTAATTATCTTAACATTTTTAAGGTGTTTTTTTTTCTTGAATAATTAGCCACTGGACTTTTCAAACAATATTTTTTGTATCAAGGTCACCATGGATTCAAAACAGAAGGGGCTAGGCTTCTTTTAAATTAAGGCTCCAGGATAAATATAAATTTTGTATATAATAAAACTTAGAAATATTAATAGTACTAATAGTATTGATATTAATTTTAATATTAGTTTAATATTAATACATGTAATAATTATCTTAATGAACTATGTCTTCATACTGCAATATGTGTTTGGGAATAACATCTCCTTATGAGGTAGCATGGGCTGCTAAAGTTTTCTTATATGTATGTAGGCTTTTATAGTGGTCGTGATTTGATCTGAGAAATATCTGAATCTATGGTAATATTGTGACAAAGTTTAATCATATAACTCTGGGATTTTATTGCTTTCCCTTTCTTTCATAACTTTGGAAAATGTCAAACAATGAAGGCTTGTCTTGCACCTGCTTTTTATCTCTGGTCATCAATACTCTTTCCTTTCCTTTTCTCCTTGGCTCATATCTTCCCTGACATTATTTACTTGTTTATTGTATATCTCTCCTCTGCCCACCAACTAGAACATGAGTCCATGAGAGCAGGGCCTCTAGTTTACTGTTTCTATAACTCCTGTGCCTAGCACAGTGCCTGCTGTATAGTAGGTGCCCAATACTATTTGTTGAATGAATGAATAATTGAAAATCAGATGGGACATCAATTTTCCTACATTATAATGCTTCAAGCACATGGAACTATTTTTTTTAGAAGCTCATGTTTGTATAGGGCTAAAGGAAACTTTCCTTCTACCCTCTGAAGGTTTGAGTCTCTGGAGTACACTGAGAGTAGACATATTAACAGGAGAAAAGGCATACAAATTTATTACAGGCATACTCACGGGAACCTTACAAAATGAAATTCAACGGAGGGCCAGATAACTGAATTTTTTATAGTATCCTGAGCTAAAGAAAGAAATAGGGGCTTACAGTTTCTAGGGGGAGGTGGTGACAGGTTATGGGAGGTTGAGGGGAGGAAATGCATGGTGAACAGAAGCTGTGTTGTCATGCAGACTAAATCTCTCGGACAGGCGTCCTCTCCTTTCCCGTGGGCTAACCATCCCCATTAGGTGAGACTATGGGGCTGGGGCTCACGAAGCTTGCATTCCTTCTGGAGGAACTTTCTTAGTCAGATAAGGGAACGTCAGAGAAAGCCTTTCCCTGAATTTGCTGCTCCCAAGTTGTTCTCAGTTTGAAGTCCAAAGCCGCATGTTTTAGGATATCATTTTCTGAGCCTCAACATTAGGACAAGTAAGATGTTTCTGATGATTTAAGCACCAAATAAAGATGTGTGTGAAGTTTGACTCTTATAACTAAAATGAGAATCACCATGCAGGGTACTTCAGGGAAAGAGGCAGGCAGGTTTTCAGGGAATTGCGACTCCGGTCAACCAGTGGGCAGCCCAAGGCGGGCATCACCTGGCTGCCAGGACTCATGACCTAAGCCATTTTTAGTGACCTACAGACACAGGTGAGCATCAGAATTAAGAGCACTCTAGACTCAAATGGTCTAGATTCAAATCCCAGTACTGCCACTCACAGCTGTGTACTTTCAGGTAAATTTCTCCACCATCTTGTGCCTTGGCTTCCTCATGGATTAAATGCAGAAGATAATAGTGCCTCCCACAGAGGGCTGTTGTGAGGACTGAATGAGTCGGCACACATAAAGCTGTTAGAACAATGCCTGACACAGAGCAAGAAATATGTGTTATCTGCAGTTGCTGTTATAGTTATTATAATAACTTCTGTTTCACTGGGTCTTGAACCTCCTCTTAAGATGTAGGATCTGATTTCCCTGCACAGTTGACCTAAAGGATTTCTCAGGTTTCTGGATATCATCTTAACTACCCAGGAGCAAGGATTGCCAGTACATGTCTTCTATGATGTGCTTTCCTCTTCTCTGGCCAAGGTCCCTCTCAGGAAGAATGGGAAGGGAAAAACAGTGGATAAAGCAAAATATGATAAAAATCTGTTAAAGAAAACAGTCCGTTCCACAGCTCTGGTTTGTAAGCCATCTAGCAACAGTTCCCGGATAAAGAACAGAACATTGGATGTTCCCACAGAAGCCATTGTGATTTTAATACCGATTCTCACTGGATATTGTCTCAGACCCAGGGTGCTGTTTAAAGCAGTTTAACACGCTCATTGCCAGAATAGGTGCTGGGATATGTTTCTGGCCAGCTTCTCTTTCTCAACAGCTGCTCCCAGCTAATGAAGAAATGAACGTCTCAGTGCTGGCTAGG
Source organism: Lemur catta (assembly GCF_020740605.2). NCBI lineage: Eukaryota > Metazoa > Chordata > Mammalia > Primates > Lemuridae > Lemur > Lemur catta. Next base: position 10,810,758 of record NC_059139.1, on the reverse strand, counting down.
ACCCGGAGAGAGGCACTTGCTGGAGAACTCCAGACGGAGTGTTCATCTGAAAGCCAGGTACCCTCTTTGCTTCTGGCAAAGCCTGCTGCTCCCTTTGGCGAACCTGATGCCATGCTAGAGGGCATTGCTCCATTACGACTGTCGGCAGAACGCACGGTGTTGGCGCTTTGCAGAGAGGCCAGAGCAAATTAAACGTCTGGCAGAGAAGAATATGTGTTGACAAAATGGCCTGAACCCATTTTTCCAAGTAAAAACTGAAGCTGTGCTATTGGATGAAGATAGACACGGATCACTGAAAAAAGGTTTAGTTTAAATGAAAGAAAAGTAATAAAAGGGCACATCCCATTTCTTGCTTTAGCGCCTCTATTTCTACAAAGACTAATACAAGAACACAATCTAAGGAAGCGGCTCCGTTTCCACTCGTCTCCAATTACATAAGTTACATACCAGTGAGGCTTGTACCTCTGTGAAAATGAAGCCACCAAAAAATTCCATGGTTTCCTTATTCAAATTATTTTCTTGTTAAAATGGTTGGGCAGAAGAAGAATTTTAGAAAATTTTTTAAATGGACAACTTAAATAACTTTCAGTGACCTTTCACGTCTTCTTTCCCATTTACTGAAGAGTGATTATTCATCTAGGATATCCTGGCAACAGAGACAGAGGTGAACAGAGCTAAAAATGTCCAAATGACTCTTAGCTGTTCTAGTAAATTTGTACTCTGTAATAAAAAGAATGTCTCATAAATGAACCTGCATATGCTAAAGAGAAAGGAGAGATAAACTGAGGAACTGCTATATGCGTGGCTAAAAGATTGTACTTAGGATTTAGTTTTGATTCAGGTGTATGGCTTAAGAATTTTTGATAAGGAGGATAAGACCAAGCAGTTTCTATAGACATAGAGTAATACTGTGGTCCATCACTCTACTTTCCCCGACTCAAAAAGTGTGGCTGATTAAGGAAAAATGAAGAGAAAAGCATAGAGGTTTGGGTGGCTTACTAACTTTGTTTTCATCTTACCTGTACTGGTGTATTTTATATAGCATTACTGGTTTTGGGAAAAGACTGTATAAAGTTATTTAGAATTAGTTATTTATAGATGACATTTATTTTCAAAACATTTGGAAGAATAGGAAGATTATGTGCAAGGCAGAGAGGAAAAAAATGCAATAAATCTGGTAGATTGTTTAAAAAAAAAGGAGCCCGAATAAGGAGAGAATATTATGTATATCACAGACATAACATACACACTTCAAATTGACTTTATCAGGGCTTTCCCTGGTGTCCAAGAACTATATTATTTAGGGAAGCTGAAAACATAGATGAGAAAAATGACATTCTAAAATTTTTCCTAAGCTCTAACTTAAATTGTGCTTTTCTTTCAATTATGAATATAGGTTTCATTAGATTGTTAAAGAGATTTATGGCACAAAATGATAAAACCTCTAGAATATTAGTATCATCACCAACAAACTGGAAAATAATAATTTTTCATGTTGGGGCCCAAATATCAGTGTATTCAGCTAGTAAATATATGAATCTAGTAAGAGATATTATAGATCAAAGGACAGTGATAATGTTACCTACAACATCCTAAATATATTAATATATCATCATACTCTCTACAACTGATTATTTTCAATTCTGTTCTACTTGCTTATTGAGAATCTACTAGAAAGCAGATATTATTCAGGGCTCTGGGGACTACAGTGATTGGAAAAGCTTACAGTGTTTTGGAGGATGATGCTGTGTACGTGGTGACTTTGATGAAACGAATGATGTGATAATTTTTTTGAGAGAGATAAAGAGTAATTATTTAGTGACTTACTTGGACTCTGCATGTATTGGCAGGCAGCATAGATCCTCACAGTATCTACATATGCCTTCTTTCTTTATTGACCCAGTTTTTTGAGCACCCACCTTGTACAAGGCATGAAGCCAAAGAAGGGAATAGTATTTTGATAGGTAGTAGGAGACACATTCACACTCCCTCAAAACCCCTAAATTAACACACTCTTCCTGGTGGTCTCATGCAACCCCCGCCAGGTAAGCTCATCTCCACCTCCCTAAATCCCTCATCCCATTCTCCAGGTCACTTGGCCCAATGGATAGGAGACTGTAGAGAGATCATCACAACCCATTCATTCTTCTGGACCACAAATGAAAACTCACTTCCCAACAGTGGCTGTCCAGAAGTTTCATCTGGGTCTTCAATATATGGTCCTTTGGAACATCAAGACCTTATCAGGCTTCAGTAAGCATGGTTCATTTGATTCATGGTCTTCATTCAAAAAGAGATAATTAATGGGAAGATATTGGATATTTCAATATGCTATGCTGAGTATCCTGATTTATTGCTGAGATAGCTACTTTAACTTTCAGATGAAAGTGTAAATGCTGACTCTTATGTGTCAATTCAGCTATAACAATATTTTAAGAATAATCAGCTGAAACAATAGAAAACTAAGGTCCATTATCATGTAAGCCTTATGTAAACTAAGCTGATTTCATGTGATGCCTGTTAACAAACATAATGTATATTTTAAAAAATCCTTATGTTTGTCACTTAGCATCTCTTGCCCAGGTGAGGATGTGCACCTCTGTTCAATATCATGAGGAAGTTCTCCAAGTCCTGGTTCTTGTATTATTTCTCAAGCCAAGAGATGGATCAGTGAAACCAGGACTCTCGTTGCCTTAGAGTTTCAGTGATGTGCTGATTCCTAGGCCCTTATTAGTTCTGTACATGCCACATGATCTTGGGCAAGGTCATTTATCTAAACCTCAGTTTTCTCATCTGCAAAATGGGCATAATAAAAATAGAACCTAGTTCACAGGATTGTTAAGAAGATCAAATGAGATAATTCTTGTAAAATAATTAGTAGAATGCCTTAGAATGCCTTGCTTTTATTATTTTATTATGAATAATTGCTTTTATTATTCTTATCATAATTGCTAACATGCACTCCAAAAATAAAGCCATGAGCATGTATTTTTACCAACTCAGTCTTTCTTCATCTATAAATTTACTTTCTCCCATCCCATACTTGCATTATTCAGTTCAGTATCAGAATGAGGTGTACTTTCTCTTAATGAGGGTCAACTTTCCATCTCTGTGATTGACTTTATTCTCTTACATTTCTTTTTTTTCCCCTTGATCTTCAATCTCTTCTTCTTTTTGCCTTTTTTCTATTTAGGCTATAAATATTGGCAGATCCATTCTAATCTGAACCAAAAAGCCCACAAGACACTTCCTCTAAGCTTATAGCCTGTACCCACATTCCCAACTACCCTAATCTCTCTTCTATACAAACTTCTTAAACTTCCGAACACATAGTCACAATGTCTTAACTATTTCCAGCTTCCCACTTTGTCCTCTGAACACAAGATCTGTATCTTATCATTGAGTTTTTGCACAGGTTCTTTTCTTGGTCAGGAAATTGTAGACCTCACTTCTTCATCTGGATATCTCCTCCTTACCACAAAAGGTTCATCTCAGTGGTTACCCCATCAAGAAGTACTCCCCAGCCATAATGTGTACATGAAATAAAGAAAAAAGAAAAAAAAAATTACTCCCCGACTCTCATAGGCAGTGGTTACCAGAACTTTATTTGTGAACCTATGTACTTTCATCTCTCTGATACAGCACTTATCCAATGTCTCATAACCATTTGTGTCCCTGAAAAAATGTTTGCTACACTTAACTGACCTAAAATACTATATTTGAGAGCTAACCTTCATGGTATCTTTTCTAGGGTGTCAAACTAAGTAAAAAATTCAGTAAGTGAACAAGTAAGAATTCTCTTTTTTTTCTCCCCCAGAGAAAGTAACCATTGGTTAGTGTAAAAACCTTTAGCTTATAAATATTGACATAAACACATTTCATCAATTTGTTCATCATTAATGAGCTTTAGTTATTACATATGTCAATAGATGAATTGATAAATAGATGGATGTAGTAGATCACTAAATAGTTTATGAAATAGGAGACCTGAGTTCTGGTCAACTGTGTGAGAAAACTCTGTGATTTTAGAAAATACATTTTCTTAATTTGTTAATTTTAATTAATTTCTTAATTTCTCCTTACTAATTCCTTTCTTAATCTCACCATCTACAAATGTAGAAATAATAGCATTTGCCCTGTCTACATGACAGAGTTGTTAAGAGGTTTAAATGGGAAAATATGTGTGAGATCTCTGTGTAAATGGTCAAAGTGTCTATAATTGCACAGTATTGGTATTAATATAGATGATTATTACTCCCAAATACTTTTATTCTTTAATAACTTACAGTTAATCAGATGGTTCTATCACTACAGTGAAATCATACCAAGACCTGCCACTGTCTCTGTGACTGTATTTGCTACTGTTATATGAATATTTTCAAAGTCATTTAAATTCGTACCCTGTATGTCAGAGATATCTGGGCCACAGATTTATTTCTAGGCAAAAATCCTTAAGTGTATTCTTAAGTGTAAATAAACACCTTGAACATCCCATTATGTTTTTTAATTAAATTTAAAATTAAATTTGAAACTCAATTTAGAGTTGTTAATGGCTATTTTTATCTCATGTTACCCTCACATTTTTGGTAGATGTTCACTTGGTAAGGGAGTTGATGTGGTTGGTTGCCTAGCCAACAGCCATTTTCCCTTTTTTTTTCTCCCTCGATGACACAATACCAATTTGACTCAGGAACCTGACACAGCATGATTTGCTAGTGTCAAACCGCAGGGGCTAAATCATGGTGGTTCTATGGCAATCTTAGCCTCCCCACTCCTCTTCGTCAGTGATTGGTTTTGGGGTTGGCTTGTGACTCAGATCTGGCTCATGAAACCTGAGGACAAGTGTTGTTGAGGGAATGGAAGGTGTTCTGAGAATATTTTCTTCCTAGATATTATAAAAAGAAAGAGATACACAAGGAGAAGCCTTCTTCCTCCTTCCTTGTTACTTTTGGGTATTTTTATGAGAGGATGTCTTGACCGTCACTGTGGCAGCCATCTTGAAACCATGGAGGAAAAAATCAGGAGACTACAGAAAAGCTGACCCTGGAAAGCATCTGACTTAACCAACTCTGTAACTGCTAACTTCTGACTTTTTATTATATTAGACAATAAGCTCCTATTATTTAACAGGAATAATAATGGTAATAAAGATAATAATAATATTTACAATAGGAACAGTCTCCTATAATTTAACAACAAGTCAGTTAACTTGTATCTGAAAACATCCCAACTGATACAGTTAGGTTAGAAAGATTCCTGTCAAACACATTCTTCCAATTCTTTGTGAGATTCACCTGACAGCAGTCCATTATTTTATAAATCCTGAACCATAATTCAGAAACACAGTGCTACTTTCTTGTATGTGCCACCATTGATGTAACTAGTTACTTCTAATATCTTCTTTCCTTTTTCAAAATTGAGATATTCAGTTGGATAAAAGAAGTGGACAGGTCGGGCACGGTGGTTCATGCCTGTAATCCTAGCACTCTGGGAGGCTGAGGCAGGTGGATTGTTTGAGCTCAGGAGTGCGAGACCAGCCTGAGCAAGAGCGAGACCTCGTCTCTACTACAAATAGAAAGAAATTAGCTGGACAACTAAAAATATATAGAAAAAATTAGCCGGGCACGGTGGAACATGCCTTTAGTCCCAGCTACTTGGGAGGCTGAGGCAGAAGGATTGCTTGAGCCCAGGAGTTTGAGGTTGCTGTGAGCTAGGATGACACCACAGCACTCACTCTAGCCCGGCCAACATAGTGAGAGTCTGTCTCAAAAAAAAAAAAAAGAAGAAGAAGAAAAAAGAAATGGACATTAATACTTGGAATGATTTTCACATATGAGTTATGATGTAGTCTTAATCCTCAGTAGAAAAATCACCATCGTTTTCAATGGGAAATGGTACCATGGCATAAAGACTCTGGTGTTTGGTTTGATTATTAAAACATGATTTTTAAAAGTTTTGTCCTATAATTCAACAAAATTTAAAAATAATTGAAATAAATGGTGCTGGGACAATTGGACATCCACAGAGAAAAATGAATACTGACTTCTATCTCATGCCATACATGAAAATCAGTTCCAGATGGAGTGTAGTTATAAATGGAAAAGATAAAATTATGAAGCTTTTAGAAAAAAATAGAAGACTATCTTTACGACTTTGGGGTAGACAAAGATTTACTAAATAGGACACAAAAAGCAATAGTCATAAAGGAAATGGACAAATAAAAAGACATTAAAATTTTGAATTTATCTTGAGCAGAAGTCATCATTACAAGACTGAAAAGGCGGCTACAGTGTGGGAGAAGATATTTTCAACAATGACTTTAGAGAACTCTTAAAAGTCAATAAGCAAAGACACAAAAAATAGGTAGAAGACTTTGAACAAGCAGTTTACAAAATAACATATAAAAGTTGACTATAAATATATGAAATAGTGGTCAGCACCATTGGTTTTTTGAAAATGCAAATTAAAACTGGAGTGAGATATTATTGTATATCTACCAGGACAAGTGAAATTAAAAAGACTGACAAAACCAAGTGGTGGTGAAAATTTGGAGAAACTAGAATTCTCATAGACTCTTGTTGGAAGAATAAATTGATAAAATCATTCTTGTAAACTCTTTGACACCATCTATTAAAACTAAAGTAATGCATATCTGTTGAACTAGCAATTCCATTCCACGGTACCACCCAATAGAAATGTGGATATCTGCTTACCAAGAATATTTATAGCAAAGCTCTTTGCAAAAATCCCAAACTGCAAACAGCCCAAATATTCATCAGCAGTAGAATGCATGCATACATTATGGTATATTCATAGAACGGGATACTAAACAACAATATGAATATACAACTACAGCAACATGAGTAAATTTCATCAACATAATTTTAAGCAAAGGAATCCAGATATACTGTATGATTCCATTTATATAAAGTTCAAAAGCATGTAAAAATAATCTCTGTTCTTAAAAGTCAGTCCCAATTTATAGTTGTGAGTCCTTTTCTATCTCTAAATAATATATTCTCTTAGACACATAAATTAGTTTGTGATAATTAGACTAATTCACTAACAAGTCAATGCATTCTCCTATTATATAAAAATACTGCTTTAGATATAGCATATATAATCAATTTGGAATGTAGGTGAAGAGTTTATTAACTAACAAGTTTAAAAAAATTGTGAGCCCTTGATGACTTCCTTTTCTTTGAACTCTTCTAGTATTAGCCTCTAATCCACCTTGTTTACCAATGAGTTATATTTTGCCTCGGGTTGTTGGCAAGTCTTGTTTTTTTTTTTTCCCTATGTGTGCTAGTCCTGACTCCCCATCTAGACCATAAGCTATTTGAATGCAGAATACATGTCTTACATTCTTTCCAAAAATTCTCTCACCTTGGACTTCACTTATAGCAAGTGTTCAGTTTTCACTGATTAATTGCCAGCCACTCTCATGCTTAGGTCAGATAAGAAGAGCATGATCATGGACAATTAGCAGGGAATTTTTTTTTTTTTGGTAGCATTTAAGGATAAAATAGGCATGCTTCTAATTACAGTCTTAAAGAAATCAAAGAAATGGACTAGGAAAATCATGACAGTCTCTATCAGTTCTATAGCCTGTGTACCTGACAAAAATAAATGACTTAAAAAATTAGACAAATTATTGTTTAGCCTACTCAGAGCAAACAAACAACATATTTAATTTTTTTTTTTTTTTTTGCAAAATTGACTAAATTACCCAATTGTTTTGTCTTTGGGTAGACAGAGTCTGGGTTTCTATTGATGAAACTCTATTTCATGCTCATGCTCTGAAACAGCTGTAGTTCAGCAACTTGAAATAACTTAATGAGGTATTGATTGTGTCTGTTCAGCACCACTCTGAAACAACTACCAAAATTATGGAAGGCAACATCATAAGTGAGGAGTGAGAAAGAAAGGTGAATTTCTAACGAATACACCAGATGAATTCCTGTCAACTCGATTATGTGAATTGGATGCTTTAGAATTAGAGAAATGAATTATTTAATTGTAGGTGAAAAATATGAGTTCATTTTGCTCACTTAGAATTTGGAATTGGAACTGAATCACAGGCGTCTCAGGAAACATAAAAGTTAAAAGAAAAACTAGCTTGGAGATGAATTGTAGTGGTGAGTTTTTCTAAGCCAATTTTCAGTTGTTCAAACTAGAAGAAATGGAGAAAAACTTAGAGTAGAAATAAGGCTCTCGGGAAAGGAAATAAAAGAACTGCTCCTTTTGCATGTTTCCTAAATGCTCCCTGGTGGCTATTAATGAGCTGCATTATTGCATCTTGGCCCTGGAGTTGCATGGAGCTCTGCCACAAATTAGCGAGAGGCAGGGAATTTGAATGAGAGTGTTGCAGAGGCAGGCACAATGGAAACCTCTCCCCATATTCCGTTTGGCTGGATTCTGATTCCATGGATGAACGGTTGGCATCCTGTGAGCTATCTCCAAGTTACCCAACTTTGCAAAGAACTTTCCAGAGTCACTGGGCCAACAACTATGCTAAGCAGGTAAATTAATGTTGACCAGGCACATTTACTTAAGCCACTTCCCCACTCCCTTCCCAGTCACCTTCATCTCCTTTCGTTAAGAAAACCCAGCCATTGATTATTTGTCTGAACGACATAAATTTTGTGTTCCCTACGAACACAGAGTGCTTCTGTTACAAAACAGATTAGAACTAGAAAGGGTGGCCCGGAATACCACAGGAGGAAATCATCCTAAAGCAAAGCAAGAGAGGTTGGAGGGTCACAAGGAAGAATTTCCAGAGATATAAGCAGCATCTATTCCGGGTGGTTTGACATCTCCTACCTTGAGGAAGTCGTCCTCTCAGGGCTCTTCAACTCTCACGTACTTTCTGAAATTTAAATTTGATTTGGCTTCTTGATTTCAAGCAGATACCTTTAAAGCAGTGGTTTTCAACATGGGCCGAGAGTGACTTTGGCCTAGGAAACATTTGGCAATGTCAGGAGACATTTTAGTTGTCACAGCTGGAGAGGGAAGAGGTGACACTGGCATTTAGTGACCAGAGGTCAGCGATGCTGCTAACATGCTAGAAGGGACAGGACAGCCTCCACAACAAAGATTGATCTGGCCCCAAATGTCAACAGTGACAAGATTGAGAAACCCTGGAAGGGAGGATCAATTTTTGTGGTCATGGAGGAATTAATAGGAAACCAGGGAGGACTTAATTTCTGCTGACTAAAGAAGAGAAAGAAATATCAGCAGGGAGAGGCAAAGAGGTGACACAATGGATGATTTCTTGTCAGGTGTGTGGGGTCACATGATACAGATAACTGGACTATGGGGCTTTATTTATTCATTTATTTATTTTTGAGACAGAGTCTCACTCTCGTGCCTGGGCTAGAGTGTGGTGGCATCAGCCTAGCTCACAGCAACCTCAAACTCCTGGGCTCAAGCAATCCTTCTGCTTCATCCTCCCAGGTAGCTGAGACTACAGGCACGGGCCACCATGCCCAGCTAATTTTTTCTATTTTTAGTTGTTTGGCTAATTTCTTTCTATTTTTGGTAGAGACGGGGGTCTCGCTCTTGTTCAGGCTGGTCTCGAACTCCTGAGCTCAAACAATCCACCTGCCTCGGCCTCCCAGAGTGCCAGGATTATGGAGTGAGCCACCGTGCCCGGCCTCTGGACTATGTGGCTTTGAATCACTTTGCCTACTTACCCAGAGCCTCAGGGTTGTAACTGATTTGCATATAAAGGCATGTTTACATAAAATGTGTAGTTATAATAAATACAAACAATGGTGGGTTTTTTTTAATGCATCTCTTTCATTGTCAGATATTAATAATTATCATTTACTGAGGACCTACTGGGCTCTGGCACTGTGTTCAATATATTTTTTAAAACTGTTCACATTTTTGTTTGTTTGTTTGTTTTGTTTTAAAAGAGTGACCTACCTCAACTATCCTCATAAGGATAGGTTAATTGTTCCAGGAACAGAAGGAACTTCTATTAGGTCCCTTGATTTCCCACATACAGAGTAAATTAGTACAGAGGAGACACAGTTTCGGGATGAAAAGAATTTCAGGGTTTGTGCACAAGGGAAAATGGGCCTCATGCACTTAAAATATTAACAGTGCTAAGGAGCTTAAAGGGATTTGCACATCACAACCTTAAATGTTATTCCAGCTCCGTTTCCTTAGTCTAAAATGAGAAGTTGGCTCTAGTGAGCTCTAAAGTCTCTTCCTACCTAAGAATCCAGATTCTGTCCTTTTCTGCCAAGTAGTTCTGGATGAGACAGTTGGGTCATACACTCATCTGAGCAAGCTGCAGGATGTGATAACTGTTTATTTCAAGGAATTCAGGAAGCTGGTAGATTTTTTGAAGATGATAATAGGTGTATTTTCCTCTGGTGAGTTTCCATATCTACATCATAATCTAAATAGTCCATGGCTCTAAAAAAGTTAGGAACCAATGCAATAGAGTGTGCTGCTAATAAATCCAGGATTATAAACTTCCACTCTCTATGGCTGTTAGCGGTAAATAGAGAAAACTCTGTCCTGTAATCTTGGATCTCAGAATTGCCCCTGAGAACTGCATACAAATGTGTGCTATTAGTCACAGAGGGACAAAGGAAAACAGTATATATGGGTCAGGATCTCCCGTCACCTCTCCTCAACATGCTAGTCGCCTATAAAGAGGAGTTGTTACAAAACCTCATCAATCAGAGCTACATGTGGAGCTCCAGTAAATGACACTGATCTTTCTCTCCAGATTTTGGAGCCAGTGGAGAAGACAGACACATGGGGAATAAAAAGAAAGTCACTGTTATTGTTGATGAAGCTGATGGGAAAACATGGCTTTAAATGTGAGCCAAATGAGTTTAATAACACTCCCCCTAAATTCAAAAGACCTGCTACAGCTGTCCTGGGCCCAGCCGAACAACCACAGGTGAGCTCCTTCTCTTCAGCTGATCAGAATGCCTAATCTGCAGAAAGTGACCCTTGTCTCTGAAGCAGCTGAACTTGGCCTTGCTTCCTACTGTCTCTTGATCTCACCTACCAGATATTCTCTCCTCCTTGGGAGTAACAGGTCAAGGGTGGAGAGCTGTTTTCCCCAGTAATTTTCCCTCTGGGGTGTTGGATGCATGTTCTCTACTCTCTTGAGAACATAAGGAGTTAGGAATAAAATATTTTTTTTTCCAAATTTAAGTGAATCTCTGCATCAAATGCAATTAAAATGCAATTCTGGTGGAGAGCTATCTTGAGTGGCTTATTTCAGAAAGTGAAAATAAGAGCCTGGCAACACCATGTAAAGCAGAAAAAGTATCAGAGGTTTCCGAGAGACTGCCCAGAGTAAGGTGGATCTCTTTGTCAGTATCTCTTATGGCCAAGTGATGAGAGTTAGATATTTGCAAGTGAGCTAAAATTTGCTAGAAGGAGGTGCTTCAAAGTTAGAAGTGTAGGAGTGAGCATCAGAGTGATCTCCCAGGAAAAACTGTGAACTGAAGATGTGTCACATTCTGGGAAGGGCTCTTACTTGTGTTTTCCTTCTCTAATTTTATCTTTCTTGACTCTACAAAAAGTTCTCTGGCTTTCTGTTACGCATCGTGTGAAATTCAAATGCTTTCAAATTGTCATCCTTCCCAAATAGTAACAGTAGTTGCGTTTTGGAAGAGTCGGAAGACCTAGACTTTGGGGAGCGGCATGGTATTCTCAGGGGGCTTCAGGGTCCTTATCTGTATGGTTCCCCAATTTGTCTGGCCCATCTCAGTTTATACCTGAAGTCCTCATATGTCTGTTAATAGTCCTTCCATTCACTCTTAAGAGTGTCCTAGTTTGGACAATATAATAAATCATGTGGACACTATATTTTTTCTTTAATGCTTAGTTTTTTGTTGTTACCTGTATAATTAAAATTAGTTTTATAAAAAGCCATAACACAGTTTTTTCCTTCAAGGAGAATCAGTCGATTGTAGTAATAAAGCAAGCATCAATATAGTGCTTTGTAGCTTACAGAAGACTTCCTTAAGTATATTTAAAGGGTTAAATGTAGGAGTTCAATATATTTGAATAGATAAGTGAATGGGTGAAGTTGGTGTGATAGGTATAGAGACATTGATGTATTAGCTACACAAAAATTGTCAACATCATCTCATAATCTTGTACTTTTGTTCTCACCTAACCTAGTGACTCTACTGTGTAGAACCTTTTTCTTTCTTGCATTTTTCTAAGTGGACAATGATATCTGAAATTGTGCTGGTCTTTCAAAAAGTCAGCACTTTCCCACAACTCCTAATTTATACTTTCTTTAATGTCTAATTAAAGCTATTTTTCCAGCTTCCCTTATATTGCCATTTATTATAGGCATTACTGTACAAAGTGAGATAAAATTGGTAATTAGGTGAACATCACTGGTCTCAAAACACACTCCTGTGGGGCCCTGTTTCTCAGTTTCTGTTTCATATGGAGTCATTGAAGACGCTCTTTGTACGTGACCCTCAGCCAGATCTTCCCTACCATGTTACGGGGTCTGCCTGTTGTGTTTTCATTTATTAATGCCAGGTTACACAGACTAGAAGGAAGAATTTAGATAAGTCAAAAGAGATCATGTCTCTCCTTTCCTCCCCTTTGAACTCACCATCTGGCAAGAGGGATTGTGTGGTTGCAATGCCTAGATTCACATGACTGGTTGTTCCCAGGCCTGGTAGCCAAGCCATAGTCTTCAATTATGGTAGTATTACTTGTTAAGACAGGGAAATACTTCTGAACCAATTGATAAATAGCCATTTCCCCAAAGTCTTCTAAGTTGTTCTGCACCCAGTTTTTTGGACTTTTCTCTTAGACATCCCTGGATATCCCCAGACCCAGAATATATGGGTCAACATCTATCATAGCAAGGGGCTACTAGGACCTTGCTCCAATACATCCTGATTAGCTGGTGCCTGTGCCATAGAACCCCTGGTTGTCATCCTTTTTGAGGTCCTTAACCATGAATTTGGGAAGACTTTCTACAATTTTAAAAATAAAACTCAAACTAATACTTTGGAACTGAGCTTAATTTTTTCCTGATTTTGTGTGTGTGCATATGTGCATAAGCAATGACCCTAATTCATTGTCTATCCTTTAGGATGTCTCCAGTTAACATTGCTACTCAACAATTTGCCCAACCGTTTTGTTTTCATAGAAGGCTCCCTTCAGAGGTATTCTCCTCAAACAAAAACATGAGCTAGTACCTAGTTGACAGTCATCCAACTGGTTAACTTTGGTATTGGAAAGTTGACTACCCTGGAGGTCCTTTTCCTCTCAGAAGTAAATTACACAGAACAACCTACACTCATTTCTCAGAAATATTCTTTATCACAAAGAGCCGTATATGATAGTCAGCAAAAGGATTAGTTTCTCTTTGCTTAAAAAATATTTCTCTGGATAATCTTCTCTTAGCCTTTCTCTCCATGTTCATATTCAGGAGCACTTCGTAACATTTGAGAAATGTCACAAACCGAAGGAGACCACACAATCCTGATTCCTGCCTTTCGGCTGAGAAATATGCTTTGTACATATTTAGGTAATCAGTCATTCCTATCAAAGCAATGAATGAATGAAGAACCCTAGGCAGAAAATTTTTTTAGCCTTTATAGAAAATTCCCTGAGGATGGAAATTTCATGACCTTTGGCCTATTTCAATATTTTATCATAGCAATGATCATGTCTCCTTATGCCCTACTGAAACCTCTCTAGCTTTAATGTAAGCTAATTTCTTCTTCCTCAGTACCCCAGGTGGGTTTCCTTTGTCTGGCTACATTCTGAGATCAGCCTTTGTTGTTGGCATGGCAGAGGCAGAAGGAAGAAAGGTCAAACATGTATTATATGAACACGGCGTGCTAGAGAATTCTCTTACCAAATTTATCTCCCCATATAGTAAAGGGAAGCATTTTCCTTTATCTTTCTAGATATCTGATTGTATTACAAAGAAAAAAAATTGCTATTTGAGAGGCCAACTCTTTTCGTATACCAGGTCATATTTCAGCTTTGGATATTCAGAGAGAAGGAAGAGGTTGTCATTATAAGCATGTAGGGGAAAGTGTTTCTTTAAATTTTCTAGAAAAATGATATGTTACAATCGATGCTCAAATCTGAAAGTAAAAATAATGTATTTTGCCTCTTGACGCTCTGACTTCTAATTAGGCCAATTAAGACACCCACACTAACCTTCCCAGAGGAAAAACACAGAAGGAAGTTTTACCATGAGACTCCTAGTTATAGGACTTTTAGTTCTAGTTATGTAGAGAAGTATATTAATGAATTATTTAATGGCAAATCTCATGATTTTTATTCCAACTTTCAGTTTCTATTACTTTTGAGAGGATGCTTAGTCTAAAAGACTTCAGAGATCCTGTAGCTTAACCTTTTGCTTTGCAGAAGAGGAAACTGTGGCTCATGCATTGACCATAAACAAATATCCTTTCTCAAAGGAGTGAGCATCGAGGAGCAGTATTGAACAATATCATTTACCTCTTTGGATATATCTGGATCAGATCAATCTCCTGCTGTCCGACTTCCATGGCATCCCTCAGTTAGAAATACGCAGAAAGGAGGACTACAGTGCCTTTAGTGGCTCTGGCTTGGTGGAGGTGTCCCTTGAAACATCTAACCTTTTTAAATTTAATTCTATGGTTGTGAAATGGCCTCTTGATCTCTCAGCAGGCTTGCCTATGAGGAGAGAATGTCCTAAGTAAATAATAGACATAGATCATTCTCCTGATATAAAACAATAGATTTAAAAATCACCATTCTGATTTTAAATGATCCTGTGAGTTTGATTATTTTGAGAAGTAACAGGTGGTATGGGGTGTTCAGGGTTCAGAAAACAGAGGACAGAGTGAAGCAGATGGATTTGAGCAGAATTTAGGAAGCAGAGACATGAATGAGAAGAATAATTTAAGTGAATGATTAGACACGTGTAATAAGGACAATTCAAGTGTGACTTCTTGAATTTTTGGTTTTCTGAACTTTTGATTCAGCCCACAAGAACTCTGAAGACTAGACTCTGGACCTGTGTAAGTCCCCACCCTCTTCCTTTATTCAAAGCCCAACCTGTATAGCCACTTGGCTAGCTGGCCAGGTATCTCCTGCTGCCCTCATTTATCACAGGTGGGATGGTGTTTCAGTGAGACTGTCAATAAAGCCATTGAACCTTTTAGATAGGTTTCAATGTGGGATGACCATCTTCTGAATTCTATTCAACCATGAATATTGCTACACTGAAAGTACAGGAATGATCCTGTCAGAACTATTAATGGCCGTGTCTACCTCATGCTACTAACTGATCATTTAACTCACTCAAACAACTATTCCACTCCAATGCAGGCTTGAAATTCTGTTGTCCTTTTCCAAATTGCTTGTTGTTCAAAGCTGGATTGCACATCAACCATTGCTTTCCTATTGTGAAAACGCAATGTATCTACGCCCCCACTGAGTCAGAAGGGGACAATTTGGATTAATATTTTATTATTTTAAAATGCTTCCAAGATACTGTCTGATTCATTCTCATAACAATTTGGGGAGACAGGAAGAAAGTAGGTAAATGTACATCTCATGTAGTTTTTACTTAGTGGCAAATTTAGTGCTGTTTGGTCAAAGATGAAAAATGAAGAAATTATTCATGTGGAATCTAATTTAAGATCATCATTCTTGATGACATTTATGACTTGCTTCTGGCAGAAACTTTGTTGTACTAATGTGAGGAATATTCTACTCTGTATTTGAAGGTGACACCACTGTCTCCCCATTAGTTGCACATGTGCTTTGAGATGTTTTTCTAAAAGAAAGGACAGAGTTTCATTAAGCCATTTGCACTCTCTTGACATTGTGGTGATCGACACACATTTCTGATGTCTGACTTGGGGTAAGTATTACGGCCATCGCCACAAGCAGAGAAAAACAAATTGCCTGCCTAGGGATTTGAACTTTTGCCACTGGACTCATCACTGTGGTGCGCTAAACAACTAAGGTAGCCACGGGCATGCAATTATAAAACAGCATGAATCAAACCTGGTATAGGGTTCTGAAATTTAGCTTTTGAATATATCCATTAGCCTTGACATATCTCTATGGAAGAAGGTGGCCTTTCTCTAAAGATATTTACTGAAAAATGGTTTGCTGTTATTCTTCATAGAAATTTATTTTTCAAATTTAATAAAGATAGAAACATTAGTGAATCTTGACAAAATAAAATTTAGTGTTTCTCTAGTACTAGGTAGTTATTTTTGAATGATATTTACAAATGTTATACATCATTCATCTGTGACAATTGCTTTTAGTAACTTATTTTTAATGACAAAGATATGCATGAACCACATCTGAATTTATGTTTATTCACATGAGGGGAGGGATTAACATTTTAAAATTAGATCAGAAATATCAGGATGCTACTCAAAGTGAGAGCTTCATAAAAAGTGGAAGGAGATCTATGAATGCATTATTTAAAAAAAAAATCAAATGCTTTGCAGTCAACACATTCTTGTAAATTACTTTGAAAATGAAACACTTAATTACATTATAATTATTAATGATTTAAAACCAGTGGAGGTTTTATGGATAGAAGACCATTCAAGGGAGTGAAGATGCTATGGAAATGATATTATATTTATAAGCTGAAAGCAGCTTGATTATTTTGATTGGCAAAACAATTCCTCTGCCTCTCTGACTTCCCTTATTCAGTCGGTCACCAATTCTGGCTGATTCTATAATACCATCCAAATAATCCAAACCTCATGCCAGGGCCACTGTGCCGGTTTAGCCCACCGTCATTTGTCACATGGACAATGGCAACAGCTCCCATCTATCTTCTGTCTCCAATCCTGCCTCCCTTTAATACACTTCCCATAATTTATAAAATGCAAATGAGGTTATGTTAATTCCTCACTTCAATTCTTTCCAAGGATTTCCATTGTTTTTATGATAAAGTCCTCAATCCATATCATTTCTTCCAAGGAAGGCTTCTTACATGGCTGGTGTGTGGGGACTAGGTAGTGTGTGCGAGTGTGCACAAATGTGTTGGGGGAGGTGGTCTCATGTTAATTAATGAAAGACCTCCCATTTGGATTTGTTGCTCTACCTTTAAATGAGATTACTTCCACAGTCATTGAAGTTGATGTATTTGTGCTGAAGCATCAATTTAAGGGGAAACATTTAAAATATGTAATTATTATAATTCTCTTTTGACATTTCTTTATTTTTTAACACATTAACTGCCATGTGAGTTGTATTTAACTCACACTAGTTTTGAGCCCGGGGCCTCGTGAAGCATATGTAACTCACACGTCTCTTCACCTTGGGAGCTGAGTGAACTATTTTTCAAGTTGCATAAAACTGACACACAGAAAACAACGAAAATAACAAGTCTTTCATTAAATTTCAAAGGATTGTTTTGTTTTCCAAGTTTTTATTCTATTTTCAAAATAAAACGCTGTGGCCCCAGGGAAAAAAATTTTTTCCAGTGTGGCACTCACGATGTGTTAAATACACTAGGAGCCTAAGGAAAAACAAATCTAATTGGCCTTGACTTCTCTTAACTGAGACGCCCTGCTCACAAGCAACTGCATATTCCCCCAGCCCTCCAGGCATATTTCTTTCTCTGCCCTCTGGGCACACCTGCAAATCCTAAATTCTAGCTTCATGAATGTTTTTCCACTTTCTTAACTGTGTGATGCTTTCTCTTGTTTGTGGAATTTCCCACAAAGTGTTCTTACTTATTTTTTCTCTTTCCTGGCTGAATTCTACTCATATTTTGATCTTTCAGGGCTTTGTTTAAACATCACTTCCTCTTTCTGGAATTTTCCTTGATAAGGATAGGTGCTGTTATCACATGCCTCTCATTCGAGCTTTGGAATCTCCTCTCCTACCTCCCTATGCTGGCTGGTTCACGTTTCTCTACCGGAATTGCAAACTCTTGGCCAGCTTTGCTCATCGTGGCATCCCTGGAGTCTAGCAGAGCCAGGCGTCTCACAGGCACTGTGCACATGTTTGTTCCAGAAGAGCTCCAAGGGAGCAGGGTTCACTGCCGTATTCCCCAGCACCCACGGCAATGCCTGGCACATAGTGAGTGCTCAGTAAATATTTTATGAAAGAATCTCACCTGCATAATGGGACACATGTGACACCACTGAGATCTTTGTTAAATGCTATAAAGGTGCATTATTCATGTCAGCAATCAGAATACAGATGTCATCCCCTTGTCAACATTGATACGTGAAGGGGCCAGCCCACCATTCTCCCGTCTATCCTGAGAGCCCATCGGTGGTTGTCCTCAGACAGCAGAAAGACAGGCTTGTCAGCCACCAATTTTTTGACCTTTTTTTTCTTTTTTAATGAATTCACAGTAACTTGCTTCAGTGCGGAAAAAATAATTGATGACAATTATCAAAAAAAGGACAGTCTTTAACTTTGTCTCATGAAAACTTCGCTGCATTTTTGCCTAGATGAGAAAGGTTCAAATTATTGAAATGAAGGCTGACCCTAATTAGCTAAGAATACCAGTACAGCTTCATGTTGAAATTTTTTCTACCATAGTTCTGAATTTATAAATATAAAGACGAAAGACACCCACATGGTTTTTAGTGCATTAAAAATTAGAAATAACACTTAAATGTTTAAAAATGTTTTCCAAGGCTCAGTTTTCCAAGATCTGTGTCTATGATTTATAAAATTAGGAAGTAACTCTAAATGTTTTTCTATAAAAGGCTATAAAATAGATTTGCAATAAAAGTTGACCAAATTCTCAGAAGCTAAGATTCTTATTATGTAAGTACTTAAGCAGAATAACAATTTATAACAACTACTAATATTTGCATGTTTCCAATTTACTGTTACTTTTACATACATAAATATAATTTAATCCTCATACTTTTTCTGTAAGTCAAGTACAATTATTATTTCAATTTTATAGAATAATTACTAAAGATCAGAATGGTCGAGTGGCTTTCCCAAGGGCACACAGGATGAGGTAGTCGTGGAGTACAAGGCCCTTTGTCTAGTTCAGACCTTTCCTCTGAGTGTGTCTTGGATTCCAGTTAATGATTCTGCAAAGAGCTGTCTACATTATCATTGTTTAGCTATTATTTTGCTGTATCAGATATAAGTAGGCTATCAGGGAAAGTTTCTTAAAGAGCAGCACACACTCAACTATTTCTACTTTCTCACCTGCTATTCAGCTTCCATTTAATGTTTTCACTAGTTTCATAATTGACCTCCAGATTGGCAAATCTGATGGAATCATTGTCTTTTTCTGTAGCATTTGAAATGACCAACTCACCTTCCTTTGAAAAAATTTCCCCTCTTATTGACAAAATCCCACCACACCTCCGTGGTCCGTTATAGACCGTATATTGAATTGCTTCCTCCACAGCTTGTTTGGCTGTTCCACAGGCATTTCCAACCCAACATGTCTGAACCTAACTCACTGTTTATGGGTCAACTTGGCTAAGCTGTGGTGCCCACTTGTTTGGTCAAATACTAGTCTAGATGTTGCTATGAAGGTATTTTGTAGATGTGATGAACATCCATAATCATTTGACTTTAGGTAAAGCAGATTACTCCCCGTAGTGTGGGTGGTCTCATCCAATCAGTTGAAGACCTTAGAGTGAAAATTGAGTTTCCTGGGGAGGAAGAAATTCTGCCTGAAGACTGTAACATAGAAATCCTCCCTGGGTTTCCTGCCTACATGGCCTGCCCAGTGGATTTCCCACTCAAGACTGCAACGTCAACTTTCACCTGAATTTCTAGCTTGTAGTCTGCTCTACTTAAAATCGTTCTCTTTCTCTCTCTCTGTTTTTATCAATTATTTCTTGAACCATTGAACCATTGGAGAGTAAGTTTTAATTATAGTTTATTTCTAAATATTTCACATGTGTTCCGATGAGCAAGACCAGTTCAATTATCAAAATCAGGAACTTTAACGTTGATGCAATACTATTATTTAAGTCACTGTCCATTTAACATTTTCCATTTGTCCCAATAACGTCATTTATAGCTATTGTCGTTTCTGGCTCAGAATCCACTCTAGCATCACATGTTGCTTCTAGCTGTCATGTCTGTTTAGTTAGGTCCTCAGCAGCCCTTTGTCTTTCATGACCTTGACAGTCTTGAAGAGTACAGGCCAGTGATTTTGTAGACTGTCTCTCAATTTTTTTTTTGATGTTTCCTGATAATTAGATTCAGTTTATTTGGGGCAGAAACACAACAAATGTGTTCTTCTTCCTAGATGTGATAATAAATAGTTTGGAGCCCTGAAATGAGGCTCCTTTGACCATCCTAATTCTGTCCCTGACTCCTATGTCCCTCCTTCTCCCCATCTCAACTTGGAGATAACCGTTATTAAGTGTGAATCTTCCCATCCTTCAAAAATATATTTAAAAACCCTATGTATGAATTAAGAGATAATTTATAGTATTGTTTTATACTCTTAAAGTTATACAAGCAGCTATACATACAAAACATCTGTAATGTGTTTGAGACCCATCCTTGATGGTGCATGTAGATCTCACGTGACTCTTTGACCATCTGCCAGACTTTACAGTCTAATACAGGCCAGGGAATTTTTCCAGGTGGCTACAAGGTAGATATGATTCAGCAAAATCATATCTATTCTGTTTACTTCTGTGTCCCAAATCCAGGGCCATTCTGTCATAGGTGCTCAATTAATGTCTGTAGAATGGACTGGAATAAAGTACCTTGATCAGAAGAATCTTCCGGGCCAGTTCCAGGGTCTATGAGCACCCTGAGGACTTACTGATCCCACAAATTGTGACACTTGGGTTCTGATGATGATGAGAGTTCTGATGAAAGAAATCTCATCTCTCTGAAAGTTTTCTTAAAAATTTTATTTTTGAATTCACTTTGAGAGAACAGAATTAGTAGTCAAGATTAATGTTAGTTGTTGGATGCACACACTTCCTTACTGTCATAAAGAACATTATTAGCATTTGAGAACAGCAAGTCTCCATATATTGCTGCTATTAAATCTTCAACACAAAGCTTTTCCAGGATGTTTTAATGATCAGTGAATGACTTAATGAATGTTGAGCTGCAGGCTATTAACCCTGACTCTGACCTCTATTAGCTATGAATTAAGGCAGAGATGTAGGCTGCTAAGAAGGGATCAGAGTAAGTATAGAGAGTAATTAAGCCTTAGTGGGTCCCTGGATTTTTGCATTTCTCATTGTAGTAACCTGTGTAATTGCCAAAGAGAGTTGATCACTCTGAACCTGGACAAGAAAAGATTTCTTATTCTTTGATTCTTAATTTCCATGCAAATGAAATGGAGCACATTCTTCTTTCTCACTTTGAAGATGGTAGTAGGGAAAGAAAGAGGCTTCAGTAGATGTAAAATTGATGATAGAGGGAAGCAACCACATGCTTTCAACCATGTAATAGAATTGTCTGGGGGAAATGACTTAGTATTTATGTTTTCACCCAAATAGACTTCTATAATTGGCCAAGTGCAAACATAGAGGCTTTCACCTTCTCACGAGAATCAGGCAATACATATTTCTTCTAATCAACAGAATATCTGATTAGGTAGTGTGTTGTTCATCTCTGACATGTCCAATTCAATATTCTTTGAATATTTTTGAGTCATTAGGAAATCTATTGGTCAACATATTTACCCTGTAGTATTTTACATTCGTCTGTAGTTTATAGCTTTTGAACAAAACTAAAGTCATTCCCTAAAGGTGATATAATCTGCAGGCAAATTTCTCTGTTTTATGAACCAAATTTGGTCCAAATATATTTCCTTATTTTTACCAAGTTTTCCAGTATAGAACTTTAAAGTTCTGGAGATTTTTTATCCCAGAGGAATAAAAAGGTAGAAAAGAAGGAAGAAAGAAAGGAAGGAAGGAAATGAGAAAGAAAGAAAATAGGCCTTTTCATAAAATTAAATTCTTC
Source organism: Lemur catta (assembly GCF_020740605.2). Taxonomy (NCBI): domain Eukaryota; kingdom Metazoa; phylum Chordata; class Mammalia; order Primates; family Lemuridae; genus Lemur; species Lemur catta. Next base: position 10,788,837 of record NC_059139.1, on the reverse strand, counting down.
TTTTAAAGTTCTACAAAACTTCTACTTGCATAGAGGACACCCTAGGTCCCCCCTGAACTATAGATGTGAAAAGTCACGTGACAGGTAGATTGTTAGTGATCGGGGGTTCCTACCAAGGAGTCTCTTTCCTCTCTTATAACTCCCACTTTTCCCTTTCTGTTGCTTCTCTTTTTTAATCTCCATAGATTTACCACAATGTAAAATACTTTATATTTTAATTATTAAAAAAAATATTGTCTGACATCTTCTACTAGAGCATAAGCTTAGTGAAGGCAGAGGTTTTGTTTGTTTGTCTTATTTTGTCTATTCTCTTTAGTGCCTGGTGTATGGTAGTTGCTCAGCAAATATCAATATTTGTTGAATGAATGAATGAGTGAATGTTTTTAACTACCCAAAGATGCAGTGAAAACCTTGTAAGGGTGGCATTCATTTGACTCAGGCATGAATTGTAAAGTGTTTAAGAATCTAGTAGGCTACACTCAGTTTGAAAGGCTAATTGAATTTAACGAAAGTTTCTGCAAAATGATGTTGGTGTCATTGTTAATTTTTTAAAAATATTGAAAATCTATGGGCTGTTCTTCTGCAAGAAAACAGTATCTGACCAGGATGCTCCCAAAGTGACTTGGGAAAAAATATGTCAAAATCTATCCTACGGAATTCCAAGGTATCTGAAACCTGAAAATACACTTAACTAGTAGCAAGTGAGGAAAACATTGACTTATTTTATTATTATTGTGTCATTGATTTTGCAGAATTTATCCAGCAAGAACAGTTTTTAGTCAGGAATTTGAAAGTATCTGATTGTGTTGATTCAAACAAGTGTCTCATTGATCATCTTCTTTGTTTTTACCCCAAAATATTTCAAACAATTAGAAAAGTGTAGGTTGTAACGTAATGAGCACTCAGATTCTCATCAGTTTGTCAAATAACTATTTTTCCGTATTTGCTCAAGTTTTCCTTTCCTTAAGAAATTAAACCTGATGGATATAGTGGATACCCTACTCCTCTCCAGTTAAGTACTATCCTCAGTTTGTTTTTACCATACCCATGCATGCTTTTATATTTTTATTAGTACATATGTATCTATAAGCAATTTATAGTTGCTTTGCAGGTTTTCAAATTTCATAAAAATTGAATCATACTGTATATATCCATCTGAAACATTATTTTTCTGTTGATAAAAACTATGTACTTTAGAGTCATCCATGTTGATACATGTGGCTTTGGCTACTGTAGGATTCTGTTGTACAAATATATCTTTTTCACCATTGTAAACAATGCTGCACGCATTGTTCCTTGCACTTATCTTCTTGTACAGGCAAAAGTGAATTCCCTAGGATTGCCATCCAGCAGAGGTCTACGTATCCTCCACTCTGCTAGCAATTGACTGATTGTTTTCCAAAGTAATTATGCCAGTAGTGGGCATTTTTCATTAGATTATGATATATTTTCTATGAACTTACTTTTTGTACAAAAATGATGTCACTGTATCTTATTACTTACCTCATACTCTGTTGTTCTTTCTGAGTGATTTCTGACTCTATCCAGAATCCAAGAAGTACATCCATACTCAAAAGTTAAAGTTTTATCTCCACTAAATAGTTTCTAAAAAATTTGACAGAGGGTTTGAAAATAATTTCGTGAAAGGAGCTCAACAAATGTTTTAAGCAGTAGTGTCATCACTTGATTAAGTGTATATTTTCAACAGCTTATAACACTGAAGGACTATGTCTCATCTTACTGGGCAAATGCATTATTTGTTTAGAAAAAGTCGTTACTTAATAGATATAATAGTAGAGAAAGGTGTGAAAAAGGCTAGGAACGGAAGAGAAATGAATATATCTTAAAGTCTATTTAATCAGCATCACCTGCAGATCCTTCCTCCAGCCCCATCCAGCTGCCCATCCACTGATAATGCTCGTGGTGTGGTGGACACAGGGAGGGAGGGAAGAAACCAATTCTGTGCTGCTTTCTGGTGGCAACTTTTATTATATTGCGTAATTTCAAGCAAAAGTAAATCTCCAGCCTTGTCTTTTTAGCCCTCCCCCCCACCATATTTTGCTCCTATTGTTCCCTGATTAATTACCTTTCTCTTCTTTTCACTTTCCCCTCTGTCCTCAAAGTGAAAAGTGCCAGGCAGAGGACAGCAGGTGGGGGTGCGCTAAGATGGAGAGGTTGTATCCATCCTCATGCTTGGATGAGGCTGGAAGAAAGATACAGTCTTTTCTTTCACCCCAATTTTTGCCCTTGTAGAATGCTGAAACAGCCTTTGTCTCACTCCTTTTTAATCATTCAGCCTTTTAAATCCAAAGCCTTTTTGGGCTAAACAATGACTGAACCTCTCCAGACCTTCCCTTCCCACCTCCAAGAGTATGTTATATTTCCTTCTGTGCCTTTCTGCAGTGGGAGAGAACGGGGGTTGGTAGCTGTTAAAAAAAAAAAAAAATCTTTGAAATAATTTGTGCATAACACTAAAGGCCTATTAGTGAACAATGTCATTTTGGTAAAAAGCATCACTTTAATTCAAAAGAACATAGTCCAGCTGTCAACCTACAGCTGCTGCCATTTCCCACATCCAGAAAGTGAGATTCAGGAGGTCATTTGGTGGAAAATGACTTTGTCAGTACCACGCTAATGGCACCACCATGGCGGTGTTCTACTCTCCTATTCCAAAATACAAATGGACTTTGTAGAAATGCTTGGGAGGATGGAGGTTAACATTTTTCAGAACTTTAATGGAATTCCTAAACTCACTTTTCTCAAAGTAATAAGAGCACTTGACCTCAAAGGAATAGGCATTTAGAAAAATACATGCAGGTTTCCCAGCACTGCAAACACTAATGGGGAGAAATGGGGTAAATTGAGGGATTTATCTCAGTATGTGCAGATGGTTGAAACAACGTTGCTCAACTTTTATGTCACTCACGTAAGGCCTAGTAGAGTAGGAAAATGGTTAAAATGGCTTTCTGAAATTTTTTTTATATGGACAGAATAAGGGTCTGAGAAATTTTGCGCTCATAGACTTGAGAAGTGATTGGGTTAATCAAAATACATTTATAAATTGCTGAACACATGCCCAGCATCATGGGTGACTCTCAGAATACAATTCTGAAACCCTGGTCCCTTTCCCCAGCAAACTTTTAATCAAGGGTATTAATTTCCTAGGGCTGTAGTAATAGGTGGGGGCTTAAAACAACAGAAATTTATTCTTTCAGAGGTCAGAAGGCCAGAAGTCAAAATCAAGGTGTCAGCAGGGTCGATTCCTTCTGGAGGTTCTGAGGAAGGGACCATCCCATGCCTCTCTTAGCTTCTCGTGGCTGCCGGCAGTCAGCAATCCTTGGCGTTCCCTGGGTTGTACACGGGTCACTCCAATCTCTGCCTCCATTTTCACGTTGCCTTCTTCTCTTTGTGTCTCTGTGTTCTCTCCTCTTATAAGGACACATAGTCATTGGATTCAGGCACACCCTAAACCCAGGATGAAATCATCTTGGGATCCTCAACTAATTATATCTGCAAATACCCTATTTACAAATAAGGTCACATTCTGAGGTTCTAGGTGTATATGAATTTTGGAAGAATACTAATCAACCCACTATACAAGCAAATATGTAAGAAACAACCTGAACAACACTTCCTAAAATACAGCCTGGGGGCCCGAGGTAGTTCATAAAAATACTCAATGCATTTGCCCTCAGCTGCTCTGTGAGCTGCTTGTGTTCATGGTAAGAACACACAATGATACCACCTCTGTCATCCACGCAGATGCCAAGCCCCAGCCCGGAGCTGAGAAGTAGACCAGATCATCTGAGAACTTTCTGAGAGCATCAGGTCTAATTATCATGCATTACAAGCCACCAGCGACCCAAGTGTCCCAGGTCATCCATCCTTCCCAGGACACTGATGCCCATACACACCCAAATCTGACCAATCACACAGTCCCGCATCTGCCACCCACTGGTATTAACCGTCTGCCCCAGCTTCTTGATCCAACTGATACTCATTCCTTAAGGACCCTGATTCCCTATAAACTGCTCATATGGTGTTGTTTTTCTTGTACACACCATGTACCACATGGCTTGCAGATGGGGTAGAAGACATTTTTGTTTTTTATTTTTACGTGTAGACAATGTCTCTCCTCTCTTCTTCAAAATCCCTAAAACCCTCGTCAGAATCCATCACCTGCTACCTTTCCTGGTCATAGTCATCCACCAAGAGGTAGACATCCTGGGCACATCCTCATTCATTAAGGTTTTTATTCCCTGGTTCATGGTCTTTTTCTCCAGCGCTGCTCCTGGTCATCTCAGCATTCATGTACACAATCCACCCATCACCCTGGCATCTCACTACCTTGGCCTTACTTCTAGAGATCTTTTTCCCAACCCCACCAAATCACACTTCTAGTGTAGTACAAAGGAAATAGAATATGAACCACAAATACGAGTCATATGTGCAATTTGAAGTGTCACAGTAGCCACATTAAAAAGTAAAAAGAAACTGGCTGTCGTGGCACTCACCTGTGGTCCTAGCTACTTGGGAGTCTGAGGCAGAGGAATCCCTTGAGGTCAGGAGTTTGAGGCTGCAGTGAGCCATGATCATGCCACCATTGCCACTGCACTCCAGCCTGGGCAACAGAGCAAGACTCTGTCTCTTAAAAAAAAAAAAAAGTAAAAAGAAACAACTAAAATTAATTTTAGTGGCAAATTTTGACTCAGTATATCCAAAATATTATCATTTCAACATGTGATAAACACATAAGTATTAATGATATGTTTTACATATTTTTCATACTAAATCTTTGAAACTTAATGTGTATTTACACTTGCAGCATATCTCAGTTTGAACTAGCCATATTTCAGTCCCAAATAGTCACATGAGGCTAATGGCTACAGTATTGTTAATATATAGCTCAGCTCTAGAGAACGATTATACTCTAGGTCTTGTCATAACTAGTAACTGAACACCATCAGCAAGTTCACTCTATCCGTAGACCATCCTGTAGATATGTACAACCTGTATACACCATTCTACCTATTCCAATTCTGTCTCTATTCTACCTACTCTCTCTTACCAATAACCTCAGTCCTTCACTCTGCTCCATTGCGTATGACCGGTAATGCCCCATCTCTAGTTAGATGCAACTCCTGACCTGTTTGTTGCACACCTGCACCAGAGCAGCTGACTGTGGCTGGAGAAAACATATGACCACAAGAATCTCAAGTGGGACCTCAGAATTGCCTTGAAATATACTGCATTTCCCTATTCAGTGGCTTCTCCCATTCTCTGAGACAGCTGTTGACATTTGCGCCTCTTTTCCCAAAATGATTATCTCATTCCTCATTTCGGTTAGAAAATAGAAGCAATCAGAGGAGAGCAGCCTCATTTCGCTACAGCAAATCTATCAGTCTAACAGCATCTAAATCCTGCTATTCTGCGTGTTCTGTTGACAGGATGGAGACTGCCTGCTGTGTCTCAGGCCAACTTCTCTTCCTGTGCTCGAGCTCTGTCCTGCCTCACTGACTCAAGGACTTCACTCCTACAACTATTGCCTTACTTCCCTACGTTACCTATTGCTACCTCTCCCCTGGATCCCTCCCCTCAGCAGACAGAAAGGCTACAATGTATTGCAAGGTAAAGGAAAAATCCTCCCTTGACCTTAGAATCTCCTCTAGCAACTGCCTCATTTCTCTGCTTACCTTTTTTTTTTTTTTTTTTGAGACAGAGTCTTGCTCTGTTGCCCCCGGTAGAGTGCAGTGGCGTCATCATAGCTCACTGCAACCTCAAACTCCTGGGCTCAAGTGATCCTCCTGCCTCAGCCTCCCGAGTAGCTGGGACTACAGGCATGCACCACCACACTCAGCTAATTTTTCCACTTTTTAGTAGAGACAGGGTCTCACTCTTGCTCAGGCTGGTTTTGAACTCCTGAGCACAAGCAATCCTCTGCCTCAGCTTCCCAGAGTGCTAGGATTACAGGCGTGAGCCACCGTGACTGTCCTCTGGTTACCTTTTAAGCAAAATTCCTTTAAGGAGTTGTTTACATTTGCAACCTCTAATTCCTTTCTTCTAATTTCCTGTTAATATCTTTTATTTAGGCTTTTATCCTTTATTCACTCACTGCACCACTGAAAATCCTCTTGTTAAAGTCGCCAATGACTTCCATCCATCTGGCCAGATCCAATGTAAACTTCCCCATCCCCATTCACTTGAACATTCAGCACCTTCGACATAGCACTCTCTTCTTTTTTTTTTGAGACAGAGTCTCACTCTGTTGCCCGGGCTAGAGTGAGTGCCGTGGCGTCAGCCTAGCTCACAGCAACCTCAAACTCCTGGGTTCAAGCAATCCTCCTGCCTCAGCCTCCCGAGTAGCTGGGACTACAGGCATGCGCCACCATGCCCGGCTAATTTTTTCTATATATATATGTTTTCAGCTGTCCGTATAATTTCTTTTCTATTTTTAGTAGAGACAGGGGTCTCGCTCTTGCTCAGGCTGGTCTCGAACTCCTGAGCTCAAACAATCCGCCTGCCTCGCCTCCCAGAGTGCTAGGATTACAGGTGTGAGCCATCGCGCCCAGCCAGCACTCTCTTCTTGAAACACTTTCTTTATTTGCCGTCTATGACTCAACTTTCTCCTTGTTTTCCACTTACCTTGTCGAGTCCTTCCCTTTTCCTCTCTCCAAGGATCCACTGTCTCTCCCTTTCTCTTAATGCTGGAGTGTCCCACGGCTTAGTTCTCAAACCTCTTCTCATGGCTTTAAATACCCCCACCTGGTGCCGTCCCCAGTGTTTTTACCTCTCACTGAGTGCTGCCCCAACCTCCGAACTCTCACACCAGCAGCCCCATAGACATCTCCTTGAGGTCTGGAAGGTGTCTCCAACTTAACATTTTTTTTTTTTTTTGAGACAGAGTCTCGCTGTGTTGCCCAGGCTAGAGTGAGTGCCGTGGCGTCAGCCTAGCTCACAGCAACCTCAAACTCCTGGGCTTAAGTGATCCTACTGCCTCAGCCTCCCCAGTAGCTGGGACTACAGGCATACGCCACCATGCCCGGCTAATTTTTTCTATATATATTTTTTAGTTGACCAGATAATTTCTTTCTATTTTTAGTAGAGATGGGGTCTCGCTCAGGCTGGTCTTGAACTCCTGACCTCAAGCAATCCGCCCGCCTCAGCCTCCCAGAGTGCTAGGATTACAGCCACCGCGCCCCGCCCAACTTAACATTTTCAACCCAGACTTTTGACCCTGTCTTCCCCAAACCACTCTCCCTCCAATGATTAGTGTCAAAAACTTAGGATTTGACTTCGATTCCTTATTTTCCCTCATATGCTATTTATAATCCATCAGCAAAGTCTGTTGGGTAGACCTTGAAAATATATTTGACTCTAACCCCAATTCTTATCACCTCCTCCTTTAGCTGTCTAGCCACCGTGGCCATAACTCCCACACAATGAACCTTTAAAAAGTCAGTCAGCTTTTTCCAGCCTAACCCTATCACACGTAGAATAAAGTCCAAACACGGGAATATGGACCCTGGGCCCCTCATGATCTGGCCCCTGCCTGTCTCACTGCCATCATCACCTGCCATCCTTCCCCCTTGCCTTTCCCTGTCCACCTGCACTGGTTTTCTTGCTGATATCTGCATACACCTAGGTCATTTCTGGCTCAGGGATTTATACTTTGTAGTCCCTTTCCCTGGAATGCTCTTTAAAAGGGCTTTAAAGAGCTTGTTTTTAAAGATTATTTAGGTCTGTTCTCCAATGTTACCTTCCTGACCACCTTAGCTAACAAGTAGACAAATGGTCACCCCACACATTGGTGTTTTTTTTTTAATCTCGGTTTATTTTGACTCATAGCACTTATTGGGACCTGATATTACATTCTATACTTATCTGGTTACTTGTCTATGTTCAGTATGCTCTTCTCAAATTTTAGTTACGTGTATGTATGCACTTGATCTATTTTATTTACTGATATATCCTTAAGACCCAGAATGAGACCTCAATGTTTGGAGCATAATTGATGCTCAGTAGGTATTTACTGAATTAATGGATGAGTCTAAGACCTATTTTCTCATAACACTCCATCACACCACAAATTATCACTGTACAATTTAATATAATTTATGCATTAAATCACATTTCACAAAACACTTGGCCAGTGATATCCCTTATTTAACAGAAAAAATAAACTAACATTTTTTTGTTTCACTATTTGACCTCATAAATGGGAACAATGGCATTTAGACAGGAAAAATTGCACCCACAGAAGAAAATTGTACTACAGGGGAAAAGTTGTTCAATGGCAAAGGATGTACAAACTGTGTGGCTATTGTAATTAACAGCCTGCCCTGGTTGGAGAGGAGAAGTGGAGATGCGAATGGGGAAGAATAGAAGTCATGACTGGTGGAGATTTTTGCATAGAGCTGTCAGGGAGAAGACGATCAGGTACTAGGGAGCCAATAGGTTCTTGAGGGGGAGTACTGACACAGCAAGCATGACATTGGAGACCCATGACCCTGTAAGCTATGTGTAGGAAGGACTGACAGACTAATGGAGATTCATCCTGGCACCTAGAGGTCACGTGAAAGGGTCTGGATAATACTGACATTGAAACTCTCATTTATACAACGTGAGAATTTACCTTTTTAAAAAATTGCAATATCAAAGAGAACGCCATATATTTTTAAAAAGGACCCGATATAGCACTGTTACTTTCTGACTTCATTTGAGCAACTGGTAGAATTTCCAGGGTAGACAGGAGGAAAGTTAAGTAATTTATCATGATTGAATTTATTCTGGAGGCAGAAAAAGTGACCAAAGGAAAGAAGCACATTAATAACTTGTCTTTTTGTGGAGTAGGATCCAAACTACACTTTTTGCAAAGAACAAGAGAAATATTCTCTTCATTGTCAGCTCAAACTCACTTTCTAGTTATTGCTTTTTAGACAGATATGCTGAAATATTTCTGTAAAAAGTTATATGATTGCCTCAGATTTGCTTTAAAATAATCTGAGGCTCTCGGGGTGACAGTGATGGTTATGGATGAAACAAAATTGCCGAAACAAGAAATTTATCAAGTTATTTTCTCTACATTTGTATATTTTTGAAAGTTTCCACTCTAAAAAGTCTAAACAACAACAAAAAACATCTAGGAGTTAGACCGAGTTTTCATGATACCCACAAATGAATAAATAAAATGTCTAGAATTACGAAATACAAGCATACGCCTCTCACCTTCTGGTGTAGTGTTTTCCTGGGTCCCCACCCCTGGGGCTTGTCAGTGAATGTCTGAGCTACCCTAGGATAAAGGAAGGACCTTCAACATTAATTGAGAAGAACAAGAATGAGGAGAGTGCCTTAGCTAGACCCCGCTGGAGGTCTGACTATCCCTCCTGCCAAGACATGATTTTGGTGCCATCTTTGTGTGGCCTCTGAGTGTTCCTCACTGGATTGGGAACAGCCCGACCTGGAGGTGTTTGCAGCCAACTTTCGGAGCCCATCTCTGTGTCCTAGCTTTTGATTTGCTATCTCTCTTCCTCACTGAGTCTTTTTCTCTAATGTGAACTACCTTTTTCTCCAAGGTTATCGCTACCTCGAAAGGGCTGCTTCTTTTCGATTATGGTCCTGCTATATCCTTGGTTTGGTAGATTATTTTTCCATGGACTTTGCCTGATAGTCATCTTATCTAACTGGCTGGGTAGCAGGGAAACATTCATCTGCAGGCTTGTCACTAGCTCCACGTTTCCAGCAGCTAGGGTAGGAATAGAGTCCTATGGGCAACTGTAGGCAGGGGAGGTACTCATACTACCTAACAACTGGTGAGGAAGGACACCTATCATGGCATGATATTAGAACACATGCTGCCTGGCAACAGCTAAGCAGGCCTGTCCACTGGGGACCCCATCATAGCAGCCCTGCTGCTGGAACTTCCCTGATTTCCAAGTAGTAAACCCCTACTGGAAACTGAAGTTCCATTTTCAATCTATTAAACAGAGGATCCAAGGAAGACACAATCATCATCATTTACGGGAAGGTAGAGAGTGCTTGCCTTTGAGTAGGTTTAGCAGTGCCTTGGAGCATGATATATTCTAAAAGGAACTATAAAGAAAATGTATGTGATAATGAAGAAAGTTCTGAAATTGTATGGCCTTAGTCTCCTTCCTGGTCCAGTGGAGGTAGCTTGAATTCCTACTTCCCTCACCTGTTGATAAGAGGCATTCTCATACAGGTGTGATCAGACATGCATTACACTGTTGGTCTACATTGGCTCAGAGGTGTCACTACCTATATAATTAAAAAGTAGTGCAAATGATTCTTTTTAAATACACACCAACACGCACCTTTCCGCAGGATTACCATTTTTTCACATGGATGCTGGACAGAAAACACAATTCAATGGTTCAGGACATTTCCTGAAGCTCCTCTTGGGAAATGGCTTCACATAATTCCTTTGGAATATTTGTGATCATAGTGTCAGGCTGTTTTACTGTGAGGATAGATTCAATTATTTGAAACAACTCTATTAGGTAGGATTTCGGTTTGTCCTTCAGTAAATCTGGTCATATGACCAAGCCTAGCTATCTGCATAGAAGGTGGAAAAATTTGTCCTTATTCTCTGTGGTCATGTACTATATATTAGCTAAATATCAGAGGGTTTATTATCACAGAAAAAGGGATAAACTACTATTGGATAATGACAATGGGCTTGGATCATCCTGTTGTATATTATAAACGTGGATAATACACATTTAATGAAAAGTAATCACATAAATAATCTAGAATTATCATATTGTAATCAGCCGGCTCTAGCATGCAGGTGTGTATGTGAGTGAGTGTGTGTATGTGTGTGTATGTGTGTGAAAGACAGAGATAGGGAGAGACAGAGGGAGAGAAAAAGATAAACTCTTGTGTGACTGAAAAACTCCCCACAAAGAGGAGTTCAAAAGGGTTTAGAGAGCATCACTGGAGTAAAGCTATAACCTCCTAAGGGGATGACTTTAAAGAGGACATCAATATTCTGAGCTCCTAACGCCTGTTATGTTTGTACTAGATACAGCTGCAGGAAGATGAACATTATGCTTCGCATACTAGGAACAGAACATGATTTGTACCTGCATAATCAGATATGTGCTATAACAAAGAGCTATTTAATTTCCTCATTGAAATAAGTGATCACAACTGTAAACACATATCAATACGATTACAGGGTTTGGTAACACCTATGGATGATGCCAGTATGATTTGGGGTGTGAGGATTCCTCCCTCCTCCTCCTGCTTTAGCTTTGCCTCTGCTCTGTTAAATGTTATCCTTTTAATCAGTCTTGATTGCTGTGCCTTGCGTTGAGACTTGCTCAGGGACTCCTCAGAGGCGCATTGTTTCGTGGGAGACAGCTGTTCTTCTCCAGCTCAGACTGACGGGCGTTATATATAGTGACGATAATAATGAATTGTCTACACATACCCACACGCCACATGGGGACCCACTGATGAAAATTAGTGTTTTATGGTGTATGGCGCTTCCTTTGCATTTACAAACACTCAGCTTAACTCTCCCCCTCCACCTGCTGCAATGAACCCCTTTAGCACACAAAGGGGTTGAAAGTTGCCCCCTCAAACTCCCTCGAAATTTCCCAGTTAACACATTTCCTGTTTAAGTCCCTCTTCCTATTCTATTTAATAGAAAACCATACAGATCTCTAGGATTTTAGTTCTGCTTTTATTCTGTAAATATAAAGCAATTCCCACTTCCAAAAATGCAATATGTTATGTTTGTAAAATTCAGCTATTATTTCCTCTTCCTATGAGGCACTAGTGACTATAAAAAATGAAGGGGCCCTTGGTTTTAAAATATTGATTACCACTGGGAAGAAAAGTGGAATCAGATCTTTCCTAATGTGTTTGATAGGAATTCTTCTTTGTTTAAAATTACCAATCCAAGTTTTTTCATTGATCATATAGGATTTGAGATAAACACATATTAAAAAGAGAAACCACTATTTGGAATAACATATAATATAGTCTCATTTTAAAGCCCCCTCTCATGTGCTGTGTATTCGGCCACAATGCCAATATAATCAGATCTCTTAGACGCAGACAAACGTTCCCCTCCCTACTGTATGGAATGTCTCTAAAGCAGAAACACAATTGTTCCCCACACTGGCATTTCAATAGCAGTCTATTCTGAAGTTGACAGTGGCATTAAAGGGCATGATATTTACACTGTGGTAAGCATTCTTCAGGGCCTCTTCTTCTTATTTATTTTTAGGTTTTCATATAAATGTTGCTTTTTCTCTTTTTAGTTTTGCATATCCTTATGCTAACTTTTCATTGGCATCAAAAATTTCATTGCTTCTCCTTTTTTATTTTTGTTTTTTGCATTTTGTATATAAGGATATGATGTCATAGTATCGTTCTTATCATAATTTACCCTACTGTTTACCAGAGCAGTATAAATTGGGGCTATAATTTTTCTTTCTCCCATTTGATTTCCACTGGGACCATGATGGCAGAGTGAACCAGATGTCCTTCCCCAAAAGAGGGAGCAACCAGCGTCTGAGGCCAGAGATTTCCACACCTGCCACACTGCATGTGGTACCCAGGGACGATGTGGTCAGTACCTAAGTGGAAAGTGGCTTCTCTCGTTTAGAGCCTTCTCGCTATTCTGGGCTGGCCTTGCTCTTCCTGTGTGTCCAGCGTGTGCCGCTGGCAGCTTTCTCAGGATGCAGGGCAGGGGGCTGCCCTGGCCCCACGACAGTGTAGAGGCTTTCCACTCTGGCCACCATCTCTTCTTACATCAGTTTTGATAGGAGAGATGGTATCTCTGAGACTATTTACTAACCTTTAAAATGAGTATAGTGTAACAGAAAGAACCTTGGGATTAGGCAAACTAGTTCTAATTTTGGCTTTGCATGTTACTAGCTATGTGACCTGGAGCAATTTCCCTTTTTTCTTAGGGGTATGGACACAATGTATGAAGTGAGACCTGCCTTCTGTCAGAGGTTTACACTTGTCTTCTGCCTTCTTGTCCCACTGACCCCCCACCATTTTCATGAGCGTCTGCTGAGATAATATGAGAGAACACACTTTGAAAATTCTCTGGTGGTGTCAGATGGTTTTCAGTGGTGGAATATGTAACTGGAAATATATTTTAATCGGATAGCCACAGCTGATGACAATGGTCACGTCAAAAGGATGTTCACTCCTGGCCCATCCAGTGACTTTTAGAAGATTCCATGTGGGTCAAATCCTTATATGTATTTTATTCACTCCTATTTTTGTTTTTCAGTAATCCTGAATAATATGTGAATTTCATGGTGCAAAATTAAATCTGAGTGATTCAAAGTTATTCCATTTTATTCAGCTTCAATTGCAATTGCTCAGAGATCTGCGTTTGTCCAATGACGCCTGAACACAGCCAGTAAAATGAAGCCAGTTAGGGCTTATTTGTTTTTGCCAACCAGCCGGTTCAGTGTGTTGGCCATTCTCCACTCTTCCCTGACATTCATTCCCTAGCCTTCTCTGCCCTGCCCTGTCTCTGCCCTGGAAGGCTGGTGCCTGTGGCTACACCCCTGGGGCTCCTCTGTCCTTCCAGCTTGGGTCTGGACAGAGAGGGGCACTGGCGGGACAGAGTGGGAAGAGGGCAGTGCCCAGAGCACTTCTTGCTTTTTCAGCAGCTGTTTCTTCCAGTAGCTCCGTGACTACAGCCATAGTCCCCCTCCAAGGCTCGGGCTCTCTCTGGGCTCCTTTGACACTAATTCCTGTCCCTGCCCCTCCAGCCCTAGGACTGGTAAAAACCTTCTGCTGTTGATGCTCTCTTGGCACCTCACCACCTCTGGTCCCTTCCCTCAGTTCTTCCCATAACCCTGTGGGTGTCCTTTCTTCAGAGCCACCACATCGATCATCCAGGGCAAATTCTGTTTCTTGCTGGGACACCGATCTGCACGCTCAGTGCCCTCAATTCACCAGAAGTCCACATGGGGACACGCAGAGTCGTAGTTTCCTATTCTTAGACCTGTACCATGTTAGATCATGGGAAAAACCTCATCCTTGGGCTATAGCTGGTCATTCCTGCTACAAACGCCTTTAATTAATTGTAGCTTTATATTTTCACCTCAACGTGTGGGTGATGGGGGTGATGGATTTAAACCACAACTACAAACATGAAAAACATTTCATTGCCTCCAAAACTGTAATTTAAGCAAATGTCCAAAAGCATTCAGATAAGAATCTACATGATAAACTTCTCTACCGTGAAAAACTTTCTTTTTTGTTTCAATAAAATGGGATAGTTGAATATGTAATTTCTCTGAACAGTCCCCAAAGCATTCTAGGCAGTAGCCAGGGTATAAATTATACATAAATAAAATGACATTAATAATATTTTTATTATGTGATGAAGTCAGAGGTCTTTTGACAGACAGCAATGCTGGGAGAATATGACCTCCTCTCTGGCTAGGGGACCCTCCAGTTCTTAGTGTTAAGAGAGTAAGAACTAAACTGGGGAAATAGTATGAAAAGTTGAGGGGAATAAATATCTATATAATACTAAACTCACCACAATATGGAAAAGACTTTTATATTAAAGCAATAAGAGGAAGAGAGAAAAGGGACATGTGGGTGCTCAGAGTGTTTAAGAAAATTGAGGAGCAAGGTATAAAAGGACAAAGACAAAACATTATATATGGAGAAAGGTCAGAATTTTACAAGATCTCATAATTTCGGCTAAATGGCCTCCCAACCCTTTGAAAAGCTGGATGAGAAAAAAAATTAAAAGTTACCCAAGGCTTCATGGAGAAGGTAAAGATATATGAGGAAGTTTCATTAAGTAAGAAAAGACAGATTATTGGTAAGTTTTTTTAAAAAGACCAGAAATTAGCCAAGAAATTAAAGTTTAGAGGGAAATAGTTAAAATATATGTGGTTAAAAAAAATCAGAACATGAACATAAAGCAAAGTGGTTGAAACAATTTTAGAAGCATTTCCAAAAATATAGGAATAAAAAGAAGACCCTCTAGAGAAAAATAAATATGTTAACAAACGAGACATTATTCTATGAGATGTTTTCAAATGGCTTGGAGAAATCAATATTCAAGAGTTTTTTCCTTTAAAATTTGTTTTATAAAATAAAAAGGGATATACAATCTTTGGTATAGTGCCCCTAAAAGGAGATTGAAATCATCTCAAATGTAAGAGTCAAAGAGGAGCTATCCCAAGTGATCTTGCCACTGAAAAATGCAAACTAGTTCAGTTAATAAGCACTAAGAAATCGTAAACTGATGTTATTGGTTAAGTTGTGCCCCCCAAAATATAGGTTGAAGTCCTAACCCCCAGTACCTGTGAATGTGACCTTATTTGGACATAGGGTCTTTGCAGATATAATCAAGCTAGGATGAGGTCTTTGGGGCAGGCCCTAATCCAGTATCACTGGTGTCTTTTTAAGACGAGGGAAATTTGGGCACACAGATGCACACAGAGAGAGCACAGAGTGTGACAACAGAGGCAGAGATTGGAGGGACGCAGCCAGAAGCCGAGGGATGCCAGGGATGGCCAGCACTACCACAAGCCAGGAAGAGGCAAGGAAGGATTCTGCCCAGAGCCTCAGGACTGTGAGAGAACACATTTCCGTTGCTTAAGCCACCAGCTTGTGGCTCTTTGTTATGGCAGCCCTAGCAAACTAATACAACTTCCCTTTTCTTTTTCTTCTCTTTCATGACAGTGGCATCCGAAAGGTAGGGCAGTGAGCATAGTCTACCCTGGCTACAGGCAGTAAGGGGGTGCATTGTTTATAGAGAATTTATAAATGGTAATAAAATTGGACCAAAAGGTGGTCTGCACTGTATTCTCGCTATGTGCCAGCAATTCCAAACTGTGTCAGCAATCATCAATTGCTTCTCCCTCCAAAAGTGTTGTTGGTGTAAGATTTAAACATTTTCTACAATTATCGTTGAATTTTTAAAGTATATGTGCAAGCTTAAAATTAGCACATTTGAATTCTGTGTCCTTTAGTGAAGACTGTGCTCACATGGGAGTTAATTTGGAGAACTGTGGAACTACACAGTTGGCCCGCAGCCCATGCAGACTGCTCTCATCGCTTTTGGAATAAGTCCCTACAACTTAGAGTTGCTCGAGCTCTCATTGCGTCCAGTTTGTCTTCTGCCCCTCTGATACTTCATGTGCCTGCATTTAAACAGCAGATTTACACTAAACAGTGATAACACTGTGATTGCCAAGATGAAACTTGAGTTACTTTAATTATGCCTCTTTATGTGACCACTTGGAGTTTTTATTTGTGTTTAAAATTTTCCAATGTGGGGAGTGGGGGGAGAGGGAGGAATCTGAAAGACCCTGGAAAGGATAGCAAAGACAGTGATTTCTGGAAATTATTGTGAGATAGGATTATTATTAATATATCTCTAAAAGCTTCTTCTTGCATTTCAGATTTTCTCTAACTACAACCATTACTGTGACTAGATGGTCAGATCTGATTATACTGTATATTGAACACAAATATGTAAAGATCAACGTTGGCTAAGTTATTGACAAATTTACAAAGTTAAGGCTTGAAAGTAGAAACTATTGTGTTATTATTCATTACTGTGACAACAGACCAATATATAGGCAATTTTTTGCCTTTTTAAAAAAATACAGTTTTTCATAATTAAAAAGTACTTATCTATTACTATAGTGGTGTCATAGGGTTGCTGTTAACACATTATGATAAACTGGGTGGTGTAAAACAACAGAATTCTTTTTTCTCACAGTTCTGGAGACCAAAAGTCTGAAATCAAGGTGTTGGCAAGGTTGGAGGCTCTGAGAGAGAATCTGTTCCAGGCCTTTCTCTTGAATTCTGGCAGCTGGTTGCAATCCTTGGCTGCAGGAACATCACTCTTATCTATGCCGTCATCTTCCCATGCCTTGTTTCCTGTGTGTCTTTCTCTCCTTCCTATAAAGACAAATCACTGGATTGAGGGCTTATCCAGTTAATCCAGGGTGTTCTTATCTCAAGATCCTTCACTTAATTACATCTGCAAAGATGCTGGGATCAAGGGTTAAGAACACAACATATCTTTTGGGAAGCCGTAATTCAACCCAATACGAGGGCTGTTTTTCTGTATTTTACTGTAATGTTTCAGTTTTTATTATTTTAACTTCATTGACATAATTTTATATACAAACCTTCATAAAGAAAAATTTTACTGTTTCTTTTTGAGCAATTATTTTTATTAATTTTAGTTTATGATTATTACAAAAAGTACTAAAGATAATTATGACATAGAGAGGATAGGGCTGTTAAGTTTCTGGTTTGAATGTCAAATGACTGGATGTGAATTGTTCATGGGCTGTGATGTCAAAGGAACAAAACAGAAAGATGAGCATAGGCTGGAAAGGGAAGGTTGGGAGAAGCATGAAGAGCTCATCGGTATGTGCAGAACGCATAAGTCTCCTCCTGGAGACCCCACAGGACGGGCTTCAGAGTCTGCCAGTCTGATTCACAACCTCAATATGCTGCCCTTACAATAATGTCTGATCTGTGACAAAAACTTTAAATGTCTCTGAGTTCAACCAAATATGGAGACTTTCCAGAAGGGGGTGCAGGGTAGGAAATTCATAATCATCTTTCTCCTGTGTGTGTAGGTGTACTGGTCAGAGTTCTTCAGGGAAATAGAACTAATAGAATGTGTGTGTATGTGTATATATGTATATCATATATATATGATATATAACATATATATACATGTTGTTGTATGAACATCATAGAATGTACTTTCACAAACCTAGGTGGGATAACCTACTACATACCTAGGCTACCAGGTTTAGACTATTGCTCCTAGGCTACAAACCTGTACAGAGTGTTACTGTACTGAATACTGTAGGCAATTGTAGCACAATGGTAAGTATTTGTGTGTCTAAACATAGAAAAGGCACAGTAAAAATATGGCATAATCTTATAGGACCACTGTCATATACACCATCCACTGTTAACTGAAATATTGTTATGAGGTGCATGATTGTGTATATAAAGAGATTTATTGTAAGGGATTGGTTCACATGATTATGACGGCTGGGAAATTCCATTATCTACCGTCTGTGATCAGGAGGCCCGGGAAAGCTGGTGTAGTTCTAGTCCACACACGAAGGCCCAAGTATCAGGAGCGTCAAGATCAAGGTCAGGAGAAGATGGATGTCCAGCTCAAGTACAGAGATAAAATTTGCCCTTTTTCCACCTTTTTGTTCTACCTGGGGGCTTCAACAGATTGGATTATGCCCACCTAGACTGGTGAGAGCAATCTTTTTTTTTTTTAAAATGAGGTCTTGCTGTATTGCCCAGGCTTGAGTGATCCTCCCACCTCAGCCTCCCTGCCGGGTAGCTAGGACTACATACACCATGCCCATTTGGCTTCTTTTTTACTCAGTTTACTGAATCAAATGCTAATCTTTTCCAAAACACCCTCACGGACACACCTGGAATCATGCTTTACCAGCTATCTGAGCTTTCCTTAGCTCAGTCAAGTTGACACAAAAATCAACCATCGCGGTAGGGGTGCAAGTGTGGGAACTGGGTGGGCTCCGGAGAACCCATAAGAAGAAAGCAGATCCTGCTGCTGAGGGCAGAGGGACACTGGGATTGAGAAGGGTGGTCTGGAAGAAACACAAGATGAATGAGGGCATGGGATCGGGAAGGAAGGAGCCGGCTATGCTGTGTTTATTGCAGTGTTTTTCACCTGTGATGGAAGATGAAATGAATGAGATACATAATTAGTAAGCAAAACCATTGTCAATACTAAATGGGCCTTTAGAGAAGAAGTTACCCAAAACCCTTCATTTCGTTTTTAAGTCCACAGAGGTCAAAAGTGTTATCTAAGAAGGCTTATTGCCCCGATGTGGAAACCAGTATTCCTTGGTGCTGGAGAGGAAATTTTGGTACTTGTTCAGTAAACCTGGAGACTTCCCTTAATTCTCTACTACATATTTATAAAGACTATTTGGCCCCAAGAAAATATATCTATGTAAGTATTGCATTTATAGTCTCAAATTTTATTATTGGAAGAAAATCAAAATAAAGTGAAAAACATCGAAAATGAACTGAGTCAGATAACATACTATTCTCAGAAATACTTACCTTGTATAAATTTAGTCTCAGATATGTTAAATGACAACCACTTAGAAATGCATTGCAGAATTCCTTTAATAAAATGTAAAATTCAGGGTTAATAGCTATATATATTTTAATGACACACATTTATTGCTACACATATTCATTGCATACATTAAGCATGAAATTTCCTGTGGGCAATAATAAATGTGATTTATAAGTCACAAATATGTGTGAAGTCTATTTCTTATTCTCTTGAAGATGGTCCCCCCCAAACATCAAAAGTTAGAAAAAAAAATTTGAAAAATTGGAGATTTGTTTGTAAAATCATCTTTGTTTTAGTTCATGCCACAAAATATATTTAAAAATAAAATTTACATTTACATTCCTATCATAAAAATTTTACCAAAGTGAAAATGTGTAATTTTAAGACTTTCTTCATTTTATTCACCAGAGGTATAATACTAATTTTTTGAAGTTTTGAGTAAATAACTTCCTTCTGTATTTTTTAAATTAAAAATGAAATTTTCTTATTATAAAATCAGTAAATACATGTAAAAAACGAGAACATTAAAACTTTATATTCCCAACACTAATGGCGTTTTAATAAATATAGCTTTAATTTTTTTTTACAGTGGTATAAACATATTTTATTCAAGAACTATTGCAATAGGGGAAAAGATACCTTGGTATAGTATTGGGCTTGATTCTGAATACAGCAGGACAAGTGAGGATTTATAGCCCAGAAGTAGTCAGGAGGAGGGGGAGTGTCAGTGAATAGATACATACACATTTTTAAATGAATGAAATAGTATGATATATAATGTATAGCAATCTGTTTTTTAGTTACTTTTTCTACTTTTCCATACAAATGTGATACAAATAAAATCGTATCACATCTAGTATACAAACCACATTACAATTGCCCCAATTATACCCAAAATGTCTTTACAGGTGGTTTGTTCCAAAATGGATCTACGTCAAGAACATACATTGCCTCTTGTTGTTATGTTAGTTAAGCCTGTAACCTAGAACAGGGGCTCAAGCCCAATGCATCAGGCTGCTTGTTTTTGTAAATGAAGTTTTATGGGAACACAGACACTCTCATTTGTTTAAGAGTTGCCCATGGTGCTCTCCCTACAAAGGCAGAGTTGAGAAGTTGTGACAGAGGTCCTATGTATGGCCTGCAAAGTCTAAAATATTTACTCTCCGGCCCTTCACAGAAAAAATTCGCTGACCTCAGATCTAAAGCAGTCTTTTTTCATGACACTGAATTGTTGATGCATCTGAGCTCATTGTCCTCCAGAATGTCCTACCTTGTGGATTTATCTGGTTGTTTCTTGCAGTATCTTAGCTTATTCTTTTTATTGAATGTTTTTGCTAACTCCGCTACAGTAATCTCAATTACCTTAGTGTCAGTATGACCAGCCTTCTTATTATAGTTTAAAAAGATACATGAAATGAAATGAAATGAAATGAAATGAAATGAAATTAGGGAATTTCCTGGTCCTGCCAAATTTTTCTTAGTTTATTTCTGAAAGTCCTTGAACTGGGGATAAATCATTTTATATAACATATAATCTATCTTAATGATAGAAAAAATTAGATTAAATCAAAACATTAGATTTAGAGTGAAAATACCTTGGGAGAAAGTATAATGGAGGAGTTCACATAGGCGGGTGGCTGGGCTTTAATGCAGGGGATGAGGAAAGGGGGAGTAGATAGAGCACTGTTGGAAACTGGACCAGTGCAAATGACTGAGAAGACCCAGGCCAATGGACAATAGAAGACTACAGGAAGGTTTTGGTTCCCTCAAAGAGTGGAGAAAAAGAAAAACTATAAGGAAGAGAAAATGGGAATTTCAAAGAGAAAATCTGTCTATTCCAAAATTTTCCCTGGGGCCAATCCTGAGCAGTAAATATCGAGCAGGTAAGACGGATTGCAGAGACATCTCGTTCATCTTTCAGTCTTCTCTGCAGGTGGCACTGAGTAGCCATAGAGAGGAATAAGGAAGACAGACATATCACTTGCCTAGTATAATGATTAGATGTTGTAATCTTAATACCTATAAACTCTAACTATCCTTTAATGATCTCTTTCCTTAAACTCATAATATGCAGTATTCATTATCAGCCAATGTCTTTACAGCAGAATAATTTGAAAACTATCATAACGTTTGCTACAACACTAGCTTTTCAAATACTAGATAATTCTTTTGTGATCTTTGATTATAGCATGTTGACTGACTCCTGTCCAAAGCTAATTTTACTAAACTTCCTGCAGCAAGAGACATCTTTACTTTGTCTCAAAAAAGGAAGTTAGGGAAGGATTTTTAAAAATAGGGTTTTGAGGTCTGGGCCAAGTGGTTTAAGACGAGTCGTTCCAGGCAAGGACTGGATAGGATTGGGCAACGTTCATGACATAAAAATATAGGTTTGGTGAACAGAGCAAAGCCAGGTCCCGATGAGCAAGCTGTTTGCACAGGTGAGCACATTGTTCTTCTGATAGGAGAGCTGTTTGCCCAGATGAGCCAACTGTTTGTCTTGATAAATTGGCTTGCAAGCTTTCCTGAAGCAAATGGTGCAGTTAATTATTGGTTTATAGTCTTATCTTCCTGGGCATGAATTACCTGGAACAATCAGGTCATATTGACATAGGTGGTCTCAGTTCTCAGTCCCAATGGCCGAGTTATGTTGACTCAGGTGGTGTCATGTCTCAAGCACTTCATACAAAGTGAAATTAAAAAAACAAGTTATATTATTGCCTTGTTTTTACACACTTATCAGAGGTATTTGTTTTGTGTCTACCAAAATTGTGTTGTAAATTTTCCAGTTTGCTCTCTATATAATTATTTTATTTTCAGTGACCTGATTTGTCATTTATAAAAGCAAATATTAAAGGTATGGAGATACAAGGTCATTTCCCTTACTAATAATTATAGGCTTCTTGACAACTTTTAAAAATTATTATTATTTATTATTATCATTATTTTATTTCAGCATATTACAGGGGTACAAATGTTTAGGTTACATATATTGCCTTTGCCTCACCTGAGTCAGAGCTTCAAGTGTGTCCATCCTCCAGATAGTGCACCCGGCACCCATTAGGTATGAATATACCCATCGCCTCTTCCCCGCCCCACCTGCCTGACACCCAATGGATGTTACTACTATATGTGTACATACGTGTTGATCAGTTAATATCAATTTCATGGTGAGTACATGTGGTGCTTGTTTTTCTGTTCTTGGGATACTTCACTTAATAGCATGGGCTCCAGCTCTATCCAGGATGATACAAGAGGTGCCATACCACCATTGTTTTTTGTGGCTGAGTAGAACTCCATGGTATACGTATACCACATTTTATTAATCCACTCATGTACTGATGGGCACTTGGGTTGTTTCCACATCTTTGCAATTGTGCATTGTGCTGCTATAAACATTCTAGTGTAGATGTCTTTTTTATAGAATGTCTTTTTTTCCTTTGGGTACATGCCCAGTAATGGGATTGCTGGATCAAATGGTATGCTGGATCAAATGGTAGGTCTGTTTGTAGCTCTCTGAGGTATCTCTATACTACTTTCCACAGAGATTGTACTACCTTGCAGTCCCTCCAGCAGTGTATGAGTGTTCCTATCTCTCCACATCCACATCAACATTTATTGTTTTGGGACTTTTTAATAAAAGCCATTCTCCCTGGAGTTAAGTGATATCTCATTGTGGTTTTGATTTGCATTTCCCTGATGATTAGAGATGTTGAGCATTTCTTCACATGTTTATTGGCCATTAGTCTGTCCTCTTTTGAAAAGTTTCTGTTCATATCCTTTGCCCACTTTTTAATGGGACTGTTTAATTTTTTTCTTGCTGATTTTCCTGAGTTCTGTATAGATTATAGTTATCAGCCCTTTATCAGATGTGTAGCATGTGAATATTTTCTCCCATTCTATAGGTTGTCTGTTTGCTCTCTGTTTGCTCTCATGAAAATTTCCTTGGCTGTGCAGAAACTTTTTAATTTGATCAGGTCCCATTTTTTATTTTTGTTGTTGCAGTGATCAACTTTGGGATCTAATTCATAAATTCTTTGCCTAGGCCAATGTGTATAAGAGTTTTTTTCAACATTTTCTTCTCGAATTCTTATAGTTTCATGCCTTAGGTTTAAGTCTATTATCCACCATGAGTTGATTTTTGTGAGAGGTGAGAGATACCAATCCTGTTTCAGTCTTCTACACGTGGCTATCCAATTTTCCCAGCACCAGTTATTGAATAAGGATTCTTTTCCCCAGTGTATGTTTTTGTCTGCTTTGTCAGAGATTAGATGACTATATGAGGATGGTTTTATATCTGCGTTCTCAGTTCTGTTTCATTGGTCTATGTCTCCGTTCTTATGCCAGTACCATGCTGTTTTAGTTACTATAGCCTAGTAGTATAGCTTCAAGTCTGGTAAATTGATGCCTCCCAATTTGTTCTTGTTGCTTAAGACTGCTTTTGCTATATGGTGTCTTCTCTGGTTCCATACCAAGTGTAGAATTATGTTTTCTAGATCTGTAAAAAATGATGTTGGTATTTTAATAGGAATTGCATTGAATCTGGAGATCACTTTGTGAAGTATAGACATTTTAACAATGTTGATTCTGCGAACCCATGAGCATGGTATGGTTTCCCACCTGTTTACATCCTCTGCTATTTCCTTCCTCAGTGTTTCATAGTTCTCCCTGTAGAGGTCTTTCACCTCCTTAAACATATTCCTAGGTATTTTTTTGTTGTTGTTACTATTGTGAAGGGTATTGAGTCTTTGATTTGGTTCTCAGTTTGACTGTTGTTGGCGTATAGGAATGCTACTAATTTCTGTACATTGATTTTGTAACCTGAGACTTTGCTGAATTTGTTTATTGATTCCAGTAGTCTCATGGCAGAATCTTTGGGGTTTTCTAGATATAAGATCATATCATCAGCAAAGAGCGATAGTTTGACCTCTTCTGCCCCCATTTGGATGCCCTTTATTTCCTTCTCTTGTCTGATTGCTCTGGCTAGGACTTCCAACACTATGCTGAATAGAAGCAGTGATAGACGGCAACATTATCTGGTTCCAGTTCTAAGCGGGAATGCTTTCAAATTTTCCCCATTCACTGTGATGTTGGCTGTGGTTTGTCATATATGGCTTGTATCATTTTTAGGTAAGTCCTGTTCATGCCTATTTTGTTAAGAATTCTTATCATAAAAGGGTGCTGAATTTTGTTGAATGCTTTTTCTGCATCTTTTGAGAGGATCATAATATAGTCTTTATTTTTACTTCTATGTATGTGTTGAATTACATTTATATATTTGCATATGTTGAACCATGCCTGCATCTCACGGATAAAGCCCACTTGGTTGTGATAAATTATTTTTTTGATAAGCACCTGAATTTGGTTTGCTAAACTTTTTAAAATTAAAAGAGTATATCAAAGCTAACAAGCTCATTGAGGGCTTCCGAAGTGTTGTTTCTAGTAAAATATGAGGGTGGAATTTATATTTTTGAATGGATATTTTAAAGCAATTTTTGCCAATTAAAGTTATTTCTTAAGATACTTTCTATTTTAAAAAGTCAGTTTTTCATTCATATGTTCCCTCACACTTAGCAGATATTTATTGGGTGTCTACCATTTGCAAGGCACTGTATAAAGTCTCTAGAATACAAACGTGAATTTTTCTAGGGCCCTGCCCTCCAGGAACTGACAGTTGAACAAAATGTATAGCACAGAAAATTATTACCACAAGTGAAGTAGGTTTTATGAAAATTAAGAGGAGTCATATAAAGTACTTTCAAATGATGGTGTTAAAGTATAATTTGCAAAAAACTTTTTATAAACTCAGAATTCTCATGCAAATATGGAATGATATGAGTCAGAGGTTTATTAATTCATTAATGAGGTGAACACTTAGATGATAAAGATGATCCAAAGAGCATTTTGTGGAAGCGGGTAGGTTAGATAAAAAATTGGTTAGTGTCCTAACAGGGCAGCAAATCCATAACCTTGAGGATGATCAGTTTCTATCAGAGTAAAAACAACAAGTACACATGTAATTTCACAGAGTCTAAGCCCTTAATTAATAGTAAATAGTAAAGTCAAATGTAGGCATTCCCTGAGATAATTAAATAATCTTTTTATGAGACAATTATATATGACATTGTAGTGTTTTCATGTGGGAATTCCTAAAGAACATTTCTTGGGAATATTATTCTAAATCTTGAATCCCTAGAAAAATTAAGCAAGATAATGAGAATTATCCACATCATCAGAAAGTAAGTGCAGTACATGATCACACACAGAGTAGAAGGTTAAGGTCAACGTTTCTAGGAATCAGAAAAGTTTCAGACATTTTTTCTTAACAGACTTCAGGAGGATCAGAAAATATTCTTAGAGAAAACTATGGGCAAGGTCTAATTTAAACACAGGTGGGGTATGGGTAGGGAAAAAGTAGGGTTTTCTAACAAAGGGAACTCTGTGAACAAAATAGGAAGTTTGGAAACTGTTGGGGCTCTATAATTCCTAAAAACGAGAAAATTAAGGTGGGACCAGATGGTAAAAAGGCTTTACGTTTTGAGGTAGGATTTCGAGTTTTGTTCTGTGAGGAGACTGGCTACATGATTACAGATGAGTTTTGTTTAGATAATTAAGGCTGCAGATTGTTGGGACTGGGATGAAGAAAGTTAGGCTGAAGGAGTGATGAGACTGGGCTTGGGAAGATGGCTTGGGACCATGTTGGAGCGCTTTAGGTTTCATGTAACTCTGGCCTTACCTAGGCTGGTGGCAGGAGGAATGGACATTAGGGGAAAACAGATACACCATTTTGGTAGTAGATTCTAAAAGGCATCTCAATGCTTCGTTGCTGTGTGGGCTGGAGGAGGACTGGTGAGAAGGGAAGAAGAGTTTAAAAATGACCGTGAGACTGGAATACTCACATAGGAAGGATGGAGAAAGTAGCAGGCATTTTCAGCTATACATTTTGCCATCAAAATGACTCACTCTGATGATTATCTTATCAGTAAACTTACATATTCATTAAAGAAAGAAGTTTCTGTAAATTATTAAAGATTTTCCGTAAATTATTTCATTTGAAATAAATTTTGTTTCTGTGTTAAAATGATCAAAACATGAAATTTCTAAAAAATATTTTGACTTTTATAAGAGAAGGCCATTTAGGTAATTACTAGCATACTGTGGGTTCAGTGGTCTTTGGAAATAAACCAACCTAGATGGCAAGGGACTGAACAGAACCCCAAGGAGTGGAATATTCCAAACTTGGGTTCTCTCCAAGCTTGGCTGTGACTTGGTCAATACCTAGTGGCCATTGGCATTAGGAATGGGCAATGAGGGAAACAAGGAAAAATGTTTTGGAGACAGGAAGGGAATGTGTTGGGGGGAGGGAGATCTTGGCAGAAAAAACTTTTTCCCCACATTGGACGGCATAAGAAGAGATAGATCAGACTCTGTTATCAATCCATGAAAAAATTGAACATTAAAATCAATACTAACATTATTCACTCCTCAATTCATTCAGCCCTTTGTAATTAATTCTTATTATGTGTGTTCTTGGATCCATCCTCTGTTTTCATGAAGTGTTCTGCTTCTTCTACACTAAAGAGATTTCCAGATATCTTATATCTTGATTCTCTCTTTCTGTGTGTGTGTGTGTGTGTGTGTATATATAACACTGACTTGTAAAAGAAAGAGCAATATAGAGAGTACAAATATATATATAGTGTGTATATATATATATATATATATATATATACACACACACACACACACTCTCCATTAATCAATTTAGTTTAATTCTCATCTAAGACATAAAGTTATCTAAGGACTTTGGAAATTATATTCAAGCTGACATAGTACAAAATATAATTGCTGTTATAAAAGTGTTTGTCAGAATCCTGTTTCAATGTACACATAATTTTGTATTTTTTATATTTCTGAATATTATATAGAAGTAATATTGGTTATCTAATCAATAGACCAATATAAATAGTTTAGGAAGTCAGATTAGTCTCCTTATGAGAAAACAAAACCAAATAAAATAAAATATATACTTGAATTACATGTTGCACTGATAACTTCAAGGAAAAGACATAGAGTTGCTATTATTTGTTTTTTAAAGTTAATTTTTTAAATTGGTAAATAAAAATTATATATATTTATCATATACAATATGTTTTGAGATATGTATACATTGTGGCATGGCTAAATTGAGCTATTAACACATGCATTATCTCACATACTTTTCTTGTGGTGAGAACACTTAAAATCTACTCTCTGAGAGATTTTTAAGAATACGATACATTGTTATTGAGTATAGTCACCATGTTGCACAGTAAATCTCTTAGACATATTCCTCCAGTCTAATTGAAATGTTATACCCTTATTTGTTTTTTTTTAAACCAAAACTACTGTACCCATCTGACTTGTCCAAAGATTCACCTTAAATATGTGAACCTGAAATTCTGTTTAAAAGAGGTCTCTGAGCCAGCAGTCTCTAGCACTCAAGTTATTTTTTTTTTAATCTTCAAAAGTTAGCATAATCAAAGTATTAGAAACCCAGCTTCTTTATTTTCTGGAAGTTTTGGTGAAAAAAAATTTATATAAGCATATATTTATTTTTATAAACCAATCAGAAGTCCTTTAAGGGGTGTTATACAATCTAATAATAACTGCTGGAGGTAGGATAATATTTAAGGACAGGTAAACGTCTTTCTCAGTTACAGACACACGAGTATTCAAAGAGCTTATAGCTTCAATCATAGAAACACAGGTCTCACAGGGCAAACTGAGCACAGACACATGAAGACTCTCACCTGCCTAGGTCTCAAAGAGCTATCTTTCTTGATTTGAGATCACATATAGGCAAGAAAACAGAAAAGACCAACAAACTGGAAACTCTAATCTTTCACCAGCTCAACCAACAGAGCTCACCAAACGGTCAATCTATCAAACTGCATTCCCCCTATTTATTCTGCTAAGGGAAGTGATATAATCGCTATGTGTAAACACACAGCCACACAGACAAAATGAGAGCTTACAGCTTTTCACACAAACCAGAAACAGAACCAAATTTGACCAAGAACTGTAAAAAAAAAAAGGGAAAATACAGGTAGTTCATGTTAAAAAAAAAAAAACAACAAAGAAAGAGAAGAAACACTTTCAAAAGCAAGTAAGATTCTAGCACTGCTTGAGAATAACTCTGGGGTCCTAGAAAGGACAATGTCATGAGGAACACTTTTTGGACAACACAGTCTAATTGGTTCCAGCATGAGAGTCCACTTGGATATCTTGGACCAACTCCAAAGCAAAGTTTATTTTTGGAAAAGTTAAAAATGTTATCTTCATTCATATATAGAATGAGCACATGTCAAAAATTTTATTCTTATTAATGAATGAGGCAACCATCAGGACCACAGGCTGATTCAAAGAGGAGTTCACGGAATAGAAAGTCAAAGAAATGCAGAAATAAATTTTCTAATAAATACATAATTGGTTAGTGTCCTATGGGTCTATAGAAGTATAATAATCAGAGTTATCTTTTCTACTTGACTGAAGTCGGCAAGTACACTTCTAACATCATAATGTCTATGCTTTAATCAAATAGTGAACAGTGAAGTCTCCAGAAGGGACATTTCCCTAAATAATTAATTCTTGGGTGAGCCTGGGAAGAATGACATGTGGGTATTGAAGGCCTTGTATAGACTTTGGATTTTACCCAAAGCGCAATGTTCTCAGGAGAGTGATGATGGTGGCTTGGATTAGGGTATTGGCAAACGAAACCGAGAACGCTCTGTGGATTCAAGATATATTTTTCGAGGAGGAAGCTATCTGGGATGATTGTCAGGTTACTGGCATGAGCGACTGGGGTATGTGGGTGTCAGTTACTGAGATAGAGAGAACTGGAGGGAGAGCAGATGGAGAGGGGGTGAAGGGTGGGATTTGGGAAGCAGCAGGTTAGAGACATCTGAGAGATAACCAAGAGGTTATTTTAAGTAGACAGTTGGATATTTGGGTCTGGGGCTCTGAGGAGAGGTCAGGATAAGACATAATTGGCAGTCTGGGGTCTGGTAAAGTGCTGGGCCTAGATGATCCCAACAAGGAGAGACTGCAGAGGGAGATGTGTGCTCAGAACGCAGACCCTGGGGCTCCAGTGCCAAGAAGTCAGGTGAGAGAGGAGGGTTAGCGCAGAGACTGGGAGCGAAGCGCCACTGGGGTTGGAGACTTAGAGAGTCACGAGAAGACAGTGGGTTTTGAAGGGTTATCAGAGAAAACTGGGAGACTCTGTCACTGCTATGGGTTGACTTTTGTCCCCCCAAAAGATATATTGAAGTCCTTAATCCCCGTACCTCAGAATACGAGCTTATG
This sequence comes from Lemur catta, assembly GCF_020740605.2. Classification (NCBI taxonomy): domain Eukaryota; kingdom Metazoa; phylum Chordata; class Mammalia; order Primates; family Lemuridae; genus Lemur; species Lemur catta. The sequence goes on along the minus strand of NC_059139.1, from coordinate 10,759,367 downwards.
TGGTCAGTGCAGATGTAATTAGCTAAGATGAGGGCATAATGGAGTAGGGTGTGCCCTTAATCCAATATGACAGGTGTCCTTATAGGAAGAGGGAAACCCCAGGTGAGGACACAGACACACAGGGAGAAACACTGTGTGATGACAGAGGCAGGCACTGGAGCGATGCAGCTACAAGCCAAGGAACGTCAAGGGCTCACGGCCACCATCACAACTAGGAAGAGGCAAAAAAGGCTCTAGCCAGTCTCAGGACTGCACAAGAGTACATTGCTGTGGTTTGAAGCCACTCAGTTTGTGACACTTTGTTATGGCAGCCCTGGGAAACAAAGAGAGTTGCTGCCAGCCACAAATCCAGCAAGATAGGGCAGGGAAATGCCCTTTGGATTAGTAATATGCTGAGCATTAGGGACTTGAGCAAGAGTGGCTTTGCTGAAGACAAGGCCAAGCCAGACTACAGTGGGTGGTGCAGTGAGCACAGGAGATGAGCACGTGAAGGCTGCTTGTGTAGAGCAGGGGTCCCCAAACTTTGTGCGTTCACATAAACTCTAAGAAGTTTTGGGAACTGTGTACTTCCAACACAGTTGTAAGGTGACAACCATTTTCATCATAATTTTAAGTAATTTCAAAAGATATAATTTTGAGACTATTGTAATCACAGAACCTTAAAGATAAAACCATTGCATGGTGCTTTAAAATATACCTAGGAGAATCCACACACAATTACAATTTGATATCCAGCAATTCACTTAAAATATTCATGAACAAGTTCTTTAACAACTGGAAATTTTATGCCATTCTTTTCCCCTTGTAATCTTATTTCAATTTGATTTCTTCTACAGAATTTTCTTATAATATATCTCAATGTTTGGAAAACATTTTTTTTGAGCAATCTCTGCAACAAAATATAGAAATTGAAATTAAACTTCAAAAAAGTGCTGTGACCATAAACTTTTAAGTGTTAAGTATTTTTTTCTGGATTGAATTTTTTATAATTAATATTTGCATTCAAATTGTCAAGACAATATAATGCATTATAAAGTGATAAATGATTACTAAACATATAAAAGTTACTAGAAATGTATCTGTTAATGAGCTAGCTGGAGTTTTTCAAGTAGTTTAGGTATCCATGGATCAATATTATTTTTGTGAGACTGAAACAGAGTTCTGCATCAATACTTTTCCTACTTTTTCTTTTTATTAATATAATCCCTGAGAAACCTCTTCACACAAGTAAGTAGATGACAATAGAAGGACTTTTTTTTGGCATTATCATTCTTTAAATGCCTCTGATTATATGGCAAAAATCAGGCTGTGTGTCATTAAAAATCATTAGATGACCTATTGGTTGACAAAAAGATGAAGTTCTCCTTTAGTGCTGAAAGTAATAATTGGAAAAGAATGTGTTATCCAGTTACTGCAATTATTCACTTTCTCAACACCTATACCGACATTTTAATTGCCCTTTGGTCTGGTCTGGGTGCAGAGGGATATTGGTATTGTGTTATACCTGAAGGCAGTGGAGCGAATGAGGTTTAAGCTTCACTATTCCCACTTGCACCTGCCCCAGTGAGTGATGGGAGTTGAGAGCCTTGCTGCTTGAAGTGTAGGCTGTGGCTGGGCAACAGCAGCAACACTTGGGTATGCCGTGGGTATTATTAAATATGTACAATTTCAGGTGTCACCCAAACCTAGTGAATCAGGATCTACATTTTAATACATTCCCTGACATTCATACGTACTTTAAGATTTGAGAAGCACTGCTGTTGGGAATTCTAGGCTAGGAAGGGGGAATTCTAGGCTAGGAAGGGACACCAGGTTGCAATCAGCAAGGATTTCTAGTAAATTGCCTAAAGAGATCTCAGAAGAAAAGGACCTGGATTCCCAAGACTCTAGTATTTGGTGTATTTCCACAGACTCACTTTCATAACAAATTTTATATTTGTTAACTTTTTTCTTAAAGGGGACTGCCAATACTGTATGACCTTCAGGGCTATGAAACCTGCTGCTGTTCCTGGAGCAGAGGCAGGAAAGGCCGGAGGCAGAGCCAGCCCAGCGGGGAAGTGCACCAAGACGGGGCATGGTGACGGTGACTGGGTGTGTTGGTGATACCAATATGGTTGTGGGATTTTCTTTTTTATTTTTAAGCAAAAACTGGAGACAGACAGGGGAAGGTGGGTGGGTATGTTCTTCCTGTGTGAGAGTTACTGTGTAGACACAAGAGAGGGAGAAGAGGGATGAGAAAATCAAAGCTATGTGTCTCTCATTTATCCTCATGGTACCCTTAGGACAGGTCAGGACATACTATGATCAGCGTTTTACAGCTGAAGAAACTGAGACGTGTTTCATTTACTCAAATAATTTTCTAAAGTACCACCTGTCCCTGAGCCAGTGTATCACCTGTCCAGATTCACCTGCCTCCTGGGACTTGGCAACTTGCTCAGTGGAGAGAGATCACTGGCCCTCTGAGCCTGGAGCGGCAGGAGGAGCTGGTCTCTGGCATGGTCTTCATCCTGCCTCTGAGGGATGAGCCGCTCCTGTCCTCAGAGGCAGCTCAGCCTGGCTTAGCCATAGGCTCTGGGCCCCAGTGAGGCCCAGGCTGTGGGCAACGCAATATGGCTTCCCAGCAGCTGCCCAACGGGGCCAGGTAACACCACTTATGTGTGTGGGAGTCGCTGTCCAGCGGGGGTATTTACAGATGAGACAAAGGTAGGATCTGACAAGCTAGTTCCTCTCCCACGATGGATGGGTTCTCCACTGTCCATCTGGATGACATCCTGTGCTGAGAGCCGGCTGTGTCTTTCTTGGAAGCTGTGGCTATCCCAGGAGCAAACCACCTTCAATTTGTTTTCTGTCCTTTCTCCCTCATTCTCGATGCCTTGGGATTATACCTCCCAATGAAGCCTTAGCACCCAGCTATGCCTCAACTTTTGTTTCCCAGGAAACCCAGGCTAGGACATTTAGCAGTAGAGCCAGCAAGAGAAGTAAGTCCTTACTTTTGAGTACCCACTGTATGCCATGCATGGAGCTAAGCTCTAGGAATCAAAGCAAAAACAGCAAAGACATGATCCCCTTTCTCAGGGGCCACAAATCCACTTTTCCCCACCTCCTGGCCCCTGTTCTTTCTAGACGACATCATTGTGATTACAATGGACACTCCATCTCTGAAAACTGGATGGAATGAAAACTCTCCCTAGATGCATCCTACTGGAAAAAGCTAAATTCCTCTTGTCACACTTCTAGGAATTCATCAATTTTGTTTTCTGAGTAGAATGTATGTGAAAGTCCAGCTTTCTCTTTCTGTGTAAATATAAAATAGAAAGAGAACAGCAAACTCTACGCCCCACAAAAATAATTTACCTCAAATGGGGAGATTCTTTTTTCCCTAGAAGACATGCTTTTCATTAACTCTATTGATATATCTGACAAACCAGAAGATAATCTAGGCTCTGAGTCATTCTAACAGTGACTGAATACGTATCAGGCTTTTCATTTCTTGTCTTCCACATGAATGTCATTATTTGCACTTGATTCATTTGCTCATTTATTTATTCATTCATTAACAGAGAAAAGGTTGCAGCACTGAATTTAACAAAATGAACTATTGACTTCTGGTGTCATCTCAGCCTTTGGTGAAGAATTTAGCAGCCCTGCTTTGAACAAAGAATTTGGACATTTGGGAGAATTCAAAGCTGGCATATAATAGACCATAATGATCAACATTTTACGCAGGAGGAAACTGAGTCCCAGGAAGGGTAAGAAGATCCTGCAACATTAGTTAGTGGTAGAGCCGGAACTACAGCCTGCTCAGGCCCTCTTACCACGATGATGTTGGGAACTATTTTCTTTACTAGGAAAAAAATTTCTATTTTGATATTCAAGTATTCACCCACCTACTGCAATCCTCTCTTAAAAGTGAACAACTGGGATGAAGTCTACTTCTTAAAGAACGGGCCATAACCTTGGACTTAAACATTTATGAGGAAAGCATTCCTATTTGCAACTGTTACATAAGAATTTGGGAACAGCTGTAGCATAAGATGATAGCATATAATGCCTCCTGCCCACTCCAGTGGTAAAGCCAAGACTATCTTGGCTAAAATTTTTAGTTGATTTCTCTGGCCTTACATTTTGTCCAGATTCAATGTATCGAGAACACTCTACATATAATTTTGCAGAATTAACAATATTTAATGATGATAACATCTTGGTAATCATTACTTTGAAAATATATATCTAACTGCCTGGCCTGAGTTAGGGAAAATGTTTCCTTAATTTTAAAGTAGATCAACCCACTAAGAAAAAGTTTGTATGAGATGATTTTGGTTTTTTATTTTTCTTACTTTAAACTAATTTTTTGAAATTTGCTGCATAAGAATAATGAAATTAACTCCAAAGAGATTAATTTAGTATAATGCTTTCTATAATTAAATCCCAGCTTAAGATCAGTACTGCAAATACGAGTAAGCAACCAAATTAAATACATTTTAACTAGGCTCTAATAATCTAATATAAAAATCTAGGAACAAAGAACTCAGGTATTATGTAAATGAACACTTCTCATATGATATCAAACCACAAAATGGAAATCTTTGCTAAAGTTTTTGTAGAAATCTAAATACTTTACCCCTTATATTTTAAACATATCTTCCCATCCCCTGCAATTTTGAGTACTATTTTGTGTAAAAATTGGGAATATTTTCATGGTGAGTGTGTAATATTTAGAAGAGCCCTAGATTTTGTTTCAGGGGACTTGAGTTTTAGTCCCAATTCTGCAACAAAACAGCTTCTCAACAAAGCTACTTAATCTGTTTGCTATCTTTAAAATGAGGGTTGTAGTCTACTAGACAATATCTGTGTTTCAAATGTCTCCCAGCCTAGGTGACATCTAGTAGTTGTTCACCTCAATGTTCCCAGCAGATTTTCTTTCATCAGTAGTTGTTATTTTTTTTGTACCACCTATGGATTCTTCCTCCAGGCATGGAGAGTTTTGCACTGGACCCAAGACCAGGGAAAGCACATGCAGAATTCTGGAGTTCCTTTTCTGCAGAGCTTTCCATGCACATCCCACGATTTCCATCCACTCAGCAGCCCAGGGGTGTGATGTCTGCAGAGACCTCTGCCCTCTCTTTCCTGTCCAATCCCACTGCAGTTTGGATGGTGCCTCTGTGCAGAAAGCTGGGGTACCTATGAGACTTGTCATGTTTCCTTGGCTCAGGGATCGCAGACCTGTGCCGCCTGTTTTCTAACATCTGCAAATAATCATTTCATATATTTTGTCTAGTTTTATAGTTGTTTCTGGGGAGAGGGCTGGTGCAAGTTACTCTGTGATGGCCACAAGCAGAAGACCTCTAATATGTTTTGAAATAAAGCTTGTGAGGTTATAACTTAGTCATCTTTGCAAGTTTTAAAAATTCATTTGTCTTATGAATATTACATGAAGAATAGTTTTATCTCTTTTGACAAAATTGACTAGACTCTCCCAAGTCCCAAAAAGAAAAGTTCTCACTGCGTAAAACTTGGACACCTTCCCAAGGTTTGCCCTTTCAGAACTGCAATGGCAGAAAGAAAGGAGTAACCAAAAGTCGACAAGCAGATTTATACTCTGGCTATCCCAGTGCGATCTGAATGATGGTTTATAAAAGGCAGAGGGAGATGAGTTTCAAAGAGTACTAGATGAAATATCAGAAGATTTGAGTCTTGTCCTGGTTCTATTACTTACCAATCATGTGATCTTGAATAAAGGTGACAGTTTCCTCATCTGTGAAATTACATCTGGTTTATCTACCTCATGAGATTCACATGTGGCTTAGATGTAGTTAAATAGGTTGAGGACATTATAGACCATAAAATACTATGTAAATATAAGATATATTATTCCTCATCCCTTGAGAAAAATGAGCCAAACTTATGAATAAAGATGACAATTTCAAGGGCAAAGATTCAAAGCAAAAGCAAGGTGAGTAATGGAATAAAGTAAGAACTTATTTAGCAGGGATAACTTATTTATTTATTCTTTATTTGTAAAAAATTAATTGAAAACCACTTTTGTATTCTTAGAAACAAAGAAAATTTCTGTCAAACTAATGAAAATGTTTACATGTGCTATAATCAATTGTTTTATGGTATTTTAATCTTATCTGAGATTTAATTATGGGGCATATTATGGAAATAGTTATTACACTAAAAATATCATTGGAGAAAGGAGTATTTTAATAGTTATAATTTATTCCAGTATTTCTGAAATAATCACAGATGCTAGGCCTTCAACTTTTTACCCAAATTTAAAAGAATATATTGCAGCTCTCAAACAGTCATCTCAAAAAAGCAGTCATACTTTCTAAACTTTCAAAGATTGAGATTTGCCCCATGTTGCTAAAAAGAAGCTATTCACATTTTTAAGCCAAACAATCACTTCAGGACATCATCAGAGGTAGCACTTTCCCACCCCAACTTAATGGGCCTATTTATCTCAAAATAATAGAATCATAAGCCATGAGATCCAGAAGAAACCACGAACTTGACCAAACCCAGGTTCCATTTTATGGATTAACCACTGATGGTGACCCAGTGGGGAAGTCCATGTGTGATACTGGTAGACAGGGACCAAATATGATGGGAAAATAAATTATTGTTATGTCCACTCATGACTAATAGAACATACCACTTTGTTTTTAGGGTTTTTAAAAATCTATTAATATTTTTGAATGCTTTTGTCATCATTAGTACAGAGCATGGTAGTCAGTATTTTGAGAATTTGCAAAGGAAGTGAATGATAGGGATTCTTCCTTCAAATATTGTACCCTGAGAGGAGGAAGACTTATCAAGTTTGATAAGACTGAGAATAATTCCAGAGGATTGTTTGTAACTCTAACAATCAAAACAATGTGGGCAATATCCAGATGGCTGTGGAACAGGGAACAGATAGGAGTTGAGCAAGGAAAAGTATTGACAACATTTTCAAGAGGCTGGTTGAAAAGGGAAGATAAGATAGGAGACACTGAAAGATGTATAAGGGCAGGGAAGAGTTAGTTTTCAGAATGGGAAATTTTTTAATGTTTATAGCCAGAGGGTCAAAAGTCAGGAAAGAGGAGTGGTTGCAACTAGAGAGAGTGATTTATGAGGCAAGTCTCAGAGACAATAAATAGGAAGAAGTAGGTTTGAGAAGCAAGAGGAAGGTTTTGACTTTGAGTGGCAAGGACACATCATTCCCGGCTCCTGGGCGGTAGGAAGTGAGGGGTGTGGTCATACAAATGAGAGGAAGGCATGGACAGCAAAAGCCAGACAAATGAGGATATTAGTCTTTGCCCACAAGTGGGAGAGAATTTTGTTTTTGGAGAATGAAGGGGAGGGCGTTGTCTTGGAAGCAGGAGTAGCCACATTCTGCGACCTTGGAAATGCTCGAGCAGCTGTCTCTTGGCTGACTGAGGGGTGGAATGAGCCCAGGAATGTGGCCCTGTTAAATCATGCATCTCACTGCATCCACATGAATGATAGGCCACTGGATTTTTTGCTATAATTAGGTTCAAGTACATGCCAAAGGGCCTCGCCAAGATTTGTAGGGGGTCCCAAGAGATAAGTGGACATCTTTGACATAAAAAAGTAAAAGATGAATTAATATGTTAAAGATAAGGATGCAATTTTGTAAGAATCTTAAAAATGAATAGTATCTCTAGGATACAGTTTCTATGACTTGATTCTATCAACCTAGTATCTAGACACATGGAATGACAAACAAATTTTTTTATTTTTAAATTAAATGCATGGATAGCAATTTGAGCATAAGGTGTATTTTTTCATCCTTCTGGCATATTTAGGCCATTTGCCCTGGAGAAACCGGGATCCTGTCACTTCGTTAACACTCTGGGGACAGGCAGACAACCTGGTGGTCCCCAAAAGAGATCTTGGGCCATTTGTTCAAAATGTTAAAAAGTGAATGTAGGAACTGGGCATGATATTATTAACTATTCTTTTCTATTGGTTTGTTAAATGACAGTCAACCATTTGGGCTTCTCTTTTTTTATTCACTGTACTTATTTGGTAATACACTGCTGTGTAATGAATTACACCAAAACAACAAAAACCGCTTTATTATTTTCTCTCATGGTTCTGGGTGTTAACTGGGCTCAGTTAGGCAGTTTTTTCTGGGGGACCTCTAAGGATGTTACAGTAGATGGTGTCTTGGGCTAGAGTTATCTTTGGGGTCACCTGCTCACATGCTGGGACTATTGGATGGCCATTGACTTGGATCCCAACTGAAGCCATAGGCCAGAAACTTACACCTGGCCTCTGTGTGGTCTTGCGACTTCTGCATAGCATGGTGGCTGGAGTCCAGAAAAGAGTGTCCCAAGAGGATCTGGTAAAATCGATATTGCCTTTATGCGCTACCCTCGGAAGTTCCATAGCATCTATTCCACTGTCATCATAGACCCTCCAAGATTCAAGGGGAGGAGGAGGAGCAAACACCCCACCTCTCTACAGGAGAAGGCGCAGCATCACACATGGAGAAGGAACAAGGGACGGGAGCTCTTTCTACAGCCGTTTTGGAAAATACAATCTGCATATTGCTCAATGGACAGAGTGGCAGTCTGTCTAGACTGCGGTCCAAGATTCAAGGGGAGGAGGAGGAGCAAACACCCCACCTCTCTACGGGAGAAGGCGCAGCATCACACATGGAGAAGGAACAAGGGACGGGAGCTCTTTCTACAGCCGTTTTGGAAAATACAATCTGCATATTGCTCAATGGACAGAGTGGCAGTCTGTCTAGACTGCGGTCTTAAGGCGAGCTCTTTAAATCTCTTCTGACTCCACCATCCCATAAACCCCCTTTGGAGGTTTTTGTCTTTGTGGACCCACTAACGGTGTCTGCTCAGGCTATAAATGGCACCCATATATGTCATCTTGGACAAGTTAAGGCTGGGATTATTCCTTGCCAGAGATATTTTTTGAAAAATAGAGTTTATTTTTTAAAGCAGATTTAGGCAAACAGCAAAATGGAGCAGAAAGTACAGAGAGTTCTCTTATATCCCTGTGCTCGTACGTGTGCAGCCTCCCTCACGATCAACGTCCCCCACCAGGGGACGTTTGTCACAGCGGATGAACCAACATGGATGCATCATCATCACTCAAAGTCCACGGTTTACGTTAGGGCTCACTCCCAGCTGTGCATTCTGTGGGTTTTGACAGGTGCATAATGACGTGTATCATACAGAACAGTTTCACTGTCCTAAAAGTCCTCAATGCCCGACAACCACTGAGACTTTTAACCAAGGTGTGCTGACACTTCTTCCTGCATCTGGTCTCTCCTTTCTATCTTCTTCAGCACTCAATAACTAAGTTTGGAGATTACTGATCTAGAAAAATGGTATTTATTTTCATATTCCATCCATCCATTCCTAATTGACCTTCTTTCTGGGACATGGGGCACATCTAGTTCCATTCTCAATCCTCAGTCCAAATGAAGCTAAATTAGCGAAAGATATGCTTGGTAAAACTGGAAAAAAAGAGACACTTCACGCACAATAACACCTTCAAGTTATGCTAAAAGCTTTGTCTGCTAGATTCTTCATCTTGGGGGTCTTGGTCTCTCCTATCAGAGAAGACCAATTTTTTTTTCCTCCTTGCCTTCAAAAACTTAGGTCCTGTCTGAGACTCATTAGCAGTGGACAGGGGGAGGGATCTGATAGTTTCAAATAACAGACAGCCTGCACTGAAGTCAGAGAGTAGGAGCAGCTAGGATTCTTTGAAGACAGCAGAGAATTCTACAGACCTCGAACAGGAGGAGTCCACAAACTACAATCGTCCAAAGAACTTATTCATTATGTAACTGACAGTTTGTATTCTTTGACCAGTATCTCCTCATTTCCAGCCCCCAACTCTTTGCTGCAGTCCCTGGCAACCAGCTTTCTACTCTGTGCTTGTGTTCAACTTTTCTAGATTTCACTAATAAGGGGATCACACACTATTTGTGTTTCTGTGTTTGGCTTATTTCACTTAGCATAGTGCCTTCCAAGTTCATCTGTGTTGCCAAAAAATGGAAGAATTTCCCTCCCTTTTATGGCTAAATAATATACCACATTTTTATCCATTGTATATGCATATATACATATATATGTATGTGTGTATATATATTTGAAATCTATTCATCCATTTATGGACACTTAAGTTGCTTCCATATCTTGGCTATTGTGAATAATGCTGCAATGAACATGAGGGTGAGGATATTGCTTAGAGATACTGATTTCATTTTCTTTGGATATCTACCCATAAGTGTGATCACTGGATTGTATGGTCTATTTTTCATTTTTGGAGGAAGCTTTATACTGTTTTCCATAATGGCTCTACCAATTTACATTCCCAGCAACAGTGTGCAAGAGAGTTCCTTTCTCTCCACACCTTTATCAATACTTGTTACCACTTGCCTTTTTGATAATATCCATCCTAATGGGTGTGAGGTGATCTGTCACTGTGGTTTTGATTTGCATTTCTCTGATTATTAGATGTTGAGCACCTTTTCATACCTGTTGGCAATTTGTGCATCTTCTTTGGAAAAATGTCTGTTCAGCATCTCTGCCCCCCCTTTTTTTTTTTTTTTTTTGAGACAGAGTGTCACTTTGTTGCCCTGGCTAGAGTGAGTGCCATGGCATCAGCCTAGCTCACAGCAACCTCAAACTCCTGGGTTTAAGCGATCCTACTGCCTCAGCCTCCCAAGTAGCTGGGACTACAGGCATGCGCCACCATGCCCGGCTAATTTTTTCTATATATATTTTAGTTGGCCAGATCATTTCTTTCTATTTTTAGTAGAGACAGGGTCTTGCTCTTGGTCAGGCTGGTCTAGAACTCCTGACCTCGAGCGATCCACTCGCCTCGGCCTCCCAGAGTGCTAGGATTACAGGCGTCAGCCACCACGCCCAGCCTCTGCCCACATTTTAATCAGGTTATTTGGGGCTAGAGTTTTTTGGGGCTAAACTTTTTCTATTGAATTGTGTGGATTCCTTATATATTTAGGATATTAACCCCATATCAGATGTATGGCTTACAATTCTCTACTACTGTGGAGGTTGCCTTTTTATTTTGTTGACTATTTCCTTTGCTGTGCAGAATCTTTTTAGTTTGATATAATCCTATTTGTTTATTTTCGCTTTTGTTCCTTCCATCTGCTTTTTAAATAAAGTTTTATTGGAGCACTGCCACATCATTCCTTTAAGTATCATCTACGACTGCTTTCATGCTACAACAGCAGCATTGAATAGCTGTGACAAAGACTGTTTGGCCTGTGAAACTTAAAACGTTTACTGTCTGGTCCTTTTTAGAAAATGTTTACTGGCCCCTGATCTAGAAAACCATGGTGAGGAGAAAGGGTGACAGGAACCACAGAGGGGAGGCCGCCTCGGGACTCCCAGAGGGACCTGTTGCAGGAGGAAGGGCCATTGAGGGGAAATGCATGGGCTGCTTGGCATTAACCTCTGGATTCTGCATGCTGGTGTGGTAGTAAGACACATTCCAGAAAAGGATTATGTGTTTATGCACTTCCAAATCACGACAACAAAAGGGATTGCAAAAAGATAAGTAATACAATCTGTTCTTTACAGTTTATCTCCCTCTTTATCCCACTGAATGCGCTATATATCCCTTGCTGTAGCCCTCTTCCTAGAATGAGACCTGCTTTGTTCAAGTTCCTTCCCGGGTCTGTAATGCTCTTCCACTTTATTGAAAACCTTGCAGCTTTAGCTGAACTTCCACCTCTCCAGAGAGCTTTCTAGAAAGCTCCACATCCCTACGACCCCACCACGGTTTGAGCTGCCTTTGTACCACTTAGCACAACTTGGTTTATTCCCGGTTGTTAGTGCATGCTTCTTTCTCACCCATCCGACCAGCAGCAGCTGGAAAGGCAGAAATAGGGCTTTTTTTGGTTTGTTCTCATTTTTCAGTTCAATCTCCCCTACTCCTCTAATCCCTATTTTCTAATTAATATAGTGCCTTACAGACTGTAAATATTTGGTAAATATTTACTGACTTGAAAGTGAGAGTTTTGAAAATAAAATCTTCTTAGTTCTGTTCCTCTTTCTTACTTTGGCTCAAGAATTTTTTGTGCAGCTGTTTTTGAAAAGTAGAAATTATTCTCCAACAAGTACTCCAGGTACCTAAAGTCTATCATCTAATGAAGAAATGGAACCCATGTGAGAGGGGCTGCCATGTCCTAAAAGCATGGGCTAAATGAAGGTTGTGACTGGCAAAGAAAACTGCTGTAGTAGCTGCCATCCCTCTGCTCAATGGAGCAGAGCCCAGATGCTCCGTCTTCACTCACATCTACTCTGTGATTCTTGCCTTCAGCCAAGATTAAATCAGAAGGAAGGCTGAGCCCAGGAAGCCTGAATGGTATTTTTCTATCCCCGCGAGCAAATTTGTGCTAAGAGGGAAGACAGTACTGATTTTGTGCTTGAAAGAAATGGATCCCATTCAAATATAAATTAATTTCCTCTCCTCAGTGATGGTTGCCATTATCCCAAAACTGATGTCATCATTATTCTCATTTTGGGGCTTTGATTGACATAAGAGAAAATGACTAAATCAACTATATCAAAGTGTTCCAAAATAGCATCATTTTAGACCTGGACAAATGATGGAAAGTTTTAATCCAAAGCCATTATTGCCATTATTTATTTATTTGTTCTTGCGTTTTATGGCTTTTTTTTTTATTATTTTTAGAGACAGGATCTCGCTCTGTCACCCAGGCTGGAGTGCAATGGCATGATCATAGCTCACTGCTCAGCCTCAAACCCCTGCGCTCAGGTGAACCTTCTGCCTCATCCTCCTAAGTAGATGGGACTACAGGCATGAGCCACGGTGTCCAGCTGAATTTTTAAATTGATATATCAATGTTGTACATATGATATTTTATATAGATATACAATGTGTAATGATCAAATTAGGGCAATTGGGATATCCATCACCTCAGATATTTATATTTTCTTTGTGTTAAGAACATTATGATTCTTCTCCTCTAGATATTTTGAAATATACAATAAATTATTGTTAACTATAATTTCCCTATTGTACTACCAAATACTAGAACTTATTCCTTCTGTCATTTTGTACCCATTGATCAACTTCTCTTCATCCTCCCTTCCCCCATTTCCTTCTCAATTTCTAGTAACCCCCATTCTACTCTCTACCCCCAGGAGATCCACTTTTGCAGCTCCCACATATGAGGACAATATGTGATATTTCTTTCTTCACCTGGCTTATTTCACTTAACATAATGACCTCTGATGTCATCAATGCTGCTGCAAATGATAGGATTTTTATTCTTTTCTATCGCTGAATAATATTCCATGGTATATATCAATATATACCACACTTTTTTATCCATTCATCCCTTGATGAACACTTAGGTTGATTCCATATCTTGGATATTGTGATTAATAATGCAATGAACATGGGAGTGCAGGTATCTCTTCAATATACTGGTTTCCTTTCTTTTAGATGTATACACAGCAGTGAGATTGCTGGATCATATGGTAGTTCTATTTGTGGTTTTTTGAGGAAGCTCCATACTGTTTTCCATCATGGCTGCACTACTTTACATTCCCACCAACAGTATATAAGAGTTCTCTTTTCTCTGCATCCTCACCAGCATTTGTTATTTTTTGTATTTTTGATAATAGCCTTTATAACTGGAATGAGATGATATCTCATTGTGGTTTCAATTTGCATTTCCCTGATGATTAGTGATGTTGAGCATCTTTTCATATACCAGTTGTATGTCTTCTTTTGAAAAGTGTCCATTTAGGTCTTTTGCCCATTTTTTAAATGGAATTATTTGGGTTTATTTGCTTTTGAATTGTTTGAGCTCCTTATACATTCTGTGTATTAATTAATCCCTTGTCAGATGAATAGTTTACCAGTATTTCCTTCCATACTGTGGGTTGTCTCTTCACTTTGTTAATTGTTTCCTTTGCCATGCACAAGCATAGAAGGGAGAATTAATGTTAAGAACTGTAGGACAAAAAGTCTTTCTACAGACCTTTATAATCCTTATTGTTCTAAATGCCATATAGCTTATTTTTATTCTTGGAGTTTAGTGTGTTATCAGCCAATAAGGGCTGAAAGGACAGCACTCGGCAGCATGGACATCACAGGGGCGTTTGCAGTAGCAACAGCAGCAGGGAAATTTTGCACCGTTGTTTTTTTCTAAAAAAGTGAGCAAGCAGATTTTGTTTTAGAAAGGCTTCATATTTAAAGTAAAATCTATGTAAAAGTTTTAAGAGAATTTTTTTTACTGAAACACATTTTGTTCTTAGGAGTCTACTATTTCAACATCACTTATTCCCCTAATAGATTTAGCCATAGAATATGCTCTATTCTTATTCTAGTGAGAAATTATAATGTTCATTGTGATATGAAGAACAGGAAAAAAAGCACATTACATGTAGGAATAAATCCCTAAATAATATTCTGTGGGAGCTCATCATCTTGATGTATCCATCAGTGTTTTTCTGGCTTAGCTCAATGAAGGTACAACTCAGTGCTTGGATCACAGCCAAATTCTCTCTAATAGCCATGAAAGTACAGACACTAAATTTCCCTTTGCTCAAATATAAATCCACTGCCTAATGTTAAGCAATCTTCATTAAATTGATGTTCTTCCTCTCAACTTATTTTACTTAATCATATTTATTAGAGAAGTTTAGCACATCAAAAGTGCATTTAAAAATGTTTCTTACGATTAACCTTAGGGCAAAAAAGTTAATGCAATGTATATTGTCAAGTTCTTAACTATCTTCTTGATGAGCTAACAGCTATGTGATGAAGACAGCAGCCATCAATTAAATGAACAGTGATCTTGAAACCAGAGTTTTCAGCAGGAAATAGTCAGCTAGGTTGTGGCATTGAGGAGCAACCCCTGGGTGGACATATTTCCAAGCATTTTAGTTGTGTGCTTTATGGGATATTATTTGTAAAAATATCTAAGCAAATTGGTCAATTTGGAAAACCAAAGCACATTTACATGGTTTGGGAGAATTTTAACAAAACATCGATTTTTAGAATAGCATTTAACAAATCACATAATTACATATTCACATTGAAACCTTGTTATTTATTTAAAGTATGGGCAGATGTACATAATAAGTATAAAGTATCGAGCTTACAATTATCCTTATTCCCTTACAGAAAGATGCTATTAAATAGAAATGCTATTTAAAAGAGACTGCTAAAACTTATATAATTAGTATATTTTTAATGAAGCAGTACCTTATTTAGGGGACAATAGTTGACTAATATCTCAAAGTAAAAAAGAAATGCATGTGAGTCTTATGTTTAAATAAATAAAGTAGTACATTATAACATGGTTGTCCTAGGGAAGGGATCATCGGCCCTGGAAATGGAATGTATCACACTATCTCTTTTCTTTTAGAGATTCAAGAGGATGGGGATGGAAGTTGTTCAGATGGTGATGCCTATAAAAGGCATATTCCTGAAAGGTCAGAAACACTTGCCTAAAGGGCAGAACACTCTTCTGGTCATTATGCTTAGAACAACCCCTGAGTTAGTCTATGTGAAGCCCACAGTCCAGGACCTGGCACGAGGCAAGTGCTCAAGACATTTAACTATTATCATGATTAACCTGATAAAAATCATGGCATGAAATTTTTAGGTTGCTGATTCCCACCTTAAGGTTTGGTCCCCTTAAGGATGTTGATTTGCTATAACATCAAACTAGTGAGAGAAAGAAAATCAAAGGTGTAACATGAATATTATCCCCTGACTTTGCCCAAGGAAAATGAAATTCTGTTTAGCCATTTATTGCAATTAAGTAGTTTCGTGAAAGCTGAGGTCATTTTATCCAAAAGAAATACAAAGTGTTATTAGGAAGCAGAATGTTAATTTTATATCATACATCCATCAAGAAATCTATCCCTCTAGAGAGAAAAATAAACAAATGTTCTAAAAATACTACTCTTGCCTTGGATAACAAAAGACTGTTGTTCATCAACCACTTTTACTAAAGCTGGCTTTGGATGTATTAGAACAGAGCTAGACGTTCATTCACTCATAAAGAATATTAAGTCCTTCCTCTTTTCTAGATTATGAAGAATCTGCAGAGAATACGAAAGCCAAGCTGCTTGTAAGAATGGGAGGCTGGACTCATCCCCTCTCTCAGAGTTTGCTTACAGAAGCTCAGAGACCTGCCTCCTGCTGCTATCAGCAAGAACTGAGACAGTTCTTAGAGAATCTGGGATTTGTGTGGCAAGGAGGCTGTTGCTCACCTTTTGGTTGGAGAAGTCTAAGGATAGGCAACTGGCTGGAGAAACTGGCAATGGTGGGATGAGAGGAGAGCGCAGCTCCACACCTCCGGGGAGGGGCTGGAGGGGCACAGGATGTCAGACAGTGCCCAGCTGGCCACAAGGGCTCTGTGGGAAGACAGCATGGCCTGAGGCTGCCTGAGAGGACCCCGCCCAAAGGCTGCCTGCTGAGGGAGAGGGCCCCAGCGGTGTGCCAGGGCACGGATGAGTGGTGGAGGTGGGCTGAGGAGCTGGCAGAGAATGCATTGCTCACACTGGGGACCAGTGCCCTGCGGAGGCCCCTGGGGTGGTGACAGCGGAGAAGGGTGTCTTTGAGGGTGTTCCCTATGAGGCACAGCTAGCATTTAGATGGTGTCAGCCAAGACAGGGCATTTGAAAACAAGAGACAACCTGAGTGGCTCCAGGTGTGCACAGCTGTTGTGGCTTCCTTTCTGCTAATCCTTCCTCCCTTCCTCAACCCAGAGGAGCCAGATGCCAGAGGGGAGGAGACGGAGCAGAATGAGAGAGTCCTGAGCTGCCCCTCCTACTGGCTCCTGAGCACGGAGCAGACCTGAGATGGGGGAGGCGATTTCCACCCGGGGTGAGACTGTGCTTCTCATTTAGACAGTGAGCGGGCAGCTAAGCACGGTCTGAGCTAGCTTGAAGCGGAAGGGAAGGGAGGTTCAACAGAGCGCCTTTCAGAACAGTGGTGGGTGAAGAATAAAGCGCCTTTCTGGTTATGCCCCCCCACGTTTAGCCCATTCAACTAACCAGGTACAAGCTCGAAAGCCCTAAGGGAGGAACAGGTTTGTCATGTTTGAGGATCTGAAAGAAGGCAACTTCCCAGGAGAATAACAGGCACAAAGCAAGGGGGAGAAAGGTAGGAGATGAGAGAGGTGGGCGGGATGGGTGGGGCGGAATCTTGTATTGCTTTGCAGCTCCGGAGAAGTATTTTGAATTTTGCTCTGAGTATGTTAGAAAGCCACTGGGGAGTTTTAGGAAAAAGAGTAATAGGATCTTATTTTCATTTTTAAAAACCCCTCTGGCTACTCTTTGGGGGATGCATAAGAGGGGCTAAGGGTGGAAGCAGAGACACCGGAGAGGAGGCTGCTACGTACGTCATTGAGGGGAGACAGGAGATACTTAGGAGATGCCGCCAGATGGAAGGTGTTAGCTTTGAAAGCGTTTTGATGATGAGATAAGTGAGAGATAGATTTGGTTATGTTATTTGACAAATAAAGGCCACTGGGACAGTTAGGGGTTGGGCAGACCAGTGCTGTTTCTATTTTTCCAGTGCATTGGACTTAATGTACAAGCAGCTGTCAGATTTCATTGCACCTATGAATCCCCTGGGAAGTGGTTAACATGCAAATTCCTGGGTCTCCTCCCCGCCTCTCCTGATTCAGGTGAATGGTGTGGGGTCCTGGAAGCTGCATTGTTAAAAGCACCCTGGAGAGGTTCAGGGACTCTGAAAATCCCTGAATCCTTGCTCCAGTTCCTTGTGATTTTGGCTTTCTCAGATGGCCAGTCAACTCTGTACTTTGAATTTCAACAGGTGTTAAACACTTTCTTTCCTTGCTTTTTTCCCCCTCATCTCTTTTTTTCCCCAACCCTCAAGCTTTAATCACATTGAGGGCTAACTTTCTCTCTTTTCCTCCTTCTTTATTCCCGCCTGTTAATTTCCCTTTTTAGGGAATCAGAATTCCAGGTGCATAAGTACTTTTTAATTGTTTTAAAAACAACGTAGCCCCCATGATGTAAAAGCATTTTAAGAGCAATGTATCAATTACAAGCTGAGCAACTTAGAGACAGAAGAAATGGTTTAGTACCATTTGACCCAGCAATTCCACTAATGGGTGTTTACCCGAAGGGAAGAAAGACAGTTTATAAAAAAGACACTTGCAGCATAATTCACAAATTGCAAAGATGTGGAAACAACCCAAGTGCCCATCAACACATGAGTGGATTAATAAAATGTGGTGCATGTATACCATGGAGTACTACTCAGCCATAAAAATGGTGAACTAATGCCTTTTGTAACAACTGGGGTGGAACTGGAGACCATCCTTTTAAGTGAAGTATCACAGGAATGGAAAAACAAAAAACCACATGTACTCACTGCTAAATTGGAACTAATAGATCAACACTCGTGCACATATGGTAGTAAAATTCAACGGAAATCAAGCAGGTGGGAAGGGGAGGAGTGGATGGGTGAATTCACACCTAATGGGTACAATGCACAGTATCTGGGTGATGAACACACCTTTATAATTTTGACTCAATCTGTACAAAAACAATTCATGTAACCAAAATGTTTGTACCCCTGTAATATTCTGAAATTAAAAATAAATAGATACATAAAGGACCAATTTTCTCTAGTATATAACAGAGACACTGTCTCCATCTTTTCCCTCCCATAACAAAGGAAATTTTTGGAGAATAGACTTCCAAGTCATAGGCAATAAATGGTAAATGAAAATATACACATATTTATCAGGCATTTTAATCTGAAAAGTGAAGAACATCCCTAAGGTAGCAAACGTTTAATGCTGTGCTATATTGGACCTAATGTAGGACGGCTTGCTTTTACCTACAACAAAATGGAATTTGCTCCAGATATCTGGATAACCTTGATGCAGCAGGAAATGTGTGATTCAATCATATGGGGCATAATAAGTCATATTGGTACAGGGCAAATTTGGCAAATGTTCTACACTGTCCCAGACAAGATCATCTAGAGGCAGATTGGAGAGGCATTATCTCCTTGATGCTTATACAGAGATGGAAACAAAGCGTAGGCGTTACAGAGGGCTATTACTTTCTTCCAAGTAATTACCTTTTTTTTTTCTTTCACCAAAGGAAGTCCAAATGATACTTTCAGAACAGAATATTTTTCTAACAAAATTTGTATCTGAAAAATCAAGAATTAGTTCTGTCTATTCAAAGCATTTGATAAAAAGAGAGACATAGACCTCAGAGAAGCACCCTGAGTAAATGAAAAGGAATTTTTATTCTCTGTTTTCCTCAGCCCAGTAATAACGATTGGATCAGCAAATTGTCAAAGAAAACTTCTTCACCCAAAGCTGAGGTCAAATCAACATAAAAGAGCTAACCAGTGTGGGCGTGTTTGACCGCCCCCCCCAGCAGGTGGAATACTCCTGTGATAGGAACCTCATGAGTTATTCAGCCTCTTGTCCTACCCAGCTTTTCCTCAGACGGCGAGACACATGAACTGCATGCCCCAAGCTGAAAAGAATTCAATATGCCTTGTGTGATTGTTTATTTGACTCCTACACACGGCATACAAGTGGAAAGGAAATTGGCATTCTGTCATTTCTGTTTCAATAAGCTAGAAAAACATCAACCTCAAACAGAACTAAAGTTACTTTTCACATGCAGGCAAAGAGCCGGAGAGTTCACTGAGACACGTCTGGACTATATTAGCAAATTTTGTGTTGGAAAACATGCTTTTCAGATAATAAATTGTCTTTAATGTGACTGAATTCCAAAGTAGAACATTATATTTTTTTGATGTTCATATTTACAGAAACATAGAGTACTACTTTTTTTTATTTCTTGAGGAAGTCACCTCCTTTAGGAAAAAATGAATGATAAAAATTGCTATACATAGTAATATTAAAGCATCATCTCTGCTATAACGTGGAGTCACAGTATTAAGGGAAGAAGTGAGATATTTGTTGAGGTAATCAAGTTTTTTTCAAAACTCTAAAACTTATTAATAATTATTTATAAAATAGTTTGATGCCTCCTTGGAAATAACATAAAATACAGTAAATTATTTCAATAGCATTAAAATCAAGATGATATAGAAAGGTCTGAGATGATTGATCTATTATCTCAAAGTAATGTCTATGCTAGAGTCTACTTGATAGCTGACTTTTCAAAAAATGTTCAATTTGGAAAAAGAAATTGACATGTCTGGACTATGTCTAGAAGCAATAAGTCATTCATTTCTTTTCTCAGAAAAAAATTCTTTTGGAGCAGAATAGTTTTTATTTTAGTGTTATCAGATTGATCAAGCCATTGGAGCACAAGTTTTCAATTGAAAAAGGAATGTGTCCAGTCTTGTTAATTAATACGTCTAAATTACAATGGGCAAGCCAGGCTTCTACCGTCAGAAAAGGACCTTTGTGGGAACACACTTTATTACCTCTCATGTCTCTGGGAAGTGTATAAATCAGCAAGCAAACTTCAGGAAAGAGGAAATTCTATTTAACTTGGTGATTTACAACATTCTCCAGGGGGGAAACTCACACTTCATCCATCTTTATATCCTTTGGTCCATCAGAAATTCCCTTCAAATATTTTCCTTTTAAAAAAGGATATTCTCATTTGCCCTTTGGCCTAAAACCACAGAAGAGAAGTCCTGACATAGGGAACAGGAAACAACTATACACAACTGAGACTTTTTAAAACGGGCACAACTAAAACACACTCTGACTTTGCCATGCCGTGGTCTGAGATTATGAGCGTTACCTGACAAGTGGATGGAGATTTTTTTGTCATCTGAAAAAGTTCAAGGAGATATCTGGCCAACATATAAAAAAGGAGAAACCACTGTTTAATTTTGTTTGTTTGTTTTTGTAGCTAAATAAAGTGATTGTCCTAGATATGCTCAAATTTGCCATCTGGCTCTCATTCCGTAATCTCTTGGTTTAAAAAAAACACTAGATCTAGGACTGTCTATTAGGGCTATTCTGATTAAGAAGAGATGGGAGGACAGATGGTAGAATTGTGCAGTGGAGAAACTGATGGGGGCAGTGAACTACTTACCGCTAACGCTCTGCTTCCAGAGAGGCTGCTGAATGGTTGGATGGAAACTCTAAATTGAATGTCACGTCTAGAAAATTTTCCTTGCAAAAAATCATCACTAACATAAAGTAAAATATTAAACCAAAACGTACATTAATATAAAAACCTTTCCAATTATATGTGGATCATTATTATTACTGTTTGTTGCAGTCAATGTTTATTGAGAATTTATCTTTGAATTATTAATTATTGATTATTCTTATTGATTTATCTATCTCATTCACTTCTCAACGCTAAGAACTAGGTATTTCTACTAGTTCAGATTTTCAGCCCAAGAAACTGAGACGTTGAGAATTACATAACTTGCCCAAGGTCAAACAACTAGTAAGTGCAGAATGGAAGACTCAAAACAAGTCTGATTTTGAAATTCTCACCTACTACGCAACATTGCTTTCTGGAACCTTTAATAATTGCTAAAGCAGCCAGGTCATATGTATCTGCTTTAATCCTCCATTCTGCTTGTTTTTGCCAATGTCAATCCTCTTCTTCCATTCTTCCCTTGATACATTGCCTTTAATTTCTTTGTAATTGAAGGATTTTTCAAATTATAACACACCCATCTAAATGCCATCTCACCAATCCTTTACATTTCCTTTCCTGCAGTACTTCCTTACCTGCTCTACAAAATAGCATTGATCATTGTCTAACCTATCTCAGTTCTGCTAACACGCATGATTAACTTTACCCTCACCCTCAGGGCTTCTAGGACATTAATATTTGACTGGCTTCACTCATCCATTGACAGTCTATGTTTTGAATTCGTTTTTAGTTCTCAGATATATTAGATTGTAACTTGCCAAGTTGAATTTCAGTTAGTCTGTGGTTTTCTCCTCAATTTATTCCTTTGTTATTGGAGCAACTCCCAACTTAGAATCAGATTTCATTACTGTGGTGTTTTCGCATTCTTCCAGATTGCTAATAAAGATGTTAAACCAGACCAGACCTTCAAAGTGACCCCTTGGTTTTTCTTTGTATGCTCTTTCAGGGAGACCATTCAGGAATAGCTTAAAGTGAATACAAACTGTGAAATCGAATTGCTAGGAGCTTCTAAACTTGTTATCAAGGGTCAAAATAATTCCCCATGTGGCAATCAAATGGAAATGGCTTGGGACAGCAGGAATAGAACATGAAGTTACAACTAGAAGACATAGGGGAGTGGATGAAGCCATTTCAGTGGTTGTTGGTAGAGGTGACACAAAGAACAATGCCTATAGTGCCAGAGTATTGTTCTGAAAAAACAAATGATGTTTTCCCCAACATTAAGAAATAGTTAATGTCATATTACTTTCACAGCACAGGTTTATTTTCCATCTCTCTGAAATCACGATAGCAGAAGGTGAACATTGTTTCCATGCAGTGCACAGGGACAGTGGTGCACACGGCGAGTGGACAAAGTCACTCTCTCTTTGGCATCAGACCAAGTCCATTAATCACCCCTAGATTCCGTCAGGTGTCTGAAATATAGTGATGCAACTAAGTGGCCTGTACATCATAGGTGCACAATAAATATTTGTTTACTAAAACATTCTTTATAATCAATCAGGAACTCTGTCATGACCATTGAAGAGATGTTTTGATAAGATGCAGAGTGCTACCTTGATCCAATCCTTCCTTCCCCTCTCCTTTCCCCGCCTTCCCTGCAGGGCATTTGACTCCTG
This sequence comes from Lemur catta, assembly GCF_020740605.2. NCBI lineage: Eukaryota > Metazoa > Chordata > Mammalia > Primates > Lemuridae > Lemur > Lemur catta. The sequence goes on along the minus strand of NC_059139.1, from coordinate 10,736,596 downwards.
TTTGTTACACCTGAAGGGAAGACTTGCTGTCTTAATCTGCTGGGGCTGCCATGACAAGTACACACACTGGGTGGCTTAAACAACAGAACTTTATTTTCTCCCAGACCTGGAGGCTGGAAGTCCAAGTTAAAGTGCTGTCAGGGATGGTCTCCGATGAAGCCTACGTTCCCAGCTTGCAGACAGGCCGCCTCGCTGTGTCCTCACATGGCCCCGTCTCTGTGCCTGCCTGCGGGAAAGGCAGCTCCCAGGCGTCGCTTCCTCTCTTTACAAGGACATCAACTCTATCGGATTGGGGCCTCACCCTTATGACCTCATTTAACCTTAATTACCTCCCTAACATCTCTATCTCCACATACAGTCCCATTGGGGGTTAGGAATTTTGGGGAGGCACAATTCAGTCCATGAACCCTGTTGATGCTGCTTGTCTCCTCCACAGCCGAGAGGTAATCCCAAATTAGGTGCACTCCACCTTCCCTCTAATGGCCTCTTGCAGTTGGTGCAGTCCCAGCCCTACTCCCCAGGGTGGAGTGCTGGAGTCTCCCTGCACGAGCAGTCCTGCCCACCGCACTGCAGCGCCCTGCTTCAGAAGCCAGGGGGCAGCTCTCAGTCTCACGTGTCCAGGGCGACACCCCTGCCTGAGCCCATGCTTAGTGATTCTGGCCATGCAAGAGAGAGCAGTCCCGTGCGGAGAACTGGGCAGACCCTGTGGCTGCTGTACTGAGTGGAATAGTGTCTTCTTAAAATTCTTGCCCACTCAGAACCTGTGAATACGACCTTATTTGGGGATAGGGTTTTTGCAGATGTAATCAAGTTAAGATTTGATCAGACTGGCTTAAGGTGGGCCCTAAATCCCATGACGGGTGTCATTATAAGGAGAAGGACATCGGGACACAGGGATGTAGGGATACAGCCACACAGAGGAAAGAGGGCCATGTGAAGAGGGAGGCAAAATGTGGAGTGACGCAGCTGCAAGCCCCTGGAAAGCCAGGGATTGCTGGCAGTCACTGGCAGCCAGGAGAGAGGCATGGGTCAGAATTTCCTTCAAAGGCTCCAGATGGAACCAACGCTGCTGACACCTTGATTTCAAACTTCTGGCCTCCAAAAATGTGACAGAATAAATTTCTGTTATTTCAGGCTACATGGTTTGTGGTCCTTTTATGATGACAGCCCTAGGAGGCTATTACCGTTGCCATGCCACCAGCAGCTGCAATCCTTCCTAACACATCTCACACCCTGGTTTGCCCGAGTCCTTCCCCCCAGCGACCTGGCGTCCCCTGGACTGTGCGCCCTGTTATCTGGATGTGTTTCTACCCCTGCCCGTCCCAGCCCTTCTGCGAGGCCCTATTTTAAAAGTCTCTCTTGAGAGAGTCTCTTTTCAGTTCCTGATCTACAGTAGCCATTTGGTCAGATCACAATCACGCTGTTTAAATTCTCTTCTTTGCCCTGAACCATATCTGCTTTGTTTTCTTTATTATTTGTTCATTTTTGTCCCTCTCCCAGCCAGAATGCACGTTCCTTGGAAGCAGAGACTGTGACTGTCTTGTTCATTGCTGTGTCCACACACAGCGCCTAGGACTCTGCCCAGACCGGTGAGTATTTGTTGGACAGTGTAGTAAACATGATTTACATCCATCACCAAAACCTCCTCTGTATTCCTTCTTAGCCTCTTTCTTCATCTTCTTGCTCCATGACATTGCTTCTCTGGTAAACATGCTGAATAAAGGATTTTTATTTGTCCATATTCTAAAAACTTTAGAACCTGGCATTGAGAGTATCTTGCATTTTCTTGGTTGCCACTTCCAAGCAATTTCTCCTTTTCTCTCTTCTAAACCTCCACCTCCTTGTGTCCTTGACATTAGATTGTAATAGCTGCAATCCTTCTTAATTGTTGCTTTCAACTGATATCTGGATACATCCCTTCTTGTTGATGAATTGTTGATGAGTTTAGCACCAGACTGTCTCATTGTTTCAACCCTGAACTATTCGTGATGACTTCAACCTCCATGCATGGGATCTACCCCACATTCTGGTTTCTCAGTCCCTCAGCCTTTTGCCTCCATTACTTGTCCTCCATCCACTCCAGCAATTGTCTCTGCTGGCTGCACCCTGGACATGGTCATCACCAATAATGAGACCACTTAATAACCTGGACATCAAGCATGACCTTCTGACGCCCACCTCCTCTCCTTCCAGCCCACCTACACTATTCCTTCCCCTCGAGCTATTTTTCCACCTCAATTCTTCCATCTATGATTCCAACAAATTCTCATGATCAGTTACAAGCCTTGTGCCATCACTTTCCTTCTTATGCCCCTTTGATTCCAGATCCTTTATTTTAATTACTCCATGAAACTCTTACTTTTCTATGTTGCTCTTATTTACAAATCTCCCCTGTAGGTCCAATTCAACTATTTACTTTCTGCATGCCTAACTCAAGCAGCTAAACATTCCTGGAGAAAAATATATAGTGATGCTGATTTGTTATACTCTAAATGACTTTAACTGCTCATCAACAAATCTCAAATGAATAACCAACATTGTCCCATAATCTCACTGCATTTCGCTAGCATGTTCAATTTCTCATTGTCCAAAATATCTGTTTTATACCCTTTAATCTCTCTTCAAATGTTCTTCTCTTCCCCTTAGCAGATGGCCTTATCTCACAGTTCATTAATAGAAGCAATCACATGGAAACTCAGCTCTACCCACCATCAAATCTGTCAATGTATCTCCATCTATCCTGTATTTCTGGACTTCCCTCTTTTTACTGTGGATTAAGGGCTCCTGTTGCTTGCTAATGCCACTCTATGTGCTTACACCCTGGATCCCAACACTTTTTGATTTCTCAAGCTGTTTGTACCTGCCATTATCCACTCCACACCCAACTCCTGTATCAATTTCTTTCTCCATACTGAAACATGCCCCAATATCGTCTATCTAAAAACAACAACAACAATAACAACAACAGCAGCAACAACAAAAAACCTTGGACCTCACATTCCTCTCCAGTTATCTGTTTATTTCTTTCCCCTTCACATCTTACATGGCTATCAGTCGATGTCGTCTCCACTTCACACTATAGTATTCAACTCATGCTAACTGCACTGTCATCAATACCACCCCACTGATCCTCATTTTGTGAAGGTTACTGATGACTGCCGTATTGCCAAGTCCAATAATTACCTTTATCTTTTAACTTCCTTTATCTTTCAGCTGACTCTATCCTCCTTGTTGAAACACTTTCTTCCCTTGGCTTCTATGATGTAATCTCTCCTGGTTTGAGTTCTATTTTATGAAACTTTCCTTCTCAGACAAGAAGTTATTAGAGTTCCCCACAGATCTCTCCTATCCCCTTTGTTACAGATGCCACTACAGACCTCATTTCCTCCATGGTTTTAAATATAATCTATAAGCCAGGGACTCTCACATAGTTATCTCTGGGCTGATGCCTTCTTAAACTCCAGGCAGGCATATCTCACTACCTAATCTGCATTCAGATATATAATAAACATCTCAAACTTAATGTGGCCGAAGAGAACTCATATCTCTTTACATCCCCTCAATAAACTTGTTCCTCCCTGGTATCTCCATCCTAGTTAATGCACAATCATTCACTGAGTTCCTCCAGCAAAAAAATTATGATTTTTTCCCCTCAGCACCTTCCTATCCAATTCATAAACATTACCTGTTGAGGGCACTTCTAAGATGTGCTGAACCTGATCATTTCTCATTATCTCTGTTTCTATTGACCTCATGTAAGCCATAAGCAGCTTTCATTTTGGCTACCGTCATAGCTTGATAGCTTCTTAGCTTGATAGCTTCTGAACTTTCCCTCCACTTTCACTTTTGATACCTTATGACCCATTCTATGCATAGCAGCTGATGTGATCTTTCAAAAATTTAAATCTGATTTCCTCACTCCCCTTTTAAAACCCTACAAAAGCTTTCTAAGTAACCAGAATAGAATTCCATCTCTTTTTCCTGCTTACTCTGCCCACCATCCATGATCTGGCCTCTGCCTACATTTCCAATTTCACCTCATGCTTTCCCTTCTCATGAGCCACATTCTAGCCACATGGACCTCCTTCCATGCTTAGGACATCTATTTCCTCGCTTGGAATCTTTTTCCTCACAGATCTTTACTTGACTACTTCTTATTGCCGTGTTTACTTGCTTAATTGAACTGTTACTTCCTTGAAGAGATCTCCACTGCCCACACAAGTTAAAATAGCCACCTGGTCTTGATCTATCACATCACATCACTATATAGCACTTTGTCACTAGCTGACATGTTTCTCGTGTATTTGCTTGTTTTCCTCCTTCATCTGTAAGGTAATATCCGTGGAACAGGTACCTTTCTCATCTTGTTTACTCCAGAAAACAAATGCTATAAACATGGCTTGACACAGAGTAGCTGCTCAGGAAATATTTGTTTATGAGTAAATAAACAAAGGACTGATGAAATTACTCCCAAGTTATATTCATGGAGATTTCCAAAGATTACCAAATCACAGAGAATCTTCCTTTCTTTTGCTAAGATCTCCTATAGCCCTCAGCTTTGACAATGGCCATTACATTATCCAGTGTAATGGAATTTTTGGAATATGGTTATTCTTTTATTATCCTGAATGTTTCCCTTATTCAATTGTAATATGGATAAGTTATCAGCATTGTGAAGTTATAATTTTTGCCAGCCTCAAAAGCTGCAAGATAATTAAAAATATATAGAATATACACAAGTGATAGTATATGATAGATTCCGTGGGCTTGGGTAAAAAACCTTCCTGCTCATTCATGTGTGAAATTGCTTTAGCTGGGCAAAGCTTTTCATTCTAAATCAGAGATCATGTTTAAAGATAAAAGACCTGAGAAGCGTTTTGGTGGGCGAGCATATATTTGGCATGTGAGGGGATATGGGGGAGGCCACCAAGCAGGACAAAAAGAGCAGCTTCTGCATATGGACTCCTTTAGTAATTTTTATTCTGGTGTAGAAGTAAAAACTTGGATCATGAGAGCTGTATAATTCTGAATTGTTCATAAATAAAGATATAGTAATATTTTATGCAACATAACTGTCTTTAAGTCCGTTCCTTTCTTTGTTTCAGTCAAATTTTGCTCCTCTCTTGTTCATATATATTCTTTTCTTCATTTCTCCAGGTCTTGATATTCCCCTTCTTGCTATAAATTTTATTAGGCTGCTCCTTATACGTGAAAAACATTTCTCTTAGGCTTTTCTTAGCAAAAATCCCTCTCTTGCAAATTTGCTTTCAGAATTATGTTTGACCAAATCTTTTGAATGAGGTCTCCTGATAAAATTCCCCTCCTATGAGAAAGGATGAGAGATGGCTCGAGGAAGAAGAAAAATGAGACTGAGAGCCAGTAATATCTCATCCGGGAAGTTAACTTTCCTTCCAACTCATGTTTCTGATTTACTTATTTAGACTCTTTCTTCTTTTGTCCTTCAACCACAGTCCCAGTGGACAAGGGCTGTCCCTTCTTTATGTTCTCAAAAGCACCTTATTTATAAGAGCACCTGTTTTGTTGTCATTTTCTAATGTTCTCTGAATTGCTTACCTTACACATATTTTTTCATAATGATAAATATCCACACTATCCTGACTCAACGTCTATTTTCAGTGAGGGACACAGAGTTAATGTTAATTCAATTGTTCAGAGCACAGAGCACAAAACCCAAGATATGGATCTAAATGCAGTACTAGCACATCCTTACTCTGCACCTGAAATTGAAATCCAAGCCATATTTTATCTGAGAACCTTTATTTTATATGTAAGTAAAAGAAAAAAGGCAAGGTGAGAGTTGAGTTGAGACTCTAAAATAAAAATAGGTGTTAATAGAACCAAAGAAGATAAGGCACATAAATTCACTTTGTAATATGTATTTGTATATAAATATAAAGTAATAATGTATTATACTGACAGCTGATTTTTTCATCTTCAGACTAGATGATTGTTTTAATCTTTCAGAGAAAAATGCTTCAAATTTCCTACCAAATGGAAGAGGGGGAAGTCGTTAAAAGATAACTGAGTTTTTTCCTCTCTATAATTCTGGCTGGGGATTGTTGCAATTTGCTAAAGAAAATGGATGGAGAATTTACTCACTTATATTCCTAATATGTTTTGATTATTATTTTATTATCTTTATTTCCTCAAGTTATGCATAGGCCAGTCAAGTTTATATATGTCCAGTATATGTTCTATTCTCACAAAATTATGAATCTATTAAAAATGTCATTAATCAATAATCAATTTAATGTTAATTGAAAGCAATTGAAAATTTCCAATTTATAATGTCAAAAATACCAAACAGCTGACTTGTTTAAAACCTTTATTTTCTTTCCCATTTATTGCAGTTAAATCTCAACAATATCTCTGGGATGAAGGGAAAGCAGAAGTATTGTATCCAGTTAGGGATGGGCCAACAGAGAGCCAGGGAAACATACAATTTCCAATAAAATCAGCGCTGTTCTGTGAAATGTTTCATACCCAGCTTTCCTGGTGAGGGGTGGGGGTAGACCCCAGAGCCCTTATTTGTAGCCTTTTCCAATTCTTGTGGTGTAAATACTCTCATCATGGCCGATTTTAAGTTGTCATTGTGAAGTCAGTGGACATAAAGTTGGCAAGACATATACATAATTGGTTCTTGCAACTTCAGCTCAGCCCTCCACTGTATTTTGACAAATGAGTACAGCACCTTGAAAAAAGAAAAGGAAGAATTTCTTGGTCAGATGTATCGTATGGTAGTATCTCACAGAACACAAAAAACAGCTGACCTACGAAAAGGGCTTATGATGTGTGGGGACTATGGTGGCTCTGGGGCCTTGGCAATGGAATTGGGAGGTCTCCCTCTAGAGTGCTGCCTTTGACCTGCCTCAGTTACTGATAACTCCTAATGCTCTCATTTTAGTTCAAAGTTGAAACTCCAAGGGGAGTGCATCTGATTGGTCCAGTTGGGTCTATTGCTCAGGGTCAAGGGCATCCATGGCACAGATGCTGTTGGTGGGGCCTCACCCTCATGTGACAGTAGCAGTTTCTAGAGAAGCAGGAATCACCATTGTTACAACCATGTCCTTGGAGCTCCCCTTAAATTAAGTATTAGGTATCTGATGTTTTATTGCTCAGTTGTCCAGCACACAGGCACCTTCTTCCTGTCCGTACAATGTCAACACGTCCTCCCCGTGGAAGCCAGGCTTCTCAGGATCCTGCATCCTAGGCCTAAATTGTGGATCTAACTATGACTGGTGCTCCCTGGATACAACCACTGGGAAAGAGGAGAAAAGAGAAAGAGAATTTCTATTTTTAAATGGGGAAGAAAATGAAAAGAGACTTTCAGTTAAACATGTAGAATTGATTACACATGTATAATACCATTCTGCCCCTTCCCAAACCCAAACAAAGATGACAACTATAGAGATTTTGAAAAGCTAAAAGCCCATAAGATGAAAAAAAAAAAAAAAAAAAAAGTAAGAGTGGAAAGAACAGCAACACAATTTTGGAAGCTTGAAAGGAAATAAGCAAGTGGTAACTGAATTAGCAATTCAGAGGAAATTGAAATACAAGCTGAGGAAGGAAAGCCAAGTCAGGTTACATCACAGAGGTCCAGAAATGGAAGTTTTTGGAAATGGAAAGCATCTACCTCTGAAAATGGGGTTTGCGTGGGGCTAGACACAGAAAGATTGTCTGCAGGTGTTGATGAGAAACAGTTGCCCCCAGGCCCTCCCTCATTCCATTTCCACCTGGATTCCAGTTCTCCTTCCTGGAGGAAGGCCGCAGGTTTATTCTATGGAGAGTCGGAAGCAGAGGAAATCCAGGCTTGGGAATTCCTGGCTGAGGAAGTGGGTGCCGAAAACAAGGACATTAAATGAACTTGCGTACTTTATGTGGACAGTGAGACCTCCCAAACCCTTTTCAATACCTGGCTCTGGAATTCTTGCGCCTAGATTTATACCCCTGAGAAGAAGAAAAGCAGCCCCTGGCAGCTGAGAGCTGGCCTGGCAGCATGCGTGGGTGGTTGGCGTGGCTGGGAGCCGGGACTGGCTGTATGGTGTGAGACTGGGGTGGTCACATGAGACCCTGTGCACAGTAAGGCCCCTCGCTTGGGGTTTAATGCTCTGCAGATGCCATGCTGAAATTCGGAATCATCAATGAAAGTGAATTTGTGCTTTGCAAGTGAAGCCAATGGGACAATGCCGCGAGCGTTATGGGCTTGGAGCCTCAGCTCAGGCGTGGATCCGCCGCCCTTCCAGAATGGGTTGTCTTGAGGCCCTGCACCCCACTCGTGTCTACACCCTGCACCTGCTGCTACCCTCTCCAGGGACTGAATCCTCAGCATCAGCCAAGAGAGACCACCCTCTACCTTCAGCCGGGACCTGAGCACAGGTATGAGGAGGGTCAGACCGGGCGCCAGGCACTGGCTGACAGTGCCATGGGGTGCTGGGGGGCCATGACTCGAGGGAACCTCTCACCTACCCCTGTCCAGGTGCCAGTAGGGAAGTTGCAATCCTTCGGTGGTGGTGGTAGAGGGTGGGCAGGATCTCACGGCTACAGTGGGTTGTGCCTTATTTTCTTATTTATTTATTTTTGACTATGATTTTCTTATTTTTCCTTTGAGAATTGTGAAAATTCTTGAAATCTGAGATAAAGACAGGGTTTTCCAGGCAAATTTAGTGGTTCTTTTTCAGGTGTAGAGGGTTGTTGCCCACTATATTAAATAAACGTTTCTCAAGAAGGGTGATATTAGCATTTTGGGTGGGACATTTCTTCATCATGTAGATTTTGTATCCCTGTTTCTACTTGCAAAATGCCTGTAGTGCACCTAGTAATTATGAGAACCCCAAAACATCCCCAAACATTTCCAAATACCACCTGCTAGGTGGTATTAATTTCACTGGATGAAAACCCTTGTTGTAAATTAAATTTTGGGCTTGAGGCTTTTAGGATCTCATGAGGAGTTTGAATTAGGGCTTTATATATTCACGGGAACCAACTAGTAGCTCTAAAGTCTCAGGGGCTTTTTTCCTCTGCACTCTGCCCAGAGCCAGGCTGATCTTTCCTGCAGTACCAGAGTCTGAGAGCGGGGTATTTATTGTTTTTCCCTACACAGAATTAGGTTGTAACCCTTTGAGATCCTGTCTTCCTCTGGACCATTACCTGCTACATCCCACCTGGGGCCACCCCTGGGCATTTTTATTCTATTTTGTATATGCCCTGAGGCTGTGAAAACTAAAACTGAGTACACCTGGTTTGGCAAAAGACCCCACTGAAAAAGCTGGCTCTAATGCTCTTCTGACCTCAGTTCCTGGCCTGAAGATTGATTTCTTGTTTTTCACTTTTTCTCCAAGATTCTAGTCATTTTCAGAAGCTGGAGCAGAATAGCAATCTAACTTACTCTATACAAATCTTTTAAAGAAATTTTTAATCGCAAATCTTTTAGCTTGATTAGGAAAACATGTTGTAAAATATGTAATAGCACTTTTATGATAAAGGCAAAGAGAAAACATGGGGTTTAGGAAGGATGCCAAAAGTGTGGTATAGTGCAAAAATGAAGTGTGTGGGAGCCTGACAAATTGGTGTTTGAATACCTGCTGTACCACCTATCACCTCTGTGACCTTGCTAAGTTACTATCTTTAAACCTCGGTTTCTTCCTCTGTAAAATGGAGCAAAAATACCCACTTTTCAAGGTGGTTGAGAAGATTGAAGAGATGGTATAATGTATGTCCCTTTCTTTCCACTGCAGTTGTAGGGCTCCCCGAATCCCCAAACGCATTTTCCTTTTCTTTTTTTTAAATTCTTGTTCTTCATTCATTTTTGCAATGGATCTATCAAGGAGAGCTGGACACACTTGGATGCCAGATTAAATTTCAGTTCAATTTGTAAGTAGGAGCTCAGTTAGGGAGTGAATTTAAGTATATTTTCAGAGACAGCAGTGAGACTCTCTTAGAAGAAGCCCCAGTTGTAAGAGAACAGGGCACTTTCCATATTCCAAGCACCCTGAGGATTTTCTCAGATATATTAATATATCATAGTGGATACCATTAGCTATTTAAAAAAAAGGACAGTATCCTGGAAATAGAATTATAGATAATGCCATCAGGAATCTCTATTATGTTAATTAAAATATGGACAAAATAGATGAATCCAGCTTGCTCTTACGTGACCAGAGTGAGGGAAGTTCAGGAATAGAAGGCAAACTTGAGATGGTCAGAAAAGGAAAACTATTGGAATGGGATGAATAGACAGACATGCTCTTGGGTCCAGTTGGGTTTGTGACAAGCTATTGAGAACACTTAAGAAAAGATCCATGTAGTCACAGAATATGCACATGTAACTCCTTTGAATTATCTAACTTGGTGGAGACAGAGACAGAAATAGAATAGAGATAGAACATTGTGGTGATTCTACCCACTATTCCACCAAAGGCTATGGAATAAATAACTCTACTGTGATTAAAATGTATATGTTTCATACAATAATCAATGTATTACTTTGATTAGTAAAAACAAATGTGTTTTCATATCCCCTATAAAAGCCTATAAAACTATAAAATACTAGACATAAATTAGGTGAAACTAATCAACACCTGAAACAATGTATCCTCAAAATCATATGAAAACCCTCTTTGGTTCCCAAATCTCAATCTAGGTGCAAGTGTGTTTATCAAATGTTGAGATTAAGTTATAGCTAGTATAAAATATGAATAAATGTTGATGCATCTAATTGTAGTAGGCCATGGGTAATGTCTTAAAAGATATATGAAATCTCACAAAAAAGAAATTCAGAATCAGAATTTTTCATGACTAACAAAACACTGTCCAGGAGGTAGAGAAGGAATTTTGTTCTTTTTTTTTTTTTTAACTTCCTATCACCCATCAGATAAATAATGCATAGGCTTGGTGAGCACACAATTGCAGCAAAGAGAGTTGAATCATTCTGTAGGCTATTTTATCCAGGTTGTGGTAGATTGGACATTCTGGCTATAGAGAATTATCCTCCTAGGAGGCCCTGATTGAAGATAGCAGGCACCTTAGTACAAAATCCTAACAGGAACAATGCAAACTATTAAGTATGGACTAGATGCCAAAAGGTTCGACAGCAATTTGCTGTTTGAAAGGATGCATTCCATATAATTATGAAAGTTGCACTAACCATCTGTTTCAATATCATGGCATCATGTTGTTGGTCAGCATTGTAAAAATGAACATTTTGTTGTTTTTGATGAATACCATTTAGGTTTTCTGGACATATGAAGCACTAATGGTCATTTAATTCAGCACATTGTGTGTCTAGAATGTAAACAGCATGGTAGTAGACAGTGGGAGACAGATTTGAAAAAAAGAATTCTAAAAGTGTTTGCAGGCCAGCAAAGGAGACAAACTGTGTGCAAATTGCTCTCCTAGATGGTTCAATTGGATTATTTAAGACATTTATTGAGCACCCCCTATATGCCTAGCACTATGCTTAGAGGTGCACACACAGGCGGAAGAGACACAGTCCCTGCTCTCAAGGAGAGTATGATAAGGGTGCCAGGGAGATCAGGAGGAGGCAGGGTGATGGAGAATGACAATACACTGTTCTAAGTGCTATAGCAGAGAAAAAAAACGTGGCATATTCCAGGTGACAAGAGGGAAAGGTCCCGCTGTATCCTCTGTTGGGAGCATCAGGGAAGGCTAGCCAAAGAGTTGACAACTGGGCTGAGTTTTTTATGACTGGGCCTAATTAGCCAACTAAGAAAGGGGTAAGGTGGAAGAAAGATATGCCAGAAAGAAGAAGAAATAAATAATAGAGCAAAATATCACATTGCCAAAGTGTAGACGCAAGAGCATGTGATATGTTCAGGATCTGCCAACATGTTTAGTGTGGCCAGTGTGCCGGGGACTGTGCAGCATGAGGTGGGATGGGAAAGGCTGTCGGGGCTGATCACGACTTGTCTGCCAACTTGAGGAACTTGGACTTGGCTCTCCAGCGGGTTTACTCCTGTCACCATGATGATCAAATGTGTATGTTAGAAAGATGAATTTGGCAGCCGAGTGGAGATTGGCTACGAGGGAGGCACAGTTGGAGGTGGGGTTGATTAGCAGGCTGCTGCAGGGGTCCGAGGGAGAAGTGATGAGGGCCAAGCTATGGCAGAGTTCATACCGAGGACATGAGCCCAGGGTTTGGTGGCTCTGTCAGGGCAGCCCAATGGGGGAGGTGCCATTCCCCAAGATGGAGACCACAGTGGGGACTTGCTCAAACAGCCAGAGGAGAATTTTGGTCTTGAATGTGGGGTGTTTGAGATGTCAGGGGACAGATACATGAATGTCCCCAGGAGGCAGCTGACTCTCTGAGTTCAGGGCTCCGCAGAGTGGCTGGAGCTGGGGAGCTCCCTGTGGTGACTGAAGCTCTGGGAGTTCTGGAGAGCACTTCTCTCAGTGAGGACAGAACAGGAATGAGGGAGAAGAGAAGAGAATATTATTTAAGTGCAGAGCAGGAGAAAGAAGAGCCCCAAAAAGAGACAGAAAAGGAGGTGCAGGGTGAAGAGGGGCTGGTATCTTGGGAAACCAAGGGGGTTGTGAGCAGGAGGCAGTGGGTGACTGTCGACTGTAACAGAGGTTAGAGAGACAGAGGCGAGAAACTCTCTGCTAGTCAGCAGCAGTGGGGCGAGTGGCACTTTGACCAGTGACGCTGCAGCAGAACGTGTGTGAGACATCTTCTCCCTGGGATGCAGAACAGCAACACCAAAGCTGTGTATCCGGATCATCATCTCAAAGGGTGACCAGACAGCTAAGTGCCACCAAATATTTGAGTAAGAGTAATAACGTGGAAGAAAAACATTAAACAAACAAATAAAATGTCATCCCAACCCAAATTACTCCAGGCAATAGAATGAACTTAATAATAATTACAATTATATTTATACTAAGTTATATATTATATATAAATGTTATTTATTTTATATTATTGTTAATAGCAATAATTATATTATTTAATCTTGTAAGAAAAGAATATATATAAAATTGTATCTGTATTCCACATATAATCATATTGAATATAATCATTGCTATTAATAGTAATTAATATTAACTATAAATTGATAATACATGTAATATTTATATTAGTAAATAAAATTTAAAATATAAATACAAAAGCAGTAATAAAATAAGCCTAATAATAATAATAGTTGGTATGTTAAGTGAGATTCAATGTATACCTAAATGAATGGAAATCCAACAAACTTATGAGGAGACTTTAACATTTGTCTTAGAAATCAGCATGTAAAATAGAAAAAAATTAAGTGACAATATACAAGACTCTATACCAAACAAAACAAGAATATGCAATGTTTTTCAACACTCATGAAAAAATTACAAATATTCATCACAAATACCAGGCTGCATAGAAAATCTTACGTATTTTAAAGTGTAGAAACCATGCTGATAACATCCTCATTGCTAAATAAAGTTTCAACAAACAAACAAACAAACAATAAAAGCTATGGCCTTTTCTTAAATATATCATCATCAGAAATTTTTAAACAATTAAAAATATTATTTGAGTGAAAGAAAAAGTTAAAGCAGAGACTATATTCTAGTTATAATTGAATTAAAATACTCATTGGAGTGCAGCCAAATACTACTCCAAAGATTATTTGCAGTTTTAAAAATAGAACAAAAAATCTAAATAAAGTAAAATGAAATTAATGAAATCAAAACTTCACTGTTTGAAAAATAGCAAATAAGATAACACAAATAAAAAAACATTAGGCTTGAGAGGGACATAATTATAAATATTTAAAAAATAAGATGTGCAACTTTATTTTTTAAAACTAAAAATTTATTGTGTCTATTTGAGCTGCATGACATGACATTATGGGATACATACAGATAATGAAAGGGTTACTTACCTCTAATCATTCTTCTGCACAACTGTCCATAAAAATACACAGTTTTCCCCAGATCTCTGGGTCTTCATTTCTGAAGGCTCTCATGTCACATAAAACTTCTATTAAATAAATTTGTTATGCTTTTCTCTTGTTAATCTGTCTTTTGCTATAGGGTTTCAGCCATAAGCCTTATAATGGTGAGGAAATGATATTTTTTCTCCCCTGATGACACAACCTCACTGGTCATCAGGATTATGCAAATTAAAACAAGAAGACACTAGTTATATGCCCTCTCTACCCACAGTAGATTTTCAAAACTTCAAAGGATTGATTATATCCTGTTCTGTTGAAAGTGGAGGAAAAAATTGCAGGTGGAAGATAAGTTAATAAAAAAGCTTTCAATGCAATTGGCAAAATCTATCAAAATTTAAACTACACTAACAACTATGGTTTGGATGTGGTTTGTTTGGCTCTGCCAAGTCTCACGCTGGTCCCAGTGTTGGAGGTAGGGCCTGTCGGGAGGTGTTTGGGGCCAGGGGGCAGATCGCTCATGAATGGGTGGTGCCATTTTTGTGGGAGTGAGTGAGTTCTCACTTTTAGTTCCAATGAGAACTGGCTGTTGAAAAGAGCCTGGCGCCTCCTCTGCTCTCTCTTGCTCCCTCTCTCATCGGTTCCCCTTCCCCTTCCACCTGGAATCAGCCAGAGGCCTCACCCGAAGCAGATGCTGCTGCCATGCTTCTTGTACAGCCTGCAGAACCATGTGCCAAATAAATCTCTTTTCTTTATAAATTATCCAGCCTCAGGTATGCCTTTATAGCAACACAAGCAGACTAAGACACTATTTACCTTTTGTTTTAGATTTCCACTTCTAGAAGCCTTCTGTATGGAAATATTCACACAAAGATATATAAATAGAAATATTCTGTAAGAAATGGTGGACACAACTTAAATTGTTAAATAAATTAAGGTACATTTATAATATGGATAACTTTATGGCTATAAAAAATTATATCTGGGCACAGTGGCTCACCCTGTAATCTCAGCAATTTGGGAGGCTGAGGCTGGAGGATTGCTTGAGGCCAGAAGTTTGAGACCAGCCTGGGCAACATAATGAGACCTTGTCTCTAAAAAAAATTTTTTTTTTAATTAGCCAGATGCGGTGGTGTTCATTTGTAGTCCCAGCTACTTGGGAGGCTGAGGTAGGAGGATCACTCAAGTCCAGGAGTTTGAGGTTTCAGTGAGCTATAATGATGCTACTGCACTCTAGCCTTGGTGACAGAGCAAGAACCTGTCCCAAAAAAATGATATCCAGGGTATTTTGGAAAGAGACATTTGATGTAAATTCAGATCACCTTTTAGAATGCCCTCATGCACTGGTATCAAAAACTTTCATGCTCTTCCTGCTGCCATCTTGATCCTGTGTTCCCCCTCACAAAATGCCCTTAGAAGCTACAGAAACTGCCCCTGCCACAGAGCAGGAGTTGCCACAGCCGGGGCTGAGACAGGGTGTGGAACAGGATCTGACATTGATGAATCAGTACCGGAACTGGATTCCACACAGGCAGCCACACAGCAAGCCCAGCTGGCAGCAGCAACTGGAACAGATGAAGAACCAGCCAGTAGAGTGAAGCAAGTCGGAGTGAGCAGAAGGCATGGGAGGCCATGTCCAAACTCAGTCTTTGACAGCTTACAGAGGTTGCTACAATCACCACCAGGAAACCTAAGAATATCCTCTTTGTCATCCCAAGGCCAGATGTCTACAAAAGCCCAGCTTCATATACCATTGTAATTTGGGGGGAAGCCAAGATCAAGGACCTGTCTCAGCAACCACAGCTACCAGCTACTGGGAACCTCAAAGGTCCAGGTGAAGCCGTCTAGAATGCTCAAGAAAAATACAGACTCCAATTGTATGAGAGGAGAGTGGAGAGGTGGGCTTCCATGAAACGAATGTGGAAGTTAAAGACACAGACTTGGTCATGTCACAGGCAAAAGGGACAAGAACAAAGATAGCCTGAGCTCTGAAGAAAAACAGGAATGATATTGTAAATGCTACTATGGAATTAAAAATGTAACCATTTGAGAATGCAAATGAGGCCTCTTTCCTTTATTTGTTTATTCATTTTGATGTTTCAAAAGAGTAACTGCAGCTTGTTTAAAAATCTGACAGTTTCTATTGTTAATACAGTTATGACTTCTTGGGAAAAATAAAACACTTCACTACTTCTTGGCCCATCAGTTCTACTTTAGCGATTTTTTTTCTTTAGGAAATAATAAAATATGCAAAGAAGAATTTGCTTATTGATGCTTATACAAACATTATTGATAATACCCCTGGTCCTCCCCTCCTCCCAATAAAAAACAAAACCAGAAAGAAGAACAGAATAACATCAATTTCCTAGAAGCAAAGAGATAAATGGTATAACCATGTAATGTAGCACCATGTCCCCGTTAAAAAGTATATTTTGGAAAGTTGTGAAAATGATCAAAATATATTATCTGTGGAGTAGGATTGCCTTAGTTAAGTCACAATGTTTGGAAGGACTAGAAGGCTTGGTTAATTAAAGGAAAGCTCTTTGATGGATTAGGAGGCATTCCTAAAGGCTAGCTTGTTGAAAAGATTTCTTTCTTATGTTAAGGGTGTTCTTGGTCCTATGGTTCCTCCTATGGGCATTGGCCAGTCTCTCCTCTCTGGTGCTCACTGCTATACCTTGACCAAAACCCATCCTAAAGTTTCCTCCTCTTTGCTTGAGTTTGTAGATTGGCACTTGGTTCCTTCCAGTTCAGACGGGTATGAACTGGCTCCTGGGGGAGGATTTCTAATTCTTCTGGTCCCTCACAGAGAAGCATTTACAAAACAAAAAGACAACATTTGCAAAATTTAACTGGCCCCTGGGAGCACAGACTCCTCTTTGACCCTACCTGTGGTGCATTATTATTGTGAAGGAGACCCTGTGGCTCTTTTCTTCTTCTCAGCAAAATCTTTCCTAGGAAAGGGTTTCTGGAGGGGAGAGAAAAGGTACTTTGCTACAAATGCACATTATTTGTTTTTCCCAAATGGTAGAATTAGGAGTTTTTTTCTGTTTTGTTTTCTACATTTTTAAAAATTTCAATGAATCACAGGTATAAATGGTGAAATCTGAAAAAAACACAATGTCACATTGAAGATTTTCTTTTTACCCATTTAAGAGTGTTAAAGAAAAAGTTATTCAATGATACTTGTTAAAGCAAGGTAAGGAAGACTTTATTCAGGGCCACCGTGGTAGGTATGGGGACTGCTACAGTGGGATTTTGCAGTGGGGGAGAGGGACCATGCTCAACTCCCAATACAGACTGGGCAATTGGGAATTTTGAGTGGGGGAGGGGATGGACAATTACTAAGAGAAAAAAATCAGGGGTGAGGGGGATTCTGGCTAACCTGACTTAACAGGAATCTTGCTGAAGACAGGCCAGAGTGATCAGACATCAGTTCCCTGGGAAAGGCTGGAGGATGAGGAGCCCAATCAGGTACCGAGGATGAGCAGATATGGAGAGTGGGGGAGGGGAGAACAGTTATCGCTAAACTGACTTTAGTTTTGCCAAACCTGTATTTACAAGAAAGTGCACAGATGGGCCTAGGAGAAGGTTTTGACTAAAGTTTGGTCAAGCAAAGAATCTTTGTCAAGAGTTACTATCCATGGGCTCTTTGAATACGGAGAATTTCTTCTGCATGTGTTTTTGGTTTTAAACCTTCTTGATTAGGATCATACTTTCCTGCATCAGTCAATTTTTTTTTATCACTGTCACTATTCCCATCACTATCATTAAAATTTTTGTTTTTGTTTAATACATGGATCTCAGCGTAGATTATATATGCATGTTCCTATATTCTAGGAGTTTTAAAATCTAAATTGCTGGGGGGTTATAATTTTTAAAGTCTAATTTTTGGCTTCCATAAAGCTAGTTTCAAAACCAAAATATCCTTTGAAATCAGTGGGAAATCTATTCACAGAGCATGGAAGCAAATGAAAAATAAGCTGAAAGAAAGTGACTCTCACCAGTCTGTGATGGCTTACCTCCTGCATATGCATTGCTTTTAATCTATTTTAAATTGGTTAGCTTTGTACTTTAAGCATATGCTCTTATATTATGCATAGCTTGTCCAATTAGTTTTGGGCACTATCCTTCGTTCCTAATTGTTTCTATTTCTTTCAAGTTAAAAAAAAAAACCCACAACTCTAATATTTAAATTATTATTTTTTTCTTCTGAAACTTTTTTTTTCAGAATACTCTTCTTTTTGTTGTTTCAGCATAGTCATCTTTGTCGGTTCCTTCCCTTGACCAAGTCCTTTAACATTTCCCTTGCAGTGGTGTTTTTAGAAATTTAACTATTTCTCCTACACCCATATCTTGGAGAGAGTGTTGCTGTTATTAATATTTAGCACTGTTGACATTTTGGGCCGGACAAGTCTTGGTTATGGTGGGCTGTTTTCTTGCAGTGTAGGATGTTTGCCAGCATCCCTGTCTTCTGTCTGTCTTCATGTCAGAAGTACCGTCCCACCAATTGTGACAACCAACAATGTCTCCAGACCTGGCCAAATGTCCCCTGGGTGTGGGGGTGTGGAGGTTGCCAAAGTTGCTCCCGTTTAAGCACCACAGAGTTTGGATGAGTTTTAGGCCTGTGCTATCATGTTTCAATCATGATTTATAGATAAATTATTCTCTGAAACATGAAAGTGAATAGACCTTTTACAGGAGGATATTTTTTTCCCAGCCAGTATGCAGATAAGTGCCTAGGAAATGGCCACTTTTTCAACTCAATGACTCTCCACTCCTATTATTTTCTCTCTGCCAGTACCATCTAAAACCAATTTAGAAAGAGTATGGCTGTGATAATTCATGCTATCAAAGGTCAGACACAGAACTCCCACCACCCGCGCCCATCCTAACTTTTCCTGCTCTTCAGGGGCAGCAAGGTGAAAATGTAGGTAGGAGCCAAGTGTCCCTCCGAAGTCCCCTGTACCTTCCTTCCCCTTTGCTTCTGGCTCTTCTCCTACCACCCAGTTCTCTTGGGTCTTGATTAATCTCCTTTTGCTAGGTTGGCTCAGAAATAGATTTTTTTTTTTCTTTCTTGGACATATTAATTTTCCTGAGTCTCAGATTCCTCCATTGTAACTTGGGGACATTAATATATACTTTGCAGGACTGTTCAAAGCAGGGGCCAGCAAATCTTTTCTGCAAAGGGCCAGATAGCAAATATTTAAGGCCTTGTAAGTCACATACCATCTCTGTTGCATGGTCTTCTTTGTTGGCTCCTCCAACCAAGCCCTTTAAGACTGTAAAAATCCTGGTTTAGAGGGGTTTCAATACACCACTGGCACCACCCCTTGGGTACTGGTATCTAACACAGGGTCCCATGTCCCGGTCCTGGCTAAGGATATACAGGTGGCAATAGAGACTGATGGAGTTCAGGACACCTTCCCCCCGAATATGGCACCTCGACATTTGAGAAAACAGTGAAGCAGGAAGGTCTCCCACCCATCTCCCCTGAATCAGGTCAAGAATTCTCTGACCTTCCTCTAAACAAGGTCATAAGACCCTCATGTGAGAGATGCCCTCCCTGGACCCACAGAGAAGACTCTGAACAAATAGGGCTCTCTCAGTTTCCCTAGTACATCACCATTGGATCACATGCTTTTGTCTAATCATACTTCCATGCAAACATCCTTTGACATACAATCTGGAAGGCAGGCAGAGGCAAGACAGCAGCATGCTTTTGGCTCCAGCACCAAAGCATTTGGCCTTCTGGCCCTCGGGATTTCTTGGGCAGTAGATTCCAGCTCGCCATCTACTTGACATGCATTAAGTGTAAGTCAGTCACCAATTAGCCCTTTGTGTCTTCTAATTGCAAAGAGGTTCCCTGATTAGAGGGGTTTCCTCGAAGCTCTGCTGGTAAGGCTTGGGGTGAAAAGAAAGCAGCTTTTCCTCAAAGCAGGGAGTACAGCAGACTCACATCTGTTGTTCTTTCTACAAATATTTATTCAGCACCTGCAGTGTCTAGACACTCACTGTTGCAGTTGCTGAGGATATAACCCTCAACCAAACCCCGGCTCCACTTCTAGTGCCAACAGCTCCCCAATCTTTTCTCCAATCCTGCCTTTCCCATGGTCGGGGAAAGGGGAGTCCAGAGTTGCAGCATCAAGTTTAGGTGATTTTCTTGGTCAATTCTGCATATGGGTGTGATAATTGGCCTCACACACACTCCAGAATCCTGGTTATCGTATTGGTACTTAGGTGGAAAATGAAGGAGGATGAGACCTATGATAACATTGAAAAAACACTTTAAGCCTAAAAACATGGCGCTAGTGCTGGAAATTTAGTTCTCATCAAAGGCAAATTCAAGGGAGCTTCAGGAGGCTTGTGGGAACCTAGAATTTAGGTGTTCCTCATAAACTGGTCACTCATTTAAGCAAGGAAGGCTCAGATACAGCATTACAGAAATATACCCCAGGATTTAAAAAGCAATTTTTTTTATTGTGGTATAACATACATAACATTAAATTGACCTTTTTAACCATTCTGTGTGTACAATTCTGTGGCATCAAGAACATTCACAACGTTGTGCAACCACCAGGGCTTTTTGTAAACTGGTGAAGTTTACACTGATGATCTCAGCCACTTCTTGTAGCAGTGAGTTGCACAGGTTTCTTTCTTTGGTCTGCTATGCATAAAATAACGCAGGAGACATTTGACAGAGCGGATAAGGGCATGGGAGTGCGAGCCGGACTGCCAGGGCCTGAAGGCAGCCCTGGCCACTCGCCAGCGCCCTGAATGGGTACAGAGAATCCCGTCTGGGCCTCACTGTCCCTTTCAGTACCATGAGGATAACAGCGCATGCTTCATAGACTGTGGTGAGGATTAAATGAATTAACACGTGTGAAGTGCTTGGAATAGTGCCTGACCCAGTAAAGGATCAATCAATTTTAGTTATCATTGGTAAGTGCAAAAGAATTGTTCACGTAGTGGAAAGCTCATTCATTTTTAATATAAATCTTCTTTAAAAGTGTTACAATCACTTCATTCTCCTTTGTTCATTATATAAAGCTTTTTTGAATACCCATTATGTGCCAAGGCATTTGTACTAAGCACTGGGGACAAACTATAAATGTTACATGAAGATAAATGACTTGCCCTCAAGTGACTTACGATCCGCCAGGGGAGGGGGCGACAGCGCTTGCTCACAGGGGCACTGAGCGGTCTCGGTACAGTTTAAGAGGTTACTTTAAGTGGTAAGAATTTGTAATTAACCATATTGAAAGGGAATCTCCCAAATCCATGTCTTGTCGTCTTTTACAGGTTCGTCAGCAGACATAGCCCAGGCTGTAAACTTTTCTTGGAGACTTAAAATCATTATGAATACCGGGGATTGTATGATATAACCGGTACAAGGCAGTAATATTAATACCTCCACTGGCTTACTGAACTGTGTAAAGAGCTGTTTGCTCTTAACCTAACTTGTACTGCTGAGATTTTTAAAATTATTGGGTCTGGTTTCTTTGGGGCAAGGGCAGGAATATTAGCTGTTATTTTCTGATCCTGCTGCTCTGCTTAACATTTCCAAATTTTTTGTTTGTAATCTGTTTGTAACCCATTTTGTTTGTAATCTGGACAGGCAATTTAGGTAAGCATACTTATTAGGATTATATTTAAAATCAAATATTTCAGTTCTATTGATCTCACCTGACAGGAAACTGGAAGTGTTATTAAGTGGATGCGTATGTGATTGTGTGTGGGGTGGGCTGAGGTGGTCTTTTAGAGGCTCATTTGCTTATTCCCGGGTTCTCAGGTTATTCTAGTTTGCATTGGATGGAATAGCGACTTCTTGGTAATTACATGGTCTAAATTCTTCTTACAGTGATGTTTTTCCAGCACAAGGTGCTTGTGTTCTAGTATTTCAATATGTGGTAGGTTCGTCCTACTTATTTATACTTTTATCCCACTTGTCATCATTTTTTATGAACTTGAACCATATCCACTCTCAGCCTTCTTTTTCTTGATAGCCCTCATATGTAAGTTTAATAACCACGGCAGTTTCTCTCTCCATTTGATTTTGTTAGTTGCTGAGATGGAGCACAGTTGGTACACTTGGCATACTCGTATCTAGCCTTCAAACCCCCAGCTCAAATAACCCACTCTGAGGAACTGTCTTACAATGAAGGCTTTCCCATGCAGAATTGTTATATCTCTATACTTCCATAACACTTTTTATCCTCCTACCAATGCTCTTAATCTGTGTTACATGTTTATATCTATGTGCTTGTCTTCTTAGCTGTACTAGGGGTGTCCTGAGGTCAGGATCAACCATGTATCCCTTAAAGTGCATTATCAAAAATTTCTCACTTGCTAATTGTTGATTGCACAAACAGATGGTGTTTTATTTTTTGCACTCAATCTTTTTTGATGACACTCATTATTCGTGGGATCTCCCCATCCCCCCATTCACCCACCCACGTATATATATTGGCACATTGGGGGCGTGCTCATAATATCAAATATTATTTTTCTTCACTTGTATTAACTGATGCCCGTTTATTCAAAACTCCCTGCATTTGAGAAACCTTGTGTAAGGCTGCAGTTTATAACTCTTGGTTTGGCATTTCAGTAACCATTCGGTATCTTTTGGGGTGCAGTTTCATGTTGTTAGCTTAGTGGGGAGCAGGTGAGTGAGTTCAGCTGGACAAGAGGGGAAGAACTGAAAAGTATCATAAATTGTATAGGCTAGAGGTCAAACTTGAAGACGTGGGAAGAGTTGTATCTCTTTTAATATGTCAAGCAGTCATTCCCCTGGAAACAACATTGCTCTTCCTTTGAGGAATTACTGTTTACTCATATCAACTATGTAATTTTGTTGAAGGGACCTTCAGTGGCTGGTCAGCAGTAGCTTATGGTCCAGGCTGGAGAAATCGTGATCTTTTCCTGGGTTTTAAAGTCTAGGACAGGTGGTGGAGTGTGGGTGCTCTGTGAGGTTGGTGTCTGGTGTAAACGTGGAGCTGCCTCCTCTTCTTGTCTGATGGAAGACTCCCCTAAGGTGGAGGCCCCATGAAAGAGGCAGGGACCCTACGGCAGCCAGGATTAAGGCCAGCACCCAGTGGAAGCCAACACTTTCCATAGAAGGATTTGTCTCAGTCTAGCAAGTTCTCTGTCTAGTAAACCAGTCCTTTGCTCTCCACCCAAACTCCATGAACACATAGCTATATTTAAGTTGCTATTCATATGGAACTCATTGATAATTCTAAAACAGTAAATAATAGTTCTTTTGAATTAAGATTTCAGTTAATATTTATTTATTTAATCCACATTTACTGAGTTCCCACTAGTGTCAGCCATCATACTCACTAAATGCTTCAGAGACAGACTCAAACCCAGTGGCTTACAACCTAGCACAAGGGGAAAAACCCAGATAACTGCACACCTAACCCCACAATGGAAGGCATAACATGATAAAGATCATAAAAATCACAATGTGTGAATTTGGAAGAAAAATAGATGATTTCAAGCTGAAGAGAATCAGTGCTCGCTTTATTTGAGATCCTTCTAAAGTTTGGTGGTCCCAGCAGGTCAAGTTGATTCCATTGTGTTCACAGGTATGGGATATACTATGCACGTGGTCATTCAATGTGGTTTAATGCCTTCACCTCTGTCACGTAAAAAGCATTTCTGTATTTCCAAAGTTCAAGGTGAGGGAGAATAAGGGACAAAGCAATGCTTGGTTATTATTTTTTTTTAATGCAACATGATCCTTTAAAAAAATCAAACATGTTCTTAAGATACTATTTTACTGTTTTGAACGTCTCAAAACATTTTGGAGGGAGGTTGAAAGAAGTGTTTTGGTAGGAATTAGTGAGCTTTGATGGTATTTGTATACAGAGTTTCGGTATCAGTGAGCTTTCAGAGAAGATACCAGGTTCTTGGAGAAATGCCAGAGCAAAGTCAGTTGCTGAGGACCAAGGCACCTAGGAAGGGTAGAGAGGGGACTGGCTTACTGGCTTAGATTTGGAAGCCCTTATGAGTGGAAGAGCCAGCGGGGAACGGAGAAATGCCAGAAGCAAAGCTAGAAAGATTGAAGGAAAGAATGGTACCAACCTCAAGAGCAGAATTGACCAATGCTGGAATGCAGGGTAGGGTAAAATCATATCAGGGAGCACGATGGATGATCAGTGAGATTGGTCAGATTTGGGACTAGCCATCCATACTCTTCACTTTGGCTCCCTTAGGACCAGTGGTGTGAGTTTTCAAATTTCTGACAAGTGCCTTCAATGGACATGAGTTGCAAGGTCATCTTTTTTTTTTCTCTCTCTCTCTTTCTCTCTGTCTCTCTTTTTTTTTTTTTCTATTCCTGTCCCTTCTACATGCAAGGTCATCTAAGATGCTGACTTCACTTATACACAGTAGCAAATGAATGATTAGGCAGCAACTACAACTTACCACAAAAACAGAATAATTTGGGTTAATTTGGTTAAGCAAGGAAAAAAAATTACATCACATGGAACACACCAAAATGCACTGCATCCTTTATTTTTCTGCAGATTGCATCCCCACCTGGGAACGATGGTTTAACCAGCTGCATGATGCTTAAACACAGAGGCTGGTTAACAATTACCTGCTTGATTGTCTGGATTATCCATATGTTCAATAAACATCAGCTGAGCACTAACTCTGGCCAGGCACTCTTCTAGGCACTGGTAACAGAGCAGTGAACAAAACCATCTCCAATGGAGCCAGAGTTCTGGTCAAAGATGTTAGATGAGAAAACAAGCAAGCAAAATACACACAATATGTACATATATAATGTTGAGTAGAAAAGTGAGATGGAAAAGAGTAAAACTGGACCAGGGTTAGAATTAAAATGGGAGTAGAGGATTATATTTCAGATGGAAAGGCTAAGAAAGGTCTTTATGATGAAGTGCAGAGATCTGGCTGAGGTGAAGGATGAGCCATACTAACTGGAAGAGTGAAGAGGGGGTGTATACAGGGCATAGCCAGTAGGCCAGCGTAGCAAAAATGAGTAACAGGGAGGGTGGAGTGGTGGGGAGGGTATAGAGACATTTTCAGAGAGATAACCAGGGGCTAGACTGAGCACTTGAAAGGCATGCTAAGATTTTCAATATGACACAAACTGCAGTGAGAAGCCATGATACGACTGGACTCACACTTAAATGGGTTCATCCTGGCTGCCACAGAGGACGAAGCCAAGTGTAAGAAGCACAGGGACAATTAGAAGGATGTTTGGATAGTTCTGGTACACTGGGATTGTGGTTTGAACTGGGCTCTGCACTGAGTACTTACTGGTAATGCACAGATTGCACTTCACTATCCTCTTTAAAAACAACCCTCCCCCCCCCCCCCACACACGCGGCATAACCTTGCTGTTCTAAAACATACCTAGAGTTTTAATTTCTTTTCTTTCAGATATCTGAAGGCAACTGAGAATTCTGTGTATTGTGCTCAGTGGCCACAGAGACACATTAGTGTACCCCAAAGGTGGATATATATGGGTTTTCAACTGAGCAGGGAGTTGGTACCACTAACAAATGAACAATTTTGGAACATCTCCAAGAGCTAAACTAAGAAGAATTGAAAAGCTACTCTAAAGAGCTCCCCAGGCTAACTTCTGTTGTTTGGAGGGCATATTGAGGTCACACCTAGTCCAGCTTCAAGAGAATTCTGAAAGCACTCTGCTGTAGCCTGCATCCTATCCTATCTGACATCCCTGAGGATGTGGTCATTAGTGAAGTCCAGGGAAAATATTCTACAGATATCCACAAACATCACTAAAGAACTTTTTGGAACATAATTGCCTGGACCCCTCCCATCTCTCCCCCATCCTTGGATTCAACTGAAGAAGCTCCTGGTATTTAAACGGTTAACTGAAGAAGCTCCTGGTATTTAAATGGTTTGCACTATCATAATGAAGCATCCATTTCAGTGAATCATCCCTTTTACTCTGTGTGTGTGTGTGTGTGTGTGTGTGTGTGTTAGGGGGTGGGAAAAGGCATGAAAATGGAGACTTTTCAAGCAGTTGTTGCACTATTTTTATCTTTCTACTCATTTATATAGGTTGAGGCAGGTTTGATGTGCCCTTCAGTATTTCCTCAAATTTGACAAACTTGTGTTTCCCTCATTCATTTTTCAGTTGGCAGATGCACATTGGCTACTGATGGCTGTCAGCAGCTGCTGGTGCCCTGCCCATCTTTATCTGATGTCTGTGTCTCCATCTCTCTTGAACTTGGGTGCCAGCAGCTGAGAGTGATTCATCCCCTCTGTGTTCCCCATTATTCTATATTTTTATGACAGACAATTTAGTCAAAGTTACAAAGAAGGTGCTTTAACTTAATCCATTGAAAACTCATTTGGTTAATTGAAGATCATGAACAAGTTTTCCTTTCTTAGGAAGGAGTCAGCTTTGGAGGTTATCGAAGCTGGGAAATGTATTTATGTAGTTACCTACCGTATCAAGGAAACTTAAATTTCTCTCATTGGAGTATATTTTTCAGAAACAATTAACTGAAAAGATACTTCTAGCCCTGTGGCCTTTTCCTCCTTCATCCATGCTACTTTGCTGTCTGATTTATTCTACATTGTTTATAGAGAACCCATAGCTTTTATTCTGTCCTTTAAGTAATAATGTATTTTATCATGCCTGGTAGAAATTTACTAGTCACAATTTGAATTATTTAGAGGATTTTGTACAAGTTTAGATACCCTTTTAACTCAAGAACTTGTGACGAAGGCTTATGATTATCTTAAGACTGTTGCAATAGACAAACTTGTGCAAGTCATTTTGGCAGGTGAGGACTGAAAATGAAAGCTTATCTACAACCACATTTCTTCAATGTGATAAGTTCCTAGGGAGTTCAGGGATTATTATTTTTAAAATGTGCTTGCTGACTGCCACTCTGGTACCAAAAATAGCTAGTCTGAGGGGGCTAAGTGTTAAAGGACATTCCTGGAAACTATTTCATTGGAGACCATTTGTGACAAAGCATTCTTGAGTTCTTTTTCAGTACCTTCTTTCTCTGCATTCTAATTTCTGTAAAAGGAACTCAAGTCTTCTTTTTTTAATCAAAGATACTTCTTACTGCCAAAATGTCTAATGGAAAAATTAACTTAAGCTGGTAGTTTAGCTCAACCATTTCAGAACATCTAATTATTGATGGGATTCAGTGCCACCAAACACACCATGTACTACATACAATACTATTTTAGGAGGCAGAAGAAAGGATTGGAAAGAAAATTATTGGTCTTTGAGCCCAGAAATCTGGAGTCTGGGAGTTTAAAAGTTCTCTGTTAATAATCCAGTGACCTTGAACAGGTAACTTTGCTTATCTGATCCTGGGTCTTCAGCTATGAAATGCAGCCAAAAACGACTGCCCTGAGAGCGAGTCGTTTGTGTCAAACTGTTACATCAGTGAAAATCACCACTGATTTGGATAGACACATTGCAGTATATGAATCCGATGCTTTACGATTTCACAATACACGAATTTGGAAACTACTGCATGCGAATGGTTTCCCGTGTAGTTCCCTATAGATGAGGGAGTTTATTAATATTTTGGGGAAAAAAAAACCTGGGAGGACTGTAGCCCTGACCTGAAGATGTGTCCCAGAGAGGTTTTGCAGGGTAGAGTCATAGAGAAATTGACTTTGGGATGAGCAAAACCGAAATCCCGAGGTTGCAAACACTTTTCCCGAGTAAAGGGTTGGTGTCATTTGCTTCCTTTATACGGAAGTATGAAAGTGACCATAAGCCACAGAACGTGGCACCGGGGTTCGCTATTAGAAACCATTCCAGGAAATGGCCCTCGGACCAAGATATTTACAAATAACCCGGGATACTCACTGCAGGCGAGAGGCGGTGAGGAGGACGCAGGGAGGATTCAGGGGCGGGCCAGACAGGGGAGGACACAGGTTCCAGAGACTTCTCCTTTAAGGCTCTCCCGGATCGGTGAGAGCGCCCTTGAGGAAGAAGGTTCGGAACGAGGGGAGCGACCGCTCGGAGGCGGCGGCTGCAGTCCCCGGGTCCCGCGCGCCCTCTGCCCCCGCTCACCGCTTCGGGCGCGCCCACGGCACCAGCCTCGCGCCCCCCACTCCCACGCGGGTCTCTGCTGGCACCGTCGCGCCCCCATCCGGCCCGCGCCGCCGCGTCCCACTTGCCCACCGGTAACGGTTTCTGCACCGGCTGCCTCCGACCCTCCCCGCGGCCCCGCTCACGAGAGCCGCAGTGCCGCGCGCTCCGGAGAGGGTCCCCCGCCTGGCACCGACGGGAGCTGCCCCGGGCCGCGGCGGCGGGGCGGCTGAGGGGTCCCCCAATTCCTGGCGGTCCTCGCCGCACCCCGTCGCGGGTTCCCTCCCTCTCTTGCAAACCCCCGCCCCCGGGCCGCTCCCGCCGCCGCCGCGCGCCTCCCCCCGCGCACCCGCCGCCGCCGCGCGGCTCCTCCCGCCCGCACCCCGCCCCCTCCGCGGCTCTCACGCGCCGCGGGATTCGGCGCCGCCTCCGTCAGAGCCGAGCCGGCGGCTCCGCGGAGCAGCAGCAGCCTGTGCCACCGCCGCCGGGCCCTCCGTGTCCCCTCCCCGTCCCGCCCCCCGGCCCCTGGTGCCCCGGCCCCTCCCCACCTCGCTCCTTCCTCCGTCCCTCCCTCCCGCTCCGCTCTCCCCCCGGCTGCGGCCCGACCCGGCCCGCCAGCCGGGCCGGCAGGAGGGCGGCGGCGGCAGAACCATGAGCTTTGAGGGCGACCGCGGCGGCGGTCGGTGTCGCGGGGCGGAGAGCGGGGACGCCGAGCCGCCTCCCCCGCCGCCGCCGCCGGCAGAGCCGGCCCCGGTCCCCGCGACCCCGCGCTACCCGCCGCCGCTGCCCGTGCCCCCCGAGGGCGCCGCCGGGCCGAGCGAGCCGCCGGGGGAGGTGGCCCCGCGGCGCAGGGGCACCGACGAGCTGCCGCCGCCGCCGCCGCGGTCCCTGCCGCCCGCCGGCCAGGAGGTGTGCGCGGCGGCCGGAGACTCTGCGGAAGGTCCGAGGCGCCTCCCGGAGTCGGCGGACCCCGAGGCGGCGGCGGCGAAGGGCGGCCCCGCGGAGCCCAAGGCCAGCGCCAGCGGGGAGGGCGAGCGGCAGGGCGCCGGCGACCAGACCGAGACGCGCTCGGTGTGCAGCAGCCGGAGCAGCAGCAGCGGCGGCGGCGACCAGCGCGCTGGGCACCAGCACCAGCACCACCAGCCCATCTGCAAGATCTGCTTCCAGGGCGCCGAGCAGGTAGGGCCCGGCGGGACCGGGGCGGCTGGCGGTGGGCTCCGACCGCGGCCGGACTGGCTCCGGCTCGCAGTGGCCCGGCGTTCAGCACCAAGGACAGAGCGCGCCTCCCGGTTTGTCTCCTGTGGGGCTTGTCTGGTCCTGCCTTGTCAGAGATGGCTCCAGTGTGTTCCCCTTGCCCTTTCTGTGAAGGCAGATAAAAATGTCCCAGTGGCGAATACAGGGTTTAATTTGATCTACACTTTTTTTCCTACCTGGTTGTGCAGCTACACGTTCCTCAGGTGCTTTAATGATAATACCGTAAGTATTTCTTTTGAATTACTCAATGGATTTGGTCTATACATAGAAGCGAACCTCAAGGATGTAAAGTGAAGTCTGTTTTCTACAGATGTATTCTGAGACGGATAGTCTTAGAACACAAACTGGGCGTGAGTCATGTCACAGCCAAAAAGAGCAGGTTCTTTCCTTATTGCAAATTTTGGTGACTTAATCTCACTGATGTGAAAAGTATGTTACAGTTTGTTCAAGTCAAATAGGAATATACTTTGAAAGAAAGGCCACTTAGCCAGAGATGTACTTTA
Source organism: Lemur catta (assembly GCF_020740605.2). Taxonomy (NCBI): domain Eukaryota; kingdom Metazoa; phylum Chordata; class Mammalia; order Primates; family Lemuridae; genus Lemur; species Lemur catta. The sequence continues at coordinate 10,706,858 of NC_059139.1, read as the reverse complement.
TATTTTGTTAGAAACACAATTATAAAATTATAAATAGCATTAGAGGCGCATGAAAACTTAAATGAGAGTAGTCATGCAGAAGAAAGGATAATATATCTCTTACAATATGTGTGGTCTGAGAAAACATTAGGTTTAATATTTTTAAAAGTAAGGAAATTGCATAATAATATGCAGGCTTTCAGGAATATATCACCCTAGGTCAATATTTATGATGCTACATTTAGAAAAAATAAAAGCATAATGCTATTGCAAGCTGCTTTCTGGGATGCCATGCATTTCTTCTTTAGCAATGATTAAGAATAACTGCAGAGGAAATGCATCTGACCATCCACTTAAAAGTTATTAAAGAGATTTAATAGTACAGCTTTCCCCCAAGGGTATTGGGAGCTATATCTTGCAGACATTTTGTATGTTGGTAGAACATTTATGTCATAACTCTAAGCAATATCTTTGAAATAGTTTTAAGACTTTAGCTTCATTCCCATCAGAGGTATAAAATTTTAATTTCATTTTCTAGGATAGAGCTTGAAGCTTGTATCCTTCTGGGTAAATGGCTTTGAAAGGAAAGAAAGCAAGCATTGGAGTTTTAAAATAGAGATACAGACACAAATATTCATACTGAACTGTTTTCTTTTTAGGGTGAGCTGTTAAATCCCTGCCGATGTGATGGGTCAGTGCGGTATACACATCAGCTGTGCCTGCTAAAGTGGATCAGTGAGAGAGGTTCCTGGACCTGTGAACTCTGTTGTTACAGATACCATGTCATAGCCATTAAAATGAAACAACCGTGCCAGGTAAACAGTTGTAATATTTATTTTTTCTGAAATAATTTTGTTGACATGAGTGCACTTGAGTTTAGTTATTACTAAGGATGCTTACTTATGCTGCTTAAAAACATTTTATGCAAATCAGCGTAAAAATCAAGATTTAGAATTTGTAGAGATGTGTTTAGAGAAAGCCATGACATCTTATCTGAGAAACTCAAAAGACATTACTCCAATGGTTTCCTTTATTAATTTCTTATTTATTGATCAAATTACACCCATCCTTATTTCTGAAGGGGAAAGTTGATAAAATGTTTTATACTCCACTTAAATCAATTTTATTAATTAGAAATGTTACATAATTAGTTTTAGTAGTGTTTTGCTAATTTAAGCATTTAAGCCCTAATGGGCTCCTTTTATGGAAAACGGATCCAAGTAAAGCAAAACTTTACTAGTGTGGAAACTTTGGTTGAATATTCTTTTCACTTAGCCAGGCTTTCTTTTTCATATGATGTTTTTTCACAGTTAAATTTTGGCTACTTTTGTTCTTTGCTGTCTTCAACTACAAAGTAGATGCGAAAGTATTCCCAACAATTACTTTCAATAATACCACTGTCTGTATTCTTAAACTTTTTGTGTATAATCATATAATAACACAATACCCATAGTTCTACAAATGCCCTGGAAAAATAGTTTTTTTTTTTTTTTTAAATGTATGCTATAACTGATTCAGGTTCTTTGAATAGCCTGGTGGAATGTAAAATACAAAACATTAACAATGTCATCTTAAAGAAAAGCAGAATAACGTGTAATTAGTGAGATCTGGTAGGCTGAAGTTAAGCAGACATAAAAGAGTAGGGTTGAAACACAGAAACAAAGGACGAATAGAAGGAAAAGGAAGAGGGAATGGAAAAGTTGGGAGGGGAAAAAGTAATAAAATCTACAATTCCCTGAGCAATATAATATAGGTGAAATTCTTAGCATTTGCAGAAGGAACCTGGAGGCAAAATTGCTATTGCATTAATAATTTAAATTTCAGTTTTAAATTTGTACATCCTTTATATAGTTTGCAATTAATTTACATCTCTAATAATTGCCATTTAAGGCATGATTAGCAAGCATGAAATGAAAATATGAATTTCTCAGGCTGACCTGAGGCTTATAAATAATTTGGAAAGAGAAAGTGTAACTAATGTGGATGAGTGATATTATCATGCTGAAGACAGACACAACCCTGACACATTTTCCCAGAACCTCTAATTGATTGAACTACTTGGGTATCAGTTTATGGATCTGTCATAATCGTCTTGAAGATTAGATGAAACTGTGTCCAAAGACAAGAATATGGGTAGAATAATTGGATCTACAATAATTTTATGAATAGAAATATGTGGGAAGATTATAAAAAAGGAGAATTTTGGGGCTCCAGGGAAACATCCCATGAGAAGTACTATGGTCAGATGCTCAAGAGCTGAAATAGAGTGCTAAGTATTTCAAAAACACTAACTTATGGCTACTATATATAAATTCATTTGGGATGATAAATTTTGAAGTAAATAGAAATAGATCCTTGATATACATTTTAAAATCGAGAAGAGACAGAGAACTGGGGCAAAAAAAATACTATATACTACTATATACTAATTCTAATCATATAGCAAAGAGAATTGATTACTACTGTCTTTTGCTTCATTTAAAAAAAAATTCAATAATTATTTTAACAAAAGCAATTCCTAAACTATGTATATGATATGACCCTCCTCCCTCCAGGAAAGTACTAAAAATAAATCCAGTATTACTAACACATGTAAGATTAATTTTATTGTAATGTATACAAATACTACTGTGATCTGTAATCTGATCTGATTGTTGCAATGATCTGCAAAATCATATTTAGAAACAAAGTTGATATGAATGTGATGACGTCATGCTGGAGATGAAATAACTTTCCAGGACTACATTAGATATATATAAAGTTTGGTACTCATAATGAACAGAAATCGGTTATAAGGTTCTCAAAGTATGGATTCTTACACATAGGAGTAGTTCATTCTAAGATAAAGTTTAGCTATTTATCTAACATTTCTGTTATGAATGACTCACAAACTAGCATTCACTGTGATTCTTAGTTTTCTCCCTTGCTGGTGTGAGGCCAGTCAGCTGGGAGCAGGTGGTTTCTTGGATGTAGAGCAGAATAAAAAATAAAAAACAATTAATTAAGAGAGAACATTTACTGAACACTGATTCTGTGCCAGGCACTGTTCTAAGTATTTTTTATATATGGATACTGATATTTAATCTTCATAACAAACCTGAGGGGAAGAATATTATCTCTATTTTGTACAAAGGGAAACTGAGGCACAGGAAAGTTAAATAACTTCTACTAGATACATATGTGGTAAAATGCAAAGCCAGGTTTCAAAGTCAGTCAGTCTGGCTCCAAGGTCTATGGTTTTAGCCACCATGTTGGAAAATGTTCTTCTCAAACCCACCTTAGACGTCTCAATGTTTCGGATCTATCATGACTTGTCCTATATAAGGCTGAGGCAAGCAGGAACTGGTTTCAGCCTGGGTCTCTAAGGTTATTTGGAAAGGTTTTGACTATCTATTGCTGCATAACAAACCACCTCAAAACTTAAACAACAACTAGCATTTATTATCTGTTAAAGGTCTGTGGGTTGATTGAGGTCAGCTGGGAGGTCTTTTTCTACATGTGGCATCATCTGGAGCTATAAGTATCCAGAGATTAGGCTGGGTTGGAACATCCAACCCATTCATTCTACTTGTTCGTGGTGCTGGCTGTTGGCTAGAAACTCAGTTGGAGCTGCCAGCTGGTGCCTCACTTCTCCTTCCATGTGATATGTGCTTCTCATACTGTGATAGTTGGGTTCCAAGAGCATGAAAGTGAAAGCTACAAATTTCTTAAGGCTCAGCCTTGAAAGTGACATGGTTTCACGTCTGCTGCATTCTCTTACTTAAAGCAAGTCATGGGACCAACTCAAATTCAAGGCAAGGGAAAATAGACTGCACCTCTGGAGTCTGGTATTTCTTTTAAAGAGAGTGGCCATCTTTATCACCAGAAGAGGTAGCTGCTAAAATGCTTTGCTTCCTGCTCTGGTCTCTGCACTTGGTCCTCGTTAAATCCAGATAGATCAGCAAGCATCACCATAAATTCTCTCCCAGGGCTCTGAACCAAAGGAGGTTAAAAAAATGTGTGGGAGATTAACTCACCAGTGGTGCTGGATGGATATCCTCAAGCACTGTTGGGAGTGATTATTACCATGATATATCCCCTGGTGCTCAGAGGGAGATGGGGACAGAGAAGGGCAAAAAACAGTCAGAAAGCAGGTGCGTATGAAGGAAACATGCCGCATCAAGTCCAATGCCTTAGTTTTACTTGTTTTTCTCATTGAGATTTGAATTTTTTCAGAATTGGGATCCGAACCTCCCAATTTCATTAGATTTCAGTGATGCTCAGCAACATGACTCAATAGAAAGCTAGCGGATGTATCCTCTACAACATATTTAAACCTTAATTGCTGCATCATTAGCAGTAGGAGTTAATTAAGACATTTGAAGTAATTAAAATGCATTTACCTTCCTACCTACTTGCAGAATCTATTTTATTTATTAACATATCCAAGATGATGCATTAATGATATTTTAAGAGTAAAAGCTAGTGCTGTTTTGAGTCTCATAGCATGATCTAAAATTAGTGACATGCAAGAGCATATATGATCAAACTTATTTTTAGATGGTGGTGACATTATACATTAATTAAGCTATATTCCAGTTTATGAATGCTTTCAATATTTTTCCAAGAGACATGGATGTCTCTTTGAAGAGATAACATATACAGGATAAAGTACTATATGGGAAACTTTAAACTTGCTATAAAGGGCAGGCTATACTGCCTAAACATGGAAAAATATATGTAAATGGAAGGTAATGGCTATGTTACCTTAGACAAGCTACTTAAACTTTTTACACTTCAGTTAACTCATCTTCAAAAAGATGACAATGGCACCTGTCTTATACCTTATTTTGAGGATTAGGTACATTAATGTACATGAAGTGCTTAGAATGGTGCCCTGGCCTATGATAGGTGCCATTTTGATGTTGGCTGTGGTTACGATCACTTGCTGTCAGCTAGGAGGCAGGGCCCTTCACCTGGTCATTGTTCACACAGCCTTTTTGTTCCCTTCCTCTGTTGTCACCAAAGTGGAGTTAATGGCTCCACTTTCCATACCATACTTTATCCCTTGATTTTTACCCACTGTTTTTTCTGGGAACCCATCTCAGTTTTCTGACCAACTTAGTTATCATCAATAATGAATGAATCAGCATTTTTAAAAAGCAGATGTAATGAGACATAATGATCTCAGTGCAGTGAGCATATTTATTCTCCAGATGTCCCTCACCATGGGTCTTATTTACGTTCTTATTGGAGTCTACTCATAATGGAGTTATGAGATGCTTTTAAATGTGGCCAAGCAGGAGGTGCACTGTTCAAGGTCAGGCAGCCATGGTTTGTTTACTCTTTGGAACTACCCGTGTGGGGTGGAGTCCATGTGACCTGTGAGTAGGACAGAGGTCAGAGAAGTCTCAGAGATCCCTGCAGGGCAATCACAAAGGGACAGTGGCCGAGCACCAGTCACAGAGAATTGTGGTGACCACCAACTTTCCTTCCTCCTCTGGTGCTCTGATAGGACTGGTGATAGCTGCCTGCCTTACCTGGCTGGAAAAGGACTGAGACTCACATTTGGTCCATATACCTTTGCAGGGATTAGGCTCCTGGCCTGTAACATTTTGATTAGCCTTTCCCTTCCTGCTTTTTCTTTAAACAAATGTGATGTCAGCAACAGGTCTTCTTCTAGTGGTAAAAATGACTGAAGAGTCTCCTAGGAAGGAGAATGCCTTGAGATTATTTTTCATTTTTAGTCATATTCTCAGTACTCTGGGATTCATCATAACAAATTTGAATTGGGAAGTAATTTGACACCAGGTGGGTTTGTCTTGGCTATCCTTCTAAGGTACAGCTTCTGGACCTTTTATAAGGCATTTGTAGAACTTTAAATAACTTTTTGACCACCCTGTGGTCATTATTTTTTTAAATGAGGCTCCACCATGGACAGGGTATTTCTACCTTCAGAACTGATTGCTAATATAATGTAGCTGCTGATGCATTAGGAGAAGCCGACAAATTATCATTGAAAATTGACTATGATTTTGAAAATTTATTAATAAAACATCAAGCATGAACTATATCAGCATTACATGCTGTCATTTGAAATCATTCAAAATATTTATATTTTATGACTTAAAAATGTCTGCATATGTGCACCCTTGTCACATAGTGAGCTACCACTTTGACTTTTTCTCTGTTCTTCTTGCTAACATTCTCTGTAGGTTTAATAGCCAATGACAAGCTAAGGGGGAAGACTTTTCATTACTGTGCCTGAATAACTGAAAAACAATGTTCAAGTGTAATATTTAAATGTATATACTGGCACATTTTATAGGTAACTAAAACTGTCACAATAAATAAAGAACACATCAGGTATTAGTTTTGTTTCATTTGCTTACTAATTATTTCAGAACACATGAATCTTCATTTTACTCACTAGAACAGATGAATGATTCTCCACTGAATAAAATATGTAAATTATACTTTATATAATACTATTCCCATCTTGTTTACTGTATAGACTATGTGTACAGTGAATTTACAATTTGTCTCAAAGCCAAATGGTTCTGAGACAGTGGTAAAAGGAGGTGAAGGCCATTTAGGGCATTTTACACTGGTGTTTACTTTTAAAATTTATAGAGCTTGGGGACAATGTGGACCCTATGGGTGACACCCTCCAGAACTTTCTTCTCCATGCACGTCTTCTTTTCTGTGTTTTCTAGCTCTTTTTAAAGTACATTTCCCTTTGGACACCTTTTTCTTCTTTGCTTTCTTTGCCCTTCCACCCAGCTGCCTCTAGAAGAAAGAACCCCCTGCTGGGCAGAAATGCATAGACTTTTTGGTCAAAGCAAGCCAGGGTGGCAAGCATTGGAAGCGGTTGTGTAGAGAAACCTTGTCATGGCTCCAAAATGTCTTCACTTGATAACATTGTCTCGTTATTTAAATCAGAGGTTAGCAAACCTTTTTTCTAAAGGCCCAGATTGTAAATATTTTAGGCTAAGAGGCCATTATAGCCACTGTCCTAGCACGAAAGCAACCATGGACACTAAATAAATAAATGAGCATGGTGTGTTCCAGTAAAACTTTAATTATTGACATTGAAATTTGAATTTCATATAATCTTTATGTGTCAAGAAATAGGATTTTTAAAAAAGATTTTTCTCGTACCATTTAAGAATACATGGGCTACACAAAGCCTCATGGTGAGCTGGATTTATCCCAGCTGCGTTTTGTGGTATTAAACAAATGGAATATTGATATGGACTTAGGTGTTTTAGGACCTCTTAGAAAATTAAATGGGCGAAATGTTTCTAAATTTTTATGTTACTTTGTAATTTTGCGTGAAATCATCTTAAACTTACATCATGTAGAAAATGGTAGCACTTTAGTTCCATAATGAAGTGCTATTAACTTCTTAACATTAAATATTAAATACTAAAACCATTGTTTCTTTTAAACAGTGTCTTCATTGTAGCGGACTCAAATCCTGCATTCCAAGGAGTAGCTTTAGTTAAGTCATTCAGTGAATATTTGCGGTATGAATGAATAAATGAATGAGTGTTTAGTAAGGTGGCCAGAATCATGGATGTCATGTAATTTCTGCAGTGAGAACACGGCTTAAGGAAATAAAATTTTCTTCATTATTCACATATTAGCCATCTACTGGCTGTTAATTTTCAACTTGTTCTCAAGTTGATCTTCTAATAATGCTATTCTGAATCTGTCTAGGGAAGTTATGTTCAGTTCTTCAAACTACAGGAAAAAGCCTTGAGAGTAATGGAGGGATCTATTTTTAAAAACCTAGAATTTAAAAAAAAGGCTTTCAATGAGACATATCTGCTCTTTTCAAAAAACAAAATGTCATGAAAAAAGACTCAGTGAATACGGAATTACCCATGTGTGACATACTCACTTTCTTGAGATTGTCACTGGTTGAAGGGTTTCATCTAGCATTTGTTCAGGGAATTTGAATAATTTGTTGGAAATTTTACTGTATGATCATGGGTGCAGATGAGCTGCTGAGAATATCTACTGGATATAAATTTTTGGTGTGAAATCTGCCACCTGGCTGAAAACAAGGTGACTGTTTTTGATGAACAGTTTGTACAGTTGGAACATAACTTTAGAAGTGATTTTCCACTGGTGAATGTGATACTCCAAACCAGGGAGATGATGCCAGAGCTCAGGCTATTTTCCTCCTCACTTGTGTCCTGCTTTGCCTTGGTGTGGGGCTTTGGCGTGATGTGACCGATGTTTCGCTAAAGGGATTGGAGTAGAGAAAACTCAGCTTCCTTCTATTTTCGGACCTTCTAAGAGTAGAATGGGATGACTCTGAAGGCAAAATGAGAGTGCTTCCAGCCCTTGAGAGTGACAGGGAATGGACGGATGAGTAGATAATCACCTACAATTACAAGTAAATGGATGGCAGACACAGAGGATTCAGCCAAGAAAAACTGCCTCATGGCTTGCACTTTCTGTATTCTTGGATATTTGACAACATCTTCCCTGTGAGCATAACTCATAATTCAGCAGCTGTTCCATATGATTTAGCCAAATGAGGTTTTATATAAGCAGAGGTGGACTGAAAACAATTGCTTGGGAAGACATGACAAAAACCTGGAAGCATTTCTATGTAGGCAAAGTCAATAATGGAACTTACTGAGGAGGCATTTCTTATTCCATCCTTATCTTAGGCATGGTGTGCTTTGAAAACCACTGTTGAAAAACCTGCTGTCTGCCCAGTTTTACCTCTTGGAGTTAAGTCATTTTGACTACTGACGCCTGGGCAGTGAATGAACGTATCTTTATCGTAGTAACAGAGTTCCATTGTTGCCTCACTTTGCCTTTTCGCTTTGCTTCTCTTTTTGGTATACTAATTTTGTGCAAATTGCCAAGTGCTTAATTTGGGCACAGGGGAGTGGAGCTGCCCGTGAGCATCCAGCTCTTACTCCAAGAACTCCCTGGCGCTCCTTTGTTATGTGTGGTCTTGCAGTTGTGCCAAATGTCATCTCTCTACTCAATTTGTGTCATGACTCTGAGCTATGAAACAGTTTAAATGAACAAGGAACTATTTCAAGAAATTTACACAGGCTCCCTTTGGTGTGTTCAACCTGTTAGAAAAGATTTTAAGAAGGATAGCATCTTGCACAAATGTCAGAGATTTTGCTTATATTCTTATGAAAGATTATTCCAGAAGCCACAGGAAATACTTTTGCCCTCTTCTCTTCCCCAGCTCTCTCCCTAGTACTAACTTGTTTTCTATGTTATGTGAATATGTATGTAAGTGACCTATTCAGTTTTTAAAAAAATAAAAAATATAAAAACTGTACAGCAGTCGCGAGCACAGGATTTGCTGGACATATATTGAGCATTCAGTAGATATTTGTTCTATCCTTCTTCCATCTCTTTCTTCTCTTTTCTCCCATCATCTTACTCTCATCTTTTGTGTGGGGATGAGTAGATGGGAGGTTTCCAGTGGGACATCCAGTCCCTTGGAGAGAAGGACGCAGTGAGGAGGAGTGAAAGTCTTTGCCTATGCTGTATTCTCTAGGACCAAGCATGCCCAAGCTGAAACCTGGAAGCTGAAAGAAATTTTGAATTCAAAATCACCTTCAATCTCCTCCCAAACAATCTTCCTTTGTGTTCATGGTGGTGTCTCAGTCATACTGCCATAGCCTCTATTAAATTTATTTTCAGATCTAGGTAAGACTTTTCAGCAATTTGAGAAGTAGTTGAAAGAAGTTATAAAATGTTAAGCCCACAAGATTACAAATAACTGTGCCAAAATTCGTTGAGTAGCTTTGGGTGACATAGTTCTTAGGCCAAGGAGTAAAAGATTCTTCCATACTGAAAACTTTCTGAGTGATTTGGCAAAACATATAAGGATGGGTGACGAATCTCACTACCTTCTGTCCGTCTCCTCCCTTTGACCTGCACACTGCTGAGACTGAGGGTAATATTGATCACAGAAAAGGAAACTTGAAAAGGACATATGCTGCTTCATTTTGGATATGATTAAGCTCTGCCACAGTAAACTTCAAAGGGAAAACATGAGGCATCTTTTGAATTGCCTGTGGGGAAAATTTCAATGTTAAATGATGATGAGTGCATGGAGATTATTAATATAACAGACATAGTGATGGATCAGTATGTGTATATTTTTGGTCTGGAAGATGATATTACTCATGTTCTAGGGTTAGCCTCAAAATACTCCATTTTTCTTATTCTTTTTAGTATGAATTATGTAGTTAATGTGTTTTAATTGATTTTCAAAATTTATTCAACAAATTAACCATTACTACATAGCAGGCACTATTCTAGGCCTTGGAGTTACAGAGTTGGTTAAAACAGGCAGGGCCTCTGCCTCTGGAATCTAAATTATTGATGATAAGGGATAGAAAATTAATAAGTAAGCAGATAAATACAAAATCTAGGTAATACAGATTATGTTAATGACCCTAATGGAAATAAACTGGATATGATGGTTAATTTTATATGTCATGGAGTGCCCGGACATTTGGTCAGACGTTATTCTGGATGTGTCTGTGAGGGTGTTTCTGGAGAGACTGACATTTCAATTGGTAGGCTGAGTAAAGCAGATAGCAGATTGCCTCCCAATGTGGGTGGGTCTCATCCAATCAGTTGAAGACCTGAATAGAACAAAAAGTCTGACCTTCTCTTGAGTAAGAGGGAATTCCACCTACCTGAATGGTTTCATGCTAAGACATCATGATTTTCTTGCCCTTGAACTTAAACCGAGTCTTGAATCTACCCGCCTTTGGACTTGTAGGCTTTCAGAACTATACTGTCAGCTTTCCTGGTTCTCAGGCCTTCAGACTTGAACTGGAAGTACACCATCAGCTCCCCTGGTCTCCAGCTTGGAGATTCAGATCTTGGGACTTAGCATCCGTAGTTGCGTGAGCCAATTCCTTGTAATAAATCTCATCACACACATACATGCATACACACATTGTATATTGTATTAATATATATTCAGATGGTTTCTGATTTACAATGGCTTGACTTACGATTTTTTGACTTTATGGTAGTGCAAAATGATATGCATTCAATATACTTCTCAACTTACAATGAGATTATTTTGGGACATAGCCCCATGCCCCATCATAAGTTGAGGAGCATTGGTGTCTACACATACACACACATATGCACATATCCTATTAGTTCTGTTTCTCTGGAGAACCCTGACTGATACACTGGGTGATTAAAATGAGTATGCTAAAATGAACCACATGGTACATCAGTATAAACTGATGTTTTGCTTAATAGTAATACAAATGGTTACATGTAGAAATATGTATGAATATGTGCTAATACATAGGTTAGTGTACATACATATATTTCCTAGCTCTGTCTGTTGACAGAGCCCAGTAGTAGTGACACCCCAGTAACAGTAAGCTCACTTAGCACCAGATCTTCGTTTCTGATACCATTCTACAACAAAAGACACCAGTCACATACAAGATGAGACTGAAGGATCTTATAGTGCCAGAATATAAAGAAATCTTTAAAAAAGAAAAAGATGAAGCCAGGTCAAAGGGACACAAGAGCCAACCTGAAAGAACCTCTAATAACTAAAGCTGGAATAATTTGAACAATAATTATTTATTATAATGTAGTATTAGATTATAATTTAAAACAGTGGGTCCCAACCTCTTTGGCACCAGGGACTAGTTTCATGGAAGATAATTTTTCCATGGACCTGGAGGTGGGGGATGGTTTCAGGATGACTTTGCAGCCACTCCCCATTGCTAGCATCACTGCCTCAGCTCCACCTCGGATTCTCATAAGGAGTACTTAACCTAGATCCCTCGCATGCACAGTTTACGGTAAGGTTCATGCTCCTATGAGAATCTAACGCTGCACCATTGATCTGACAGGAGGCAGAGCTCAGACAGTGATGCAAGTGATGGGGAGCAGCTGTCAATACAGATGAAGCTTCGCTTGCTCTCTCACCTGCCCCTCCCCTCCTGCTGTGCACCCCAGTTCCTCTTAGGCCACGGACCGGTACAGGTCTGTGGCCTGGGGTTTGGGGACCACAGATTTAAACTATAATATAAATATGCACAAATAGATACTAATATAAATAAATGATTGAACAAATAAATAAATTTGGGAGATGAGCCAAATCTCCCTAACAGAAGAATTCCAGATAATTTATGTATATAATCTCCCTTCCCTTCCAAGAGTTGGAGCTCAACTCCCTCTAACTCTTGAGTGTGGGCTGCACTTAGAGACTTATTTCCAAAGAATAGATGATAATAGGGTGGAAGGAAGAGGAGAAGCCTGGCAAATACAGCTGTAGCTGGAGGTGATCAAGTTTAACATTATCAGTGATAAGTCATGTTGATAGCATGTGCGTTTAATATAATGTGATGAGACTATTTCACCTCTGTGGTCTTTTCCCCCCAAACCCATAACCCTAGTCTAATCATGATAAAAACATCAGGTAAAACTAAATTGGGGAGAAGTCTACAAAATAGCTGACCAGGGCTCCTCAAAGCTGAAGATAAAAACAAGGAAAGTCTCAGAAACTGTTATAGACCAGAGGAGACTAGGGAGACATGATGACTAGATGTAATGTGGTGTCCTGGATAGGATTCTGGAAAAGAAAAAGGACATTAGGAAGAACTAGTGAAATCCTCATAAAGTATGGAGATAAATAATAGTAATGTACCACGGTTGGTTTATTATTTGTGACAGATACACCATAGTAATGTAATATATTAATAGGGAAACTGGATGTGAGATATATGGGAACTCTTTGTACTACCTTTGCAAATTTTGCATAAATTAAAAAAAAAACTAAAGTTAAGTTTATTAAGAAAAAAAGAATGTATGGAAGGTCATGGGTAGCTAGCTGAAAGGGTAGGGAAAGTTGTTCTGAGGAAGTGACATCAGGGATTAGACCTAAAGTTTGATCATGATCCAGCCTTATTGAAAAATTTTTTGAAGAGCATTCAGGAAGGGGAACAGGGAAACCAAAGACCCTGAGCGGGAAATAACTAGGGGTGTTTGAGGGAATCAAAGAAGGCTGTGTGGCTGGAAGACTGTGCGTAAGGAATAGCAGGAGCTGTTGCTACGGAGATAGGGCTGCGCCTTGCCACATTAGGTCATTGGGAAGAACTTATGTTTCATTCTAAGAGCAGTGTGATGTCATTGGAGGGCCTCAAGCAGAGAAATAAATCATCATCATCATCATCATAATCATCATCATCGTCATAATAGATGCTTTTGGTTGCTTTGTGAGACTTGGCCAGAGAGAGGCAGGGCTGATGGCAATTGATGCTGTTAAGATGCTCTCTTGATGGAAAAAAGGGACACAATGGTGGTTTATAGTAGGATGATAGCAGAGATGAAGAAAAATTTATCCATTTAAAAAATGCCTTGAATGCAGAAGCAACAGATTTTTAATTTTGTTTTTGCTTTGTAATTTATTTGGTGGCAAAATATCTGAACTGACTTGAAGCTATTTATAGTGTCTATCTATCTCATTTAGTGTCGAAAGTCATATATTTTGCTGTGGCATTAACGTGATTGGCTACAGGGTGCTGACCTGGACCCTGCCTATGGTGTGGATGTTCCATAATATACTGAAAATGTACCATGATATATTTTAAAAATCCAGACAATTTGGAATTCTGAAACACATATGGCCCAAAATGTTTTGGATAAGAGATTTTGGCCTAACATATGGTCTATCCTGGAGTCTATTGCATGTGCACTTGAGAAGAATGTATACTCTGCTGTTGTGTTTTCTGTACTTAACACTGTTTTGTAGATGTCTGGTGTAGTTGATTTATAGTGTTAGGTGTAGTTGGTTGATAGTGTTGTTCAGGTCTTCTATTTCCTTGTTGATCTTGGTTGAAAGTGGGATAATGAAGTTTCCAAGTATTATTGTTGAATTATCTATTTTTCCATTCAGTTCTGTCCATTTCTCCTTCATATATTTTGGGACTTTGTTGTTAGGTGCAAGTATGTTTATTAAGTGTTATATCTTCCTGATGGATTGACCATTTTATCATTATAGAATGTCCTTTGTTTCTATGCCTTAGTTCATTTATGCTGCTATGACAAAATATCTCAGACTGTGTAGTTTAATGACAAACAGCTCACAGTTCTGAGGTTGGGAGTCCAAGATCAAGGTGCCAGCAGATTTGGTGTCTGGTGAGGACTCGATCTCCGCCTCCAAGAGGTTGCTTTGTTGCTGCATCCTCCAGAGAGAATGAATGCTGTGTCTGCATGTGGTGGAAGAACAAAAGAGAGTAAACCCACTCTCTCTAGTTCTTTTATAAGGGCCATAATTCCATCCATGAGGGCTTTTGCCCTCATGACTTAATCATCTCTTTAAGATGCCAACTCATTGGCAATTAAGTTTCCACGTACCAATTTTGGAGGGGAAACTGCCATTCAAATATTAGCTCTCTAGTAACAAGTTTTGTCTTAAATGTCTATTTTGTCTGTTAATATAGCCACTTCAGCTCTGTTTTTTTTTTTTTTTTTTTGAGACAGAGTCTCACTTTGTTGCCCAGGCTAGAGTGAGTGCCGTGGCATCAGCCTAGCTCACAGCAACCTCAAACTCCCGGGCTTAAGCGATCCTACTGCCTCAGCCTCCCGAGTAGCTGGGACTACAGGCATGCGCCACCATGCCCGGCTAATTTTTTTCTATATATATTTTTTTAGTTGGCCAGATAATTTCTTTCTATTTTTAGTAGAGACGGGGTCTCGCTCAGGCTGGTCTCGAACTCCTGACCTCGAGCGATCCCCCCTCCTCGGCCTCCCAGAGGGCTAGGATTACAGGCATGAGCCACCGCGCCCGGCCTTCAGCTCTGTTTTGATTACTGTTTGCAAGATATATATCTTTTTTCATCCTTTTACTTTCAGCCTATTTGGTCTTTGAATCTAAAGCATGTCTCTTGCAGAGAGCATATTAGTTAGTTGGCTTATTGGGTAAGGGATTTTGGAACCTGTATAAAGCTATCCATGGAATAGATACTTATGAAAATCAACAAATATTTTAGGGATTGCTTTCTGATTGTGAAGTTATCCATTTAGCAAAGTCTAAGTTTCTACAATCATGGAGAATATGTGCTGTCTGAAATGAAATGTTTTGAATCCCTAATTGGAATTGTTGTGAATATTCTGCTAGTTTGTGTATTTATGCAATTATCCTCTTTTCCCCATTTTTCTCCCCACCTTCAAACTATTTGAGACCTGGTGTGAGTAATTGAGGAGTTGTGGAAGTCTGTTTTTCTAATAAATAGGAGATTCTTATTGCCATTCATAGTCAATTGCTTTTGCATCTCCAGAGCTTCCTGACTATGAGGTCATGTTGAACAAGTAGTCTTTGTAACTTAAGCCTCACCTTTTTAAAATTTGTTATACATCTTCCAGAAGAGTTGAGATTATATGTAAATTAGTGTAATATAATGGAAAGAGCATATGGGCTTTGGCAATATGCAGACCAGAATCCAAATTTTAGCTCAGCCTCTTTCTAAGCTGTGTGACCAACAGTGAAGATACATGTATTAACTCCTTAATGTTGTTGGGATGATTAAATCAAGTAACATTTTCAAAGTGCTTGGCATTTGATAACCTCTTATTGATTCCTGACTTTTACCCTCGTTAGAACAAAACTTATGATATGTACAATTTTGTTAGATTTTGGATTTGCTGCTTATTCACTTATGTATTTATCCATTTAATAATTCAACAAATATTTGTTAATTACCTACTAGGTGCCAGTATTCTAGGCTCTGGGGATGAACAAGAGTAAACAAAAAAAAAAAAAAGAGAAAGAAAGAAAAAAGAGAAAAAAAAGAGAAAATTCCAGCCCTAAGTGTCATACATTCCAGAGACTGGTAATATATAAGTAGAAATTCCAAGTAAAAGAATTAGTGACAAATGCTAAGAAGAAAACATTGGTCAACAGAGGGGGATATGAAATGTTGAGGGGTATTGTTAAAATTTTAGGCAGGGTGATTGGAGAAAGCTACCAATCTATAATCATTGATTTGGTTAACAGAAATTTTTTTATATATTGCCTTCTATAAATAGGCAATGCTAATGAATATTTACCATGATTAATTTTCCTACTGAAGTACATTTCATTCTGGGTTTTAGTTTTTCATGAGTGAACTGGAGAGGTCTATATTTATAGCTTATAGTTTTATAATTTGTATCAATATATTGCAAGCCTTTATAAAGCCTCAGTTTCCTTAATCTATTTTATATCTGGTATATCATAGAGAAGACTCAAGACATTAGTTTTAGGGCCAAGGAAAAAGTACAATTACTTAGACATTAAGTGAAAAAGAATAGAGGAAATGTATTCTGAATACTAAGAAACACAGATGCTCAATTTGTTCCTCCTGAGTCATTTAAAATATTTATTTATGTAGCCATGTTTATAGTTCAACTTACAGAATTAACAAAGCGGTAGGATCTTAAAAGCCTTCGTATAGAAGAAATTAGGTCTACCTAGGATCATATTTATTTTTAATATTGATTTTTATAAATACAGTGATAATAGAATAAGTGAAAAACTGATTTTGGACCTATTTTCTCCTTGGACAAGTACAGTTTTTCTGTTGCAAACACAGTTTCTGAGATGGATTGTTTTGAAGAGAAGCTCTCTCATCTCACTGAATGCCATCTGGGAACCTGGCCATTTGGAGAATGAGTGTTTGAGGCTGTCATTGTCAAGACAATGTAATTGGGAGATATTGAAGTGGCTCATATATGACGTGGCCACTATGAAAGACACACAAGGACTTAAAGAGGGGAAATGACTTTTTATGTTGTTCCTGGAGCAATGCAAATTGATATTTGGGCTTCCAAAATCCATTTGAAATAAATGGCTTCCATTTGTCAGTGCAGTGGGTTGCTAAGCAGCCCGTATTTTTTGAATCTCTGCCATTGGCAGTAAATATGAATATAAAGGAATTTTTAAAGGTGAAGATGCCTTCCTCTTCTTCAGAAAACTTTTAATAATATGGAGACATTTTGTTTGAGCTTATGGTACTAAGTCAACCAAAATGTAATTATCAGTTTCCCAAATTTGATGGGAAATGTCATCCGTAACTTAAAACCTTTAGCTCTCAAAGGCCATAAGCATAAGCGGGTTATTAAGAATCTTTTATTCAGGAGAATAGTATGGTCATTTCATAGGGAATAAGATGTGATATTTATGAATACAAGCAGAAAGGAAGATAGATTGTTCTTAGGATAAGTATTCTTTGTGGAGCTCTTGCCTGGGTTTTCTGTGTTTGGTTGATTGCTTTCATAGTGCACTGGTTTAGACCATCTGTTAAAAGTTTAAACCCTTTCAAAATAAGTCAGTGTGTCTTGATGGTTTATATGAGCAAGGATATCCTTTTCCCCCAGTTAAATGTCAGAAGAGCTTCACTGTGCAACTCTGCCCTCTAGTGTTTCACGTGAACTACAGTTAGGTTCTTGGAATTTGACCCAGGGTGCATAGAGTTCCATTAAGTTAGGGGTATTTTTCTTTCTATATTTTTTTCATCTTGTTTGAAAATAAACTTAACTCAGATTCCATTTACTTAAAAAGCTTTATCATGTGTTATTGCTCACCTAATTTGCTTGAACAAATATCTATTTTTGTATTTGATTAGATTTTGATTTAATCAAACATTATGTTTTCTTTATTCCACTTTGCAATTTGAGGGATTTAAATCTTACCGTGTTCAAAGATTTTGAAATAACTACTTCTTAAATATCTTAAGAATATAAAGAATGTGAACTCAGGCAGAATGTTAAATTCATTAGAATTATTATAGGGAGTACATTCAAATTTTGATTGCCCATTGTGTATCTGGGTGCAACAAGTTTAAATAGAAGATAATTATAACATCTGGTGGTCTCTGCCAAAATATTTGTAATATATTGATCATCAAATATTTTTGCTATTTTTGTCAACCAAGAAAAAATCCTTTAAATTCTTTAAAGATTTAGATTTTCAAAGAGGGCATTTTTATTTTGCTTGGGGCAACATTTTAAAAGAGAATTAGATGAGAAGCAATTTTCATGATGTAAAACTTATGAACTATATTTGAAAATGAGGTTTTTAATTACTAAGGATTGTTTTACTAATGGCAAGCCGTCTTGCTTGGAGGAGAATTTTTTTCCAAGCAGTTTAAGTTCTTAGTTAACAACCAGAGGAACATTAATTAAGCAGTAACTATTGAGGCACCGACTATCTCCTGAGGATCAGGCATTGGTGAGAGGATGTGTGGAGAATGATTATCTCTGGCTGGTTGTGAATCTCAGGGAACAGCTCTGTACCCTGCAAATAATCAAAAATAAGAAAGAAATTGAAGAAGAAAGTAGAGAGATATAAATAATTTTCTTTTTCTAAATGGGAAATATAATTTTATTTCAGAGTTATGATGCATTTCAAGAACAATAATGGATATTAGACAAACTTTGTCTGGAAGCATGTGCATCCCTTTTTCAGATTAATGAGGCCAAAATTGCTACTGTTTTGATGCACAGAAAATGTGACCTATTAGTTACTGAAAATGAATAATGTGCAAATAGCTCTAAAGAACTTGGTTTGTAGTACTGTCCTTGCCTTATTGTCTGACTCGTACGTATATCAAGTATTTGAAAGCCTGGCAAAAGGTGGAAGGAATGTTATGTTCTAACAGGGAAACCATTTCAGCTCTGTGGTTTTTAAGGGTCTTACAGGTGGAGCTGGGGTCTATAGGGCTGACTTTAGGTGTACAAATGTTCTGTTATATCATGGTGTGTCCATAAAATTCTTAAATTTATTTTATTCATTTATATAATTTTTTCAAGATAGACCATTGAATTTTAATGTTACTGAGTATGAAAAGTTTGTTGATATGTGTTTTGTACTTTTTAAAAAAAATAATTAGTTATTTTAAATTGACAAAAATTACATATATCTATTGTGTACAACATGATGTCTTGAAATACATATACATTGTGGAATGGCTAAATGGAGCTAATTAACATATTCATTACCTTACATTCTTGTCATTTTTGGGGGGTGAGAATACTTAAAATCTACTCTTTTAGCAACTTCCAAGAATACAATACATTGTTAACTATAGTTGCCATGTTGTACAATAGATCTCTTGAACTTATTCCTCCTATCTGACCAAAATTTTATATCATTTGACAAACGTCTCTTCACCCTCAGTCTCTGGTAACCACCTGTCTACTCTCTGCTTCTATGAGTTCAATGTTTTTAAATTCCACATACAGGTGAGATTATGTGGCTGAATAATATTCCATTGAGTATATATACCACATTTTTAATCCATTTATCCATTGATGGACACTTAGGTTGTTTCCATATCTTGGCTATTGTGAATAATGCTGCGGTAAACATGGGGGTCCAGATATCTCTTTGAAATACTGATTTCATTTCCTTTGGACATATACCTAGTAGTGGGAAATTGCTGGATTGTGTGGTAGTTATATTTGTAATTTTTTGAGAAATCTCCATACTGTTTTCCATAATGACTGTGCCAATTTACATTCCCACCAATAAAGGTTGTGCAAAGGTTGTCTTTTCTCCATATCACTTGACATCTTTCATCTTTTTGATAATATCCATCCTAACAGGTGGGAAATGATATCTCTCATTATGGTTTTGATTCCATTTTTTTGATGATAAGTGATGTTGAGCATTTTTTCATATATCTGTTGGCCATTTGTACATCTTCTTTTGAGAAATGTCTATTCAGGTCCCATGACTATTTTTTAATTAAGTTACTTGTTTTTTTGTGATTGAGTTGTTTGAGTGCCTTATATATTTTGAATATTCACTGCTTATCAGATATGTGTTTGCAAATATTTTCTCTCATTCCATAGGTCATTTCTTCACACTGTTGATTGTTTACTTTGCTATGTGGAAGCTTTTTAGTTTGATGTAATACCATTTGTCTATTTTTGCTTTTGTTGCCTGTGCTTTTGAGATCATATCAAAAAAATCACTGCCCAAATTGATGTCATGGAGCACCTCCCCCCATGTTTTCTTCTAGTAGTTTTATAGATTGAGGTCTTATGCTTAAATTTTTAATTCATTTTGAGTTGATTTTTATATATGGTGTGAGCTAAGGGTCTAATTTCATTCTTTGGCATGTAGATATCTGGTTTTCCAAAAATCATTTATTGAAGAGACTGTACTTTCCCCATTGTGTGTTCTTGATACCCTTGTCAAAAATCAATTGATCATAAATGCATTAATTTACCTCTGAGCTCTCTATTCTGTTCCATTGAACTGTGTGTCTGCTGGTACCATGCAGTTTTGATTATTGTAGCTTTGCAGTATATTTTGAAGTTAGGTAGAGTGGTGCCTCCAGCTTTGTTCTTTTTGCACAGGATTGCTTTCACTATTCAGGGTCTTTTGTGGTTCTATACAGATATTACCATTGTTTTTTCTATCTCTGTGAAGAATGACATTGGAATTTTGATAGAGATTACATTGAATCTTTAGATCACTTTGGGTAGTATGGACATTTTAATGATATTAATCTTCAATAAATGATTTTTTGAAAACCAGATATCTACATGCCAAAGAATGAAATTCTTTGAAGATTTTTCCAATCCATGAACATAGTCATGGAGCACCCCCCATGGCACCCACCATGAACATAATGTATCTCTCCATTTGTGTCTTCTTAATTTCTTTTATCAATGTTTCATAGTTTTTAGTGTACAGGTCTTTCACTTTCTTGTTTAAATTTATTTTTAGGTTTTTAAAATAACTGTCATAAATGGGATCATTTTCTTGATTTCTTTTTCAGTTTGTGTATAGAAATGTCACTGATTTTTGCATGTTGATTTTTGTATCCTGTAAATTTACTGAATTCATTTATTAGTTCTAACAGTTTTTTGATGGAATATTTAGAGTCTTCATATAAGATTATGTCATCTGCAAATGGGGAAAATTTCACTTCTTTCTTTCCAGCTTGGATGCCTTTCATTTCTTTCTTTTGCTTAATTGCTCTGGCTAGGACTTCCAGTACTATGTTGAATAGAAGTGGTGAAAGTGGGCATCCTTGTCTTGTTTCTGATCTCAGAGGAAAAGTTTTCATGATGTTGGCTGTGGGTTTGTCATATATGGCCTCTATTGTGTTGAGGTATGTTCCATCTATGCCTAGTTTGTCAAATTTTATCATAAAAAGATGAAGTATTTTGTCAAATGCTCATGTTTCCTTATTGGTTTCTGTCTGGATGTCCTGTCCTTTGCTGAAAGTGAGGTATAGAAGTACCCAACTACTTTTGTATTACACAGTCTATCTCTCTCTTCAGATCTATCATAATAAATTTGCTTTATATTTTCAGGTGCTCCAATATTGGGCACATATATATTGTTATATCTTCTTCATGAGTTAACCCCTTTATCATTATATAATGACCTTCTTTGTTTCTTTTTACAGTTTTTGACTTGAATTCTATTTTAAAACTATTTTAAATAAGGATACAGTGTGAGGGCTTTAAAATGAATAAATAAATGTATACATACAGTGTATTTTACATAATGGTGTGCATATAGTACTTTTGCCCTATAAAAAATTAAAATATATTTCTAGGCCAAAATAGATTTCAGAGAGTACTTGAAAATCTACACATGATAAAAATTGCATAAATTAGTATGGTTACTTTATAGTTGACTCTCTTGGTGGTGTATATTTTAGTTTGGACATATAGAAAAATATTCTTCATCAGATTTTGATATGGTAAGAAAAATGACTTTTGTTACTTATTAAGTGGCTCTTCTCTCAGCAGCAAACCCTAGGGTATTAAATGAAATAACCATATAGTAAATTAAAACTTGTTTTGCGTGGTCAGTAACATGTTTTCAACAGTTAAACCTTTAACAAAATACAGAGCATATTAATTTGTTAATTATAGTCATGCATTGTATAATGATGATTTAGTCAATGATGGTCCTATAAAATTATAATACTGTATTTTCACTCTACCTTTTCTATGTTTAAATGCACAAATATAATACTTACCATTATCTTACAGTTGCCTCTAGTATTCAGTAGAGTAACATGATGTACAGGTTTGTAGCCTGGGACAATAGGCCACACCATAGAGCCTAGATGTGAGCTCTACCACCTAGGGTTGTATAAGTGCACTCTGTTTGCACAATGACGAAATCACCTAGCAACACATTTCTCAGAATGTATCCCCATCATTAAGTGATGCATGACTGTAATTATTATTGTTATTAATATCACAGCAAAGGATTGGTACAAAACTGGGACAATTTTTAATGCAATAGTATAAAGTCTCATGAGAGTGAGGAGGAAAATTCTTACATTAATATGTATACAATTGCATGTTCTATATGAAAATATATTTATTGAATTATTTCTTAGCAGTTCCTCACTGACATAAGAATAGTCTTCTCATAAAGAACTAAGATAATATTGGGTACTGTTGAAGGCAGTGCAGTTTTAGTTTATAGTTTGAACACAAGGCCCTAAACTTCAAATAAGGTGCCAACTATATATGAGTGACAGTTCTACGATATGAAAAGTAATACAGAGCGTCTTATCAATTGTGAGTCAGAATTTGGCCACCACTTTGGAAGTAAGAGAGCTCATTTCTCATATCTTATCAGAGTCTAATAATAGAATTTCTTTTAGATGTTTGATCAAAACCAGTGTCAGCAAAGTTACTATACAGTGATTAAATTATACAATTATTAATGAAGTATATAGTATATATGCTCAGAACTCTGTGCAAAGAATATATTTTTTACATACTTACAGATATTCATGGATTAAAACTAACTCTATTGCGTAGCAAACAGTGGTGGAAAGTGATATAGATTGGGCAAGCATTTACTTTAAGCCAATCCCAACGTGTCATTTCCAGGACTGAAATATTTATTAAATTTGGTTAAGAGCAGTCTGGAGGAGGAAGTTAAGAGTATATTTGGGCATCTCCCTATGTACCCACTTTCTCAGGCTGACTATGGCTGAACCTTGGTGAGCTCAGAAGAAAAGTACATGTATTGTAAAGTTTATGTTGCAATACAATGACTACTTCTAGAGATGCTTACTGACAATGATAATAACTGCCATTTATTGAGCTCTTATGCGTCAGGCACCTTGGAAAGTGCTTAATAGGAATGCCTGCCTTAATTCTCAAAAATATGATAAGAACAATCAGTTTAGAAAAAATGTTTTTTACTTTGAGGTGCTTCAGTTGTACCAAGTACAGGCCTTCTGGAATTCAGGAACATTTAATTCAGTTTGGGAAAATGGAACGAACACTTCCAATCAGTTAGGGAGGCCAAGTCCTAGTTCATGCACACCACACATCACTAAGGGATTTGGGATAAATCTAATAATTTACTAAACTGTTTTTAGCTACATAAGTAATTCAGGAAAACATAATATTGTCAAAATGTATATTAAAATTTAAATAATTCAGGTAATATAGAAAGCAGTAGGGTAAAAATGGATAAGCCCTTCCTTCACTTGCACCCCAGGCCTCAGCCTGGCCCGTTTGCTTCCTGGTGATAATTACCGTGAAGAGAATGGTCTATGGTCTCTAAGATTCTTGAAAAATGCATTTATATGGATATACATATGTTTCTGTGTATTTATAGTATTTCTTTCCCCCCAAATGGGAGCTTCTACCTGCCTTGTTCTGTAGCTTCTTTCACTTAACAGTATATTAAAACACATAGTTCTCTATTCTTTTAAACCAATGTATTATCTTCTTTAGAATGAATCTAATAATTTAACAGTTTTCCTATTGAAGGACATTAGGTAGTTCCAACTTTTCACTAATATAAAAATGATGCAGTGAACTCACAGACATTGAGTGTATGACTGTAGGGTTGAGTCAAATGTGGAAATGTTGGGGTGTGGAGTATGAGCCATTAACCTTTTGAAAGATACTTCCAAATTGTCCATGATCCACACTGTACTGGTATGAATTTCCATCAGCGTTGTAGGACAGTGCCTGTTTCCCAATACAGAAATGATAAATGATTAGTTATTATTAAATTATTAATGTTGCATAAAAATGATACCTTGTTATTTTTAATTTTCATTTCCCTCATTACTAGTGAGGTTGAACATTGCCTTGCATTTGCTGACCATTGGTATGTCTGTGTGTGAGTGCATGTATGTGAATTATATGTTCATATTATTTGCCTATTTTTGATTGAAATAAAACTTATTAATTTTTAAATGTATATTAACATCATTACAAACTTTTTTTCTATTTTTGTTGGGGGTGCAGCTTGTTCTGTTAGTTTCTTATCGAACTTACCATCTAATTGGGAGATAGACATTAACCAATGATCACACGATTACTTTTTAAATATCAGAGGATTACCTTTGTGTTATTGACATCCAACTTAATTGCCTTGTGATTAGAAAATATACTTGGTATAAATTCAGTCTTTTAATATTTACTGAGACTTGAATTTGGGCCAAATATATGTATAATTTACGTAAATGTAGCATGTGTGCTTGAAAACAATGTGTTTTCTTCAGTTGAATGCAGTTTTTTGAGTTTAATTGGATTGTCCTGTATGGCTTGCTCTACCCCTGACAGAATTCTTTGAGTTCCCGAGGTGAAGCTGACAGATTTGCTGGACATGTAGGTACAGAAATCCCCTGGCATCACCTTCCCAACCATATCATAGGATTTGTTTTAGATGCAAGTCATAACAATCCAAATATCTAAAGCTCAGAAAAGGTCAGAATTTCTTTTATTCCTCCCTAAAAGTATCAGATAAAGTGCTCCAGGACTGTGCTTCCATGTTGTGAAAGTCCAGGCCCCTCCTGTCATACTGCTCTGATGTATGTGGCCTCCATTCCTAAGTTTATCTGATTGCCCAAGATGGCTGCTGCAGCTCCAGACATCACGTACACATCCCCTGTGGAGCATGGAAAAAGAGGGGAGGGGACATCCTTCTAGGGATGTCTAGAAAAGTCTAGAGAACATTTCTCAAAAGATGCACACGGCACTTTTGATTACACCACAGCCAAGTCATACGATCACATCTATTAAATAGCTGCAGGGCAAGCTTGGTAATGTGTCTGTTTTGGTTAGCCTGTGACCAGCTGAATTTTGGGAGTTCTTTTCTAAGAAAAAATGAATAGATATTGAGCAACAATGAGCATTCTCTGCTATAACTAAGTCTATCAATATGTACATCCATCAATTATTAATAGTTTTTTGAATACAAGTGTCTTCCAGTGTAAAGGATACTGCACTTAATGTGTGATCTTTGCTAACATACTTAGAATTCCACCTTTTCTACCTCCTAAAACACAGCACTGAGCGTGCCGTAGTACCCTTTCTTAAGAGCCTCTTTAGCAAGTGCTAGTTGCCTGCAGAGTGGCAATCGTACTTCCTAGCACGATAGTCAAGGTCTTAACTGAGCTCGCCACATCTGCAGTTACCAGGCACACGCTCGCTTCCCACGCTCCGTGTAACCTGTCATCTTGCCGAAGAGTCATCTTTGCTTTCCCAGCACAGCCAGAAGCCCGCGTTAGTTCCGGCGCTGACAACGCTCCTTTCTCATCTAGTTAGTGCCTTTTCTCTGCTGTTTACGTGGAGAAATCTCCTCTTGCTTTCCACGTCTGATCCAAACGCCACTCGTTCTCCAAGCCATTTCTGATCACTGAGTGTAGTCTCCTCCCTGTGGAGCCTCCACGGCCCTTTATCTTTCCTGTGCTCCTGTCACCGTGCCGCACTCTTGTCTCTCTGCCTCACTGGTTGACTTATTGCCATCCGCTGTGGTGCCTTGGCCTGTGCAGAGCGTTGGACGATACGTCAACAGAGGGCGTCAAAGTGGAAGATTTATTGCTCCTACAATGTGTGCATCTAGTGCCATAATATTTATTTTATACAATCGAAATGATCATATTACATTAACGTAACTTGTACTTTGTGTGGTCCCAATGACATTATTGGTGCTTAATCATAGTAATAAGTAGAGAGATACATTTAGTTGAAAGATAGCATAACTAGCTGCAGGTGGTGAGGGAACACATGATACCACTTACTGGCATGTTTTAATATTTTAACAGATTTATTCTTAGCCAAATAGAAGAAGCAGAATTTAGAAACAATGCCAATTCCTGAAATTAGATTCATCAGGGGCACTTTATTTCATAAACTTTGGGAGGAAGGAGGAATCATCTTGGGCCCCCGTTGTGTCTCCAAATTGGGATAAGAAATGGATGTCTGATTCTGCACTGGAAACTATTTGTAGATAATCTTATCCTGTGCTCTTACACTTATTCTTCCAGTGTCAGTCAGGATTTTTTTTTTTTTTTTTTGCACCAGACTGAATCCTGACAAAATTTGTCTTGGTTTCTTTAAGATGAATTAATTAACAGGGTTTGATATAGTTTGTGACATGGATCTTGATAACAGCGATTACTTTTATACCATAGATATACTTAGAACATGTGTTTTAGCTATATTTTTGAGCCTTGGCCCAGAAACTTGGAACAAATCTCATCTTTTGACAGAAACAGAAACAGTCCTTTGTTAGACAGCTGAGTAGGCAGGTAGAACTGTCTGGTTTATGTCACACCCATTGTAAATTACCAGTTTCTGTGTATTCATCTTGAGAGATGCAAAAAAAAAGGTACATTTGGTAAAAGTCATTTGTTCATAATATAATAGAAAGGTAAGTAAAACAGAAATAAAAATACAATGCTAACTAAATATCTCTTCATGCTTAATGAGGGAGATACTAGAAATATAGCTATTAAAATTAGAATCAATACATGAGTGTCTGCTGTCACCACTGTTATTTGAAATTATTCTGAAAGTATTAGCTAACGCAGTTAGGAAAGAGAACAAAAGAAATGGGCATAGGTGTTTCCCCCCACACTTGTATTGACAGAGAATATTACTTTTTGTCTTCACCCAGAAATTACAACAACAAAAACTAAACTAAAAACTCATTATTTTATTTGCATTCCTTTGATTAATGGGAGATTGGTTTCTTTTCATATGTTTTTTGACAATGTTAAGGATGAAATATGAAATGTTTACTTGTGGCAGTAACCGGAGACAGGGAAGGAAGAATTCTGATTGGCATCACTCTTCAATAATTCCACCCACCCATGCACCCATCCCCACACGCACACACACGCACGTACAGACACACTCCTGAGGCAAAGATACAAGAGCACAAGCTGCCAGATTTTTGTTCTGGTAGGAGACAGAAAAAATGGATCAGTCTGAAAGAGTGGGACGTGGCAAGGGAGTGGTTCTGAGAAAAGGATTTTGGGCCTCTGAGCTGATACTGTGCTTTTGGAGAGTGGTCTTGGGAATGTTTGTCTGAGTGTAAAAAGTACGACCTTTGACTTGGCAAGGACATCTCAGGGGATGGATGTGCTCTAAGGGTATAATTATACGAGGATATTGATTTCAGTCTTATTTATGATAGAGGAATATTGGGAAAGGCCTAAAGGCTCACCCATAAGGACTGGTGGTGAATGGTTATGTAAATTGTGGCACCTCAATACAGGGGTTACTGTGAGGCCAGTGAAAGGCATTGACTTGGAAAGATTTCCACATTCTATTGTCGAGGGACAGAAATCAGGTTATGGGATACATGTGTGCTCTAACCTCAGTAGCTGAATAGATAGATATCTGAACATATCTATGTGTGTACAGCAATAGCTGAAGAAGACATTTACTAAAATACTGACATTGGTAATTAAAAGTTAATTGGGAAGATACGTGTAAGTATGAAGCTGTTAGGGAGTAATGGAAGATATTTACAATGAACTCTTAAGGTCACAGAGTTTCAGAGAAGCGGAAGGTCAGGGTAGCACCAGGGATCAAAGAGGGTCTCATGCAGTGGGAAACACTTATCAGAGTTAGGATCTGAATGGGTGGAGAGGCAGGAACAGCGTTTCAGGTATGGGGATCAGCAGTTATTCCACAGTGTTCTTGCGAAGCTGGTGTCAAGAACCAGTATAAGTGACGGCCTTGAGACTCAAGGGGCTAACAGTCCAGTGGAGAATAGAAGCACGTAAATGACAATGGAGTGTGGTGAATGCATCATTAAGGCTGTGCCCAGGGCACTGTGCGAGTACTGAAAACGGGTACCTCCCTGAGCACTGGGTGTGGGGGACAGAGGTGGGAGGCATGGGGCTGCGTGGGGGAAGTTTCTGGAAGAGGTGAGCATGAGCTGAAACTCAGAGGATGAGCCAGCTGTGTGGAGAAATAATAATACTGGAAGAAAACCAGGAGTGTTCAGCTCACACTTGACCATTATGCTGATACAAAGGCCGTCTCCAACTCCCTGGCGGGAATGTGTTAAACCTGCTTGGAAATCCCAACACTTTTTCACTCGCAGAGACCGTGCAGGCTCCTCAGGCCGCCCGCGGAGGCCACTCAGCCTGTGTGTCCTGCGGCACTACGGGTTACACTTCTGAGGGGGATTGAGTTTGGGATTTGGGGAGGCGGGAAACACATTTCCTCTCCTCTCTGCTCTCGCCAGCTTGGTGACGACGGGCTTCCAGGGCCTGGAGAGCCGGGACTCTCCATACGTGCTCGTTTCGAGCAGTGAAAACTGCAGCAGGAATCGGCTCTCGTAGCTTCCTGCTGTTCCTTCTAAATTCCAAGAATTCTTTATATTATGTGATATAAAGGTAATTCCTATCAAAATCAATTCGTTTTGTCTGTTTATGGACTTTGTTTAAATGGAATCTTATGGTGCTTACAGTTTTGTCTTGGGCTTCTTTAGCTTAATATTACATTTGTGAGATTCATGTATGTGGTCGAAGGCAGCAGTAGTTTGTTTTTTTTTTTCATTGCTGTGTAGTATTCTGTTGCGTGGATATACCGCGGATGCAGGCCATTGGTACGCCATGCTGCTCTCTTTCTCCTGGGCCCAGTGGCTACCCAGGGCATGTTGTTCTTAAGGAGATGGTTGAAGCCTAAGGGAACATAACAGAGCACGCAAGCACACATCTGCTGACATTCCATCGGCCAAAGCAAATTCCAAGGCTGGGTCCAAAGTCAAGGCACAGGGAAATGCATTTCTTCTACGGAGGAAGGAGAAACTGCAGAGTTACATGGCTGAAGGCATGGATACAGGGAAAGGGGAAGGCCTGGGGCCCTAATGCATTCAATGATGCTGGGTCACAGGGTATATGTATGTGTGGCTTTAGTAGATATTGTCAAAGAGTTTTCCAAGTGCTCGTACCAATTTATACTCCCACCGGCAATGTAAGCAAACTCTAGTTGCTCCACATTCTCGCCAACACTTGGTGTTGAATTCTTATGATTTTTGATTCTAACCACAGCAGCCAGGAAGCATCCATAACGCAAAAGGATTCCCTCCTCAACTCAGCTCTCCATTACACTTCCTCTTCTTTCCATTTAGGCCCTAGGTCTTCAAAACAAGGTGCATTTAGTGACTTTCCAGGAAGACTTCACATTGCAAAGGAAGGTGTTGGAAGTTGAGGTTAGGGCTTGGGGGAGGTGCAGTGCTGCTCAGGGTAAGGGGGAGCTGGATGAGCAGATGGGAGGGGACAGCTAACAGGTGGCTTCAGGTGGCTGGAGAAGGATCCGGTGGGTAGGGCGGTAGGGACAGGCAGTGGAAGGGGAGGGGGTCACGTATCTTTCTTCCCCTTTCTCCATCACCAAACCCACTGGTCTGCACTTGCTTTTGGACAGGATAAGTAATGATTATGGTTGGAAGCTGGTACCAGGGAAAGATCGCCAGATGTTAGTGGGTCTATGTAGGCTAGTGAGGAAAGAAGGAAAGAGGAGAGGAAAATTCCATGTAGCCACTGAATTTGGTCAATTTCTGGGTAGCCATTCTTTTATAACGGGTGTCCAAAAGTGAGATTATGAAATATGTTACATTCATGATATCTACATGTTATTATCCATTATGTATATTTTCTTCCACAAATTTAATCCTATGAGTTGGTTTTCTATTATCAAAAAATAAATTCATGCCCTTTGTTTCCTATCACTTTGAGTACTTACTTCGTACTCTGATCATTTATTAAATGGATGTGAGGCTGAAAGTGATAGACTGCACTCTCCCCCGATTTTTTCTTCAAATTTCCTAAAGCATGCAATGTAAAAAAGAGGCAGAAGTTTAAGAAAACACACATGGAAATTTCCCCATGATCTGTTGGTGCTACGTAGACTTGATGGTGGCGCAGACATTTCCTGGCATCTGCAATTGTATGAGCTGTGAGCCAGCAGTCTCTCCCTGGGTTCTGTCGCTCATTCGGTGTGTTGGGTGTGCTCATTGAATGTGTGCAATAGGCGAGACAGTGGCAAGGCAGAGTTGAGGGCTACAATGATGAATTATGCTTCTCATCTTGAAGAATTTCTGGTAGAACGTAGACAAGGGACCCAAATAACTGCAAACTGAGGAGCAGAGTGTTAGGATTGTGATGTTGCCATGCAATATTAGTTGCATAAATAGATCCAGTGGACTCCACTGTCTGGGAATGACCGCTCTGAAACAACTAGGGACAGATTCATGGTCATTCAGCATACCTGGGAGATCCCAAATTCAGATTTCCATGGACACATTAAAGATCATCTAGACCAAGCCTCTCCACTCAGAGAGCAGATGAGGTAGCCATGCTCCCAGAGATAGATAGTGGCCAAGCCATGTCTGGAACCAGGACCTGCTAGTTTTTACAAGCAGTTTCACAGTTGAGGGCATGTTTTAATAAGCCCACCAATCAGATTTTGAGTCTCTCTGCATTTATTTCGTTTGTAACCTTGGACCAGTATTTTTTTTTTATTGAAAATACTGTTTATTTTATTTCATTATTTTTTAATATATACTTTTTATTTCAGAATATTACAGGGGTACAAATGTTTAGGTTACATATATTGCCTTTGCCCCACCTGAGTCAGAGCTGCAAGCATGTCCACCCCCAGACGGTGCGCACCACACCCATTAGGTGTGAATATACCCATCCCTCCTCCCCTCTTTACCTCAGTGTCCCAGTATTTTTGGCTACAGTGAGTGGGGATAATAATAGTAGTAACTGTGTCATAGGGTTTTGGGGAGCTTAAATGAAATGATGCACATAATGCATTAAGCAGAGTGATACATGGAGAAAACACTGAATAAATGTCAGCTGGCTTTAGCAGTGATTTTTAAATAAAGGGCTTTATAGTTTGTGCATAAAGAGAGACTAAGTACTGGTTCAGGGTCTTCTTGGAACTTCAAACATTGACCAATCAAAACCTGTTCCACTGTGGCCAACCCTGCCTCTAAATGCAATCATGTCAAAGATGGTACCCACTATGATACCAACTGAAAGGGAGTCCTTTGAAATGTTCCTTTCTTTTGAGAAAATTGATCTGAGAACTATTGAGATACTTCCAGTATTTCCATTCTGGTAAACTTAAAAGCAGTTGGTTCAGCATGTTCTCTCTCCCCCTCTCCCTCCTCTCTCCCCTCTTCCCTTTCCCTTTCTCTTTCTCTCTCTTCCCCCCATCAGTCTCTGTCTCAAGCTCTTTATGATTTTTAGCACAAAATAGCTAAGCTAGAACTTCCAGTTATTTTCCTTGATATCTCGTCTTCTGCAAAGTGCTATAATGGAAGGCAAGAGATGTGCTTCTTAAGAAATGTGGCTGCTACAGCCTGCATGTCTGCTACTGTGCTACCTGGCCCACTTTCAAATTGTGTTATAGTTGAAAGCTAAATTGAGATTATTGATTGTCCTCCCAGTTTAGCTATTTTGCCACAAACTTAAAAACTTGGAAACAATGTAGCCCAAACAGTTTCTTCTGCTTCTAACAGGCTTTCAAATCAGAACTTTGAATTAATTTCAGGTTTTTAGTCCTTAGAGCTGCAAGTGCCTTAGACATCATCTATGCGAAACCCCTGAAATCATAGAGCTTGAGGAGTGAGCCCTGAAGTCCTGTCCCTGAATCTAGGGGGGTCTTATTTCTATTCTCCAAGTTGTGGTGAACCAGAGAGAATTCTGCAGTTTGAAACCATCAGGGCTAAAGAGAAGAATTAGAGTGCTTTCAGCAAATGAAGGGCTTTGCTCAACTGTACCTTGTTTTGTTTATGTGTAATGTCAGTGGGTAACAGGCACCAACTTCCATGGGTTAGAATGATGTGGTATAATGTGAAGAAGGCCATGGCAGGGGGTTACAGGTACCCTGCCTGCTCCTTTATTTTAAGAAAATAGAAACAAAAAGGGTCTTGACATTTAAACAGTGATATTCACCAGCTCATCACTTATTCGTGACTGAGAAGTTTGTCCTTATGTCCCAATTCTTTCGATTATTTACAAAATCAAGGAATTTTCTCCTGTTTTTAAAAATTATTATGAGCTTTGATTTGAAATGTTCAATACCTGAATAAAACTGGATGCTACACTCCATTTATGGAATTTGTGAGGGAGGTATTTGACTGAGGCAGAAGGGATTTGAAACACTTTGACAGAAAACCCTCTCAGAGGTTTGGTCCATAAAAAAGGTGAAATTTTATCTAATTATTTACTTTGGACAAATAGCAGAAAACTTACCTGGAAATGTAAGGAAGTTTACTATCTACTTGAGGGTCATATGTTGCATGAATATGGAAATATGGAGATAGTGATTCTGTGAAAAGTGGCATATCTTTGTGTATTTTTTTTTTATGTAAAAGCATATGCTGGAATGAGAAAAAAGGGAAAGGGACATGGTTTATATTTTTCCAAAATCCATTTCTTTCAGTATCTATATTATATATTATAAGAGTTGCTTCTTATGGATGAGCAAAGAAAGTGGTTTCTTGAGAGGGAATCTACTCCTGGTGAAGATGCCGTGAACATTGTTGAAATGACAATAAAGGAATTAGAATATTATATAAACTTAGTTGATAAAGCAGCGGCAGGTTTTGAGATGGTCAACTCCAATTTTGAAAGAAGTTATACTGTGGGTAAAATGCTATCAAACAGCATTTCATGCTACAGAGAAATATTTCATGAAAGGAAAATGTGGCAAGAAATAAATGTGGCAAACTTCATTGTCTTATTTTAAGAAATTGCCATAGCCATCCCAGACTTCAGCAACCACCAACCTGATCAGTCAGCAGCCATCAGCATCTAGGCAAAATCCTTCACTAGCAAAATATTTATGACCTGCTGAAGGCTCAGATGATCACTAGCATTTTTTTTTAGCAATATAATGTGTTTTACTTTAGGTATATACTTTGGTTTTTTTAAAGATATGCTCTTGCACACTTATTAAACTACAATAAAATGTAAACATTACTTTTATATGCACTGAGAAACCAAAAAATTCTTGTGACACATTTTATTGTGATACTAGCTTTATTGCAGTGGTCTGGAACCAAACCTGCCATATCTTGGAGTTATGCCTGTGTGTTACTATGATATACTTGTCACTACTAAGAAACAAACACTGGCACGTTATTATTGACTAAGCTTCACAACTTACTAGGATTTCACTAGTATCCTTTTTCTCTGCCAGAATCCTATCCAGGGGGCCAGATGCCATTTAGTCCCTTTTACTTTGTCCTGTCTGTGACAGTTTTTGATGGCCTTGATAGTTTTGAAAATTACTGGTCAAGTGTCTTATAGAATGCCCTTCTATTTGGGTTTGCATGATGTTGTTCCTGTGGATAGATGGGATCATGGTTTTGGGGAAGGAAGACCAGAGAAGTGAAGTGTCTTTCTCATTATATTGTATCAAGGGTGCATGCTGTCATCGCGACTTATTACTGTTGATGTTGGTCTTGAGAACTCATGTCTTAGTCCATTTTGTGCGACTATACCAAGAATACCACAGACTGGGTAATTTATAAAGAACATAAATGTATTCTCTCACAGTTCTGGAGGCTGGGAAGTCTAAGACCAAGGCACCTGGTCTCGCTGCTTCTAAAATGGTGCCTTGAGTGCCGTGTTCTCAGAGGGGAGAAACGCCATGTCCTCACATGGGAGAACCGCAGAAGAGAAAGGAAAATCCCTCTTGAAAGCCCTTTTCCGTAGCAGCGTTAATCATTCATGAGGGCAGAGCTCTCACGACCTAAATACCTTTCATTAGGCCCCGCCTCCCAACACTGTTGCATTGGGGATTAAGTTTCCAATACATGAATTTTGAGGGACACATTCAAACGACAGCAACTTGGCTGAGGTTGTGTTTGCCAGATTTCTGCACTGTGAAGTTATTAATTCCTTCCCACCTCCTTTCATAATCTGCTCTTTAAAAATAAGATGGTAAGTGCAGCCTACACCCAAAGGGTGGAGGATCTTTGACTTTTTCAAATGAACATATCAAACTCTCTTCTACTAACCTGCAGTGTCTACTCGAACCCCAGTTCTTCCTTTATGGGAATATTTTGTCTAATGATTTTCCTATAAGCTCCCCATCGAACCTCTTTTTCTCATTTCTGTCAGTTGTCACTTTTAATTTTGCTGGTTTTCTACGGTGTGGCCATGGCATTTAAAACCCACATTAAGAATGAAAAATCTAGTTAGTTATCCCCATGTTTCCACTTAATTTAAATGTTTGCTTAACAGCCTAAAAATTCAGATAATGAACTGAATGTTATTTTCTAATCACAGTGTTTGGCATTGTGAAGTGATATACTTACTTTGGCACCATGAATTCCTCACTTGGCTATTAAATTATGGCATAATTTCACTGGATGTGAAGCCATGTGACTCATATCTGTGCATTTCTCTGTGTGCTCAATACACAGATTGCAATATGTGGTTTTGATTAAAAATCAAAATGTGTGCTTTAACCAAAAGCTGAATCCCTCAGATCAATCAAACAAGCTGCTGGGAAACCAGACAGAGGATTGTGGGATAAAGAGGAGAGAATGAAGGAAAGGGAAAATAAGAGTTTGCAGAGTGGTACTATTGCAAAGTGCCCTGTCACCTACGGGGAGGGCAGGGAGGACCTGCCGGTGGCTGTACCTCGAGATGAATAATACCCTGGGAGTGTGTGTGTGATCTGGGCATCAAGGAGCAATTTGTTACATTCTATTTTAAAGGGCACTAATGGTCATCTTAA
The DNA here is from genome assembly GCF_020740605.2 of Lemur catta. Taxonomy (NCBI): domain Eukaryota; kingdom Metazoa; phylum Chordata; class Mammalia; order Primates; family Lemuridae; genus Lemur; species Lemur catta. Next base: position 10,671,860 of record NC_059139.1, on the reverse strand, counting down.
TATTTAGAAACTGACTCTTCAAGAACATATTCTTAGCTATGTTTTTTCCTCCTCTCATGGCATTCATTGAGTTTTTCTTGGGAGTAACAATTAACATTGTCTATGTGTAAATTGCTTTCACATGTATTAGCTCAACAGTTCCTTATTAAAATGTGTGCCATTAGTTTTATCATTAGTCCCATTTTACAGATGGCTCTCTTGAGGCTTAGGGAGGTTAAACAGTTTATCCTGGGTCACTGGGTCAGGGGTAAAGAACTGGGAACTTGAGTTGGTTTTAATTAAATTCAGCTGGTTTCAGTTAACACAGATGGAGTGAGCGTGGTCACTGCTAGGGCCTGCTGAACCCCAGGGGTCTACAGACTGTAGCTCTTAGACTCTAATGCACTGCAGTTTGCCACTTAAATGAAACTATTTCTAAAGTCCCGCCAGTATTTTGACGAGGTTTTGCTACCAGGATGTACAAGCTGAGTGTCTTTCTGGGGAAACTCACCCAAACCCAAACCTCCCACTCTGTGCCACATTCCTCTGGACCTAGACACAATCTTTTCAAATATCTGCCTTCCTCTTTTTGCCTTTCCTTCGTTTTGCAATTAGTCCCTCTTGGTTTAGGCAAAAAGATTGAATTAGAGTTGGTGAAAAATGCCTGCGTTCCTTGGCGTGCTAGCTGGGGCTCAGCTCTTGCTCAGGACGGTTCTCTTCCAAGGGCACATTCTTGTTGAATAGTGTATCAGGTTAGCTGCGCAAGGGATCAAAAGAACGATAAAAAAATAAGACGAGAAGTTCCTTTTGGATGGGAGGAATGTCAGCATTCAGTGGCCTGGTGAGCCAGCTCGTGGGAGATGGGGAGGAGGAACAGGCCGGCTAGAGAGGACCAGTGTGGCCAGATCGCCTTGGCCCGTGGGACAGACCTAGTGTTGTTGGAGGGACAGGGAATGACTGGGAATAGGAGCTGTGGCCAGATCAGGACTTGTCTCCACATCGGCTGCCTTCCTTCACCCCGCTCTGCCTCGCTGACTCCAGCGTATCCACAGTGGCCTGAGTCTACGCTCTGCTACCTTAGGAGTCAGAGATAGAGACAGGACAAAGGGTCCCTTAGAAGGACTTCAAATAGAATGAAGGGCCAAGGACAGGTGAGGAAACGAAGGTGCAGAGAAAGGAAAAGGGAAGGGATATGGACACAGGGTATTTTGCCCTGTTTAAAATCTGACACTAGTAGCCTTTATGCATTAAAAGGCAAAATACAAAGAGTATAAACGGAGCATTCCCTGTCAGTGGCGCTAACACAGGAGAGGAGGCAGGGGTAACAGAAGCCGGAGCTGTGAGCGTCCCCTGGTCACCAGACTGCACAGCATGCCACGCTCCACCGACACCTGGCATCCAGAGCTTGTAGGCAGTGGGAATCCTCAGGGCGAAAGCAGGCTGTGTTGCAGGGCTCTATTTTGTTATCTGGTTGCCTTATGAGCTGTCTTCTTGGCTCAAGATGCTTTTGGGCTCAGAAGGATTTTGAAATCCGCCCCAGTGGTCCTAAAGTGGAATTACTTCCAACCTCATTATTTTTACAAGGAAGGTGAACTTGGGTGGAGGAGATGAGGACATAGGTCCGAGGCTGGGCAGAAAACCACGTTATGATTGTTAAGTTCTTGGATGCTTTTGCCTCTTAAAATCTTACCTTAGAAATGGCTTGCTTTTGTAAAACATAATACAATGTAATCATTTCCCTCCGATTTTAACTACTTGTTGATAACTCTTTTGGTTTTGGAAATTGTGAAGCCAACTCTTCAAGTGAGGTTTTAGTCATTTTGGCCTGAGCTGATACTATATGACTAAGATAGACTCTGCTATTTTTCCTCTTTAAAATGATCTCAAGGTTGTCTTTTAAATTTTTGACAGTGACTCATGTGGAAACCATGGGTTGGCTCTGTTTTGCCTTTTAAAAATCTTTATATGAAAGTGATTTTCCAGAAAAATGGAAGGAAATCCCCCCCTCCCCCCAAATCAAGCAGCGTCCTGGTTGTTAAAGGCCTTGAGGGGGTCCTTGTGCCACTGAGGTAATGAACGTGAACGACCTGGACGCTGGAAGGTACTTTTCACAGAATACGTGTTTTGGAGGCAACGCTGCTCTTTTTGCTCAAGGTCAGAATGTAGTGTACTCATATATTTCTTGTCTATTGAGTTTCAATTCACATTTTCAAGGTGAATGGAAGTGGGTTTTATTGGATTTTAAAAACATCAATTTTCTTCAAAATATTATAGTGATCGTGCTGTGTAGACAAGGGTGTCCCAAGCCGTTTAGCTTCTAATGGATGTGTTTCTCTCACACTTGTGTTTGATGACTTTCCAAGGACATCCTTCTTTTATCTTGCCAATAAATCACGGCAGGGGTTTTGCCGCGTATCAGTTTCCAGATGGCCTTCGCATCCCTGTGGACACTCTGGACTCCTTAGGAAAGGGCCACAGCTTTGTTTTTATTTTACTCCGTGCCTGAAACTTTGGGAGTGTTTATTGTTGATAAAGAGGATTTGAGCTGTTAAATGCCCCTTGCCTTTAGATTTAGGGCCAGAAAGCAAGGTAGATGAGGACAGGATCTCTCTACCAGTGGATTTCTAGCACCTAGCATTGTGTTTGGCACCTGGGAGGCACTTGGTAAGCATGATGAGCACCTGCCATCTGGTCCAGTGTGCAGCAGCCATTGGGTAAACGTAACCCAGAGGTTTCTTCCTCTGTTGGCTTGGTGCCTAGACAATTCCTCCAACTTTCAGAATAAATCAGGAGTCCTACAGCTTTGGCCCTTCCCCGTACCCACTTTGGTCCCACTGCCATTGCTTGACCTCACCGTTACTTTAGGGAAAAAAAATTTTTTTGAATAGGTATACATCCACTTGGGATGGCAGGAACATAATAAGTACTATATAGATGTTAGTATTATGATATTAGTGATATCTCTGTGTTTTTCTGTCTTATTAGGAGTTCCTAAAAATCATGAATGAATAAACTTTAAGTTTTATTAAATTTTGGTAAACTCCTGAGCATTCATGGAGAAAATGAGATTTCTCTATTTTTACTTACTAAGGTTAAGAATTGTATCAACATATTTTTTAATGTTGAATAGTGCTGCACAATTTGGTTTGCACGGATTTAGTTTAAGATTTTTTTATTGAAGACATAAGAGAAATTTGTAGTGTGTGTATATGTGTGTGTGTGTGTGTGTTTGTGTGCACGCATGCTGTCTTTATCAGGTGGTTTAGAGGTTATGCTCATTTCATAGAAAGATCCAAAAACCTTCCTTCCTTTTCTATATGCATTATAAATAACATTGGAATTATTTGTTCCTTTAAGGATTTATAGAATTCACTTATGTGAAATTGATTTTGTCTGGTGCATTTCCAGAGGAGTGTTCTTTGAAAATGTGTTGTCATTTCATTTGTGCTAATTGGTTATGTATACAATTATCCATTCATACAGGTTTTCACATTTATTATAATATCTGTGAGCCAAGTAGTTTTTATGATTCATATATTCTAGGAATAATCTGTGGTTATTTCTATATTCTGCTTCTATTTTTTTCTTTATTTTGGTTATTTAAGGGTTTAATCTCAATTATTGGCCTTATGTTTCTTGACTTGGATGTTTAATTCTTTAAAAAAAGTCTCTTTTAAAAAAAATATTAGTATAAGTAGTTTGGGCTGTGGATTTTCCTCTGAGCACATCACAACTGTATCCAGAGATTCCAATAGAGAACATTCCACTTTCACTATTTTCTGCATATTCTGTATTCTTGGTTTTAATCTCATTTTTGACACAAAGTTCATTTTGGAGAATTAAAATTTTTACAAGTGGCAGGGTCTTTAGGCTTTCTGGTTTTACTGCAGAGTTTTAGTTTTATTACACTGTGAACAGAAATTATTCTCTGTTTAATTTCTACTTTTGTAATTTATTGAGGCATTACATAAAAAATGTAAAGAAGTTGCATTCTCTGTTTTAGGATATGGAATTCCATTTATGTATCTATTAGAATGATTTTGTAATTTTATTGTTCACTTGATAATTCTTTGGCAGAGAGAAATTAATCTCAAAACTTTTGTAATTCTCATACTTCTATAGTTCATATAGGCTCTGCCATGTAAGTGTTGCTGCCATTTTTATAATTGTTAGGTGTTCACTGTGGATTGCAATCTTTACAATTTTAAAACGTGTGCTTTTGGGGGGGTCACATTCAACCTTAGCTATATACAGTAGGAGATTGCTTATGAGAATGGCTGTGCCAATTGACATTCTCACCAGGATTGTGTGTGAGCGATGCTCTTCCCATGCCGACCATAGCATTTAGCCTTATGACTTTTTAAATTTTGTTTTCAACTTAATAAAGGAAAAATGGCACTTCATTGTTTTAATGTTTGTTTCTTTTATAAACGGAGTTGAGTAGTTTGTGATGTTCATTAGTCATTTGTATTTCTTCTGTGAATTTTCTGTAGCCGTCCTTTGCCCTGCTGTCTGTGGGGTATTAGAGTTTTGCTTATTTCCTTTAAGGGCATTTCAAATATTTCAACATTTTTCATATTTTTGCAAATATGTGTGTGGGTCTGCATGTGTGTATGTATGTGTTTGTGCATGTGTATGTTATAATTTTTTATTCCTATTTAGATAGTTAGCTAGTGCTATGTAACAAAAGAATCTAAAACTCAGAGGTTTATAAAAATAATCCTTTGTTGTTGTTTGTTAGTCTTTAGGTAGTCTGTGTGGTCTTCTGGTCTTGGCTGGACTCTTTCATGCCCCTGTGGTCATATGTAGGGTAGAGATGTTTCTGCTGATGTCAGCCGAGTTCTGTCATATTTTGGGACTTGGAAAGCTGGCTGATCTCTGACAGCCTAGACTAGGGCCACTGGGCTCTCTGCCTTCAGTTAGTTAGTTCTGCTTGTTCAGGTGGCAGGGTTCCAGGACAGGTTAGGAACTGGTACTTAGCCACTTCTGACACATGCTCTTGGCAAAAGCAAATCAAGCCACAGAACCAGACCAGATTCAAGGAATGGGGAATTAGACTCTATTCTCAATGGAAGGAACTGCAAATTTTATATATTGCAAAGGGTATGATTACAAGGTGTGGATAATTGGGGCCATTTTTTCAATCTTCTACAGTAGGTTACTTTTAAAAAATCTTCTTAGTATATTTTTTAATTCTTTTGATTCAGTATTTTTTTCTAGGATATATCAAATATATATTTTGATTAGTTTTACTCTTTTTATTAAGTACATGAAGGCTTTCTTCATTATATCTTTGACTATTGCACCTATTCCTATTGTCCATGTTAATGTCAGTTTCTCACTCCAGTGTGGATTTTGATTTGCCTGTTGCATTTGATTATTTCTTTGCGCTTATTTATCTTTTCCTCTCTTGCAGCTAGATGTGTTTCTGTCTATTCCTATTGATGTTTCATCTGAGGATTTTCTCTCCTTGTTATTTTCTGCTACTATTTCTTATAGGGCATAGCTTCTTTCATAGTTGTGAGACTTCCAAGAAGTTTTCTAAAATGTTCTTTGGATTTTTTTTTTTTTTAATGAAACATCAGCTCTCTTATTCTTGGTCTCTGGACTAACACTCTACACTATCTTGTTCTCTGACACTTTCAATATAAATTATCTATATCCAAATAAAATCCCTTGTTTGCTCCTTACTCAATTTTTTGTTTTTACCCCATTCTAGTGTTTTGCTTTAAAAAAAACTCTCCTTAGACAACTGGGTTTCCATGTACAAACTTTCTGTCATTGACTGTGCCAGTTCAGACACTGTAGGAGCGTAATGAGCTCCACATTAAGGGGGAAGAAGCCAAAGACAAACTTGAAATGGAAACTCCTAGACCAAAAGGAATGGAACCCTGACATACGTATAAGTCGGGCTGTCGGACGCGCGTGGCTGGCTTGAAGGTTGAGATCAGACCAAAAGGAACATATCCAGGTGGCCACTGATCACACTGCGTCCCTTCTCCTCCTCTGCTGTATAATTATTTCCTCTCATTATCTTTGCTCTTAAGGCTATTTAAACACCTTGAGAATAACCAGTTTTGTACTTGGTTCTGAGCATGGCAGTAAACCTGCTTTGTAGCCTTACAACAAATCCTGCATCCTCCTGCACCATCTGGGCGGGCTCCCAGCCACAATGGTAGATGTTTTGAGCTCTTGCCGGAGGCTCTGGATCCGGGATGAGATGAATTCTCTGTAGCCAGTCTCTGAAAGACACTCGTGGTTTGCAGGCAATGGCTTCTTCTCTGCTTTCCTTTTTTGTTCTTCCTACATTGGGGTACTTACTTCATCCTACCACAGAGCATCTGCTACTTAATTACTGTTTCTCCCTTTTAAATGATGCAACATCACTGCTGTTTAATATCTGACATCAGATGCCAGCAAAAGTTAGAACCAAGCAGGTACTTAGAAAAAAATTAAAAGGAAATTTATTCCAATTCTTAAGCACAAAGTAGTGATTTTTCTATTTAAACTGCCCATCATGAAATGGCAATTTTCCTAGAATATTTGAGCTGAAGGGGATCTGAGAGATCACCAGTTTCAACCTTGTCATTATACTGGAGAAAACTGAGCCCCAGAAGGGTTGAGTGACTCATTTGTAACTCCAGAGTGGGTAACTGGGAGACAAGACTCATCCAGGTCTTCCCAGTCCTCTGCTTCCCCCACCCCCACCAGCCACCCGCCAGTTCTTCTGCTGATACGTTAATTTTAGATTGCATTTTTTCTTCCCTTTCTGCTACCAGACTCCACATTTTTTTCTTCCTTGTTCCAGTATAAGTATACATTTGTATATTTATTATATTTCAAAATGGGCCAAAAATGTTTCTAGAATCTACTTCTTTTTGTCTAGAAAATTATAAATAGCAAACTATTTTTTTCTACTTCTGTTTCTCCATGGAAAGTAATTTGAGTGGGATTATGTTACTGCTTATTGACCCAAACTACATTGCTGCATGCTACTTCTTTCATGATGATTGTTCATTTTCTTTCTTAAAAATTAATTAGGAGTTATCACAATCAGAATTAGAATTTTGAATTTTTTAAGGAATTACTTTCAACTGTTGTAGCACTTCCCTTAATATTACATGTGGATTTGTGTTCTTTCTGCTTAGACTATCCTCTGTTAAATGGAATACTAAAGGTACTGCTAGATTTAACATGTATATTTAAAGGCAAATGTGAATATTCAACATTATTTTATCTATTTAAAATGAAGGAGCCATCAGACCATATTGGTCTGGTAAATTAACATGAGCCTTCAGGCATATGGGTTAAAATAAGTTGTGCCAGATGGAGAAGATTTAGGAAGTGAACTAATTTCAATGAGCATGGAAAATGTGGTACCTAATAAAAATGATATAAACATATTTGGAGTTAGACTGTCAGTTTATGGTTTGATCTCTGGCAGTGGTACTAAGGTTGATTTGTGATGGTGTTTGTCTTCTACCCCCAATAATTACAATGCAAATTAGGATCATACCTTGAGCATCTTTGCCTACCTTCAATGACACTTTCTGGATTGTTTTTCTCGATGAAATTGCTATTGCTGTTTGTCGTTTTATGTCTGCTCCTTTCATATATACACCATCATCAGGAGGATTTTTACTAGAACCAAGGTTGTTTATCCTCTCTACTTAGTAGCACTCTGCACTGATTATATTCTATAACCACCCAGCCAGAATCTCTACAGAAGTCTGAAAACCACAAAACTATATTTATAATGCCCAAATATCACCAGCACAACATTTTGCAGCACAGTATCCTAATTTGTGAGCATATTTAACATAGCGAAAGTATTCAAGTTCAAGATCTGTGCACACTCACTCTTATTGAAGCACTCATTATCTTCATTGGCAGTAACATGGAGCAGTGGTTCACAAAAATGTGAACACATCTATCATGTGAGGGGTGGTATGTGTATCTGAAATTTATGGTCTTTTCATTCACATGGAAGTTTGCATGAAATTTCACATGAATTGTTGGCTGAGAGGTAGGCTAGATTTCCAAAATTGAATCTGGATATAATTATTAAATTTGTTAAAATGAGATTTTACCTGTATTTACTCAATGAAGTTAGACAAAATGTTAGTGGGCAATAATTATCTCTCATTTTCTCTGTAACTGATAAAATATTTTGTCTCTATTGATTTCCTAGGAAATATGTCTTGAAATGTTAAAAAAGGAAAGAGGTAGAAATTTTGTCTATTTTGAATTTTGTAGCATAAATTTGACTGCATGTTCTTTTTTCAGATTTTCATTTATTTTTCTTTTGGTTCTTTTCTTATTGATAATCAAAGCTTTCCTCACTCTTGCGACATATCCCCAGTGCTATGAAAGCTAAATGTAAGTTGGGGCAGAGTCACACAAAATGACCTCAAAAAAAATAATTACATAACTGATTGGAATGAATGTTGATTGGAAATCACTATATCTCTGTTGAAACACCAGAAAACAAACTCAAGAAGGATATTAAAAATAAATATCTTACTCTACAGTTAAATTTTGTAATTTTTTTATGGAATTGCTGAAACTCAGTGAAGACATAAAATATTGATGAGCCAGCAAGTTGTCTGAAATATAATTTACTTAATTAAGGCATAATGGGAATATAAGATAACACTAAAATAAATACTTTCATGTAAACATTTTTATATTACATTAAATTAAATTTGGCATAGCTATTTGAATATAAAACACTGGACTTAAAAATAAGGAATTCTTTCTCATTGTAAACTGTGACTTTAACATTTGTGTATTCTATTAATAAAATATTGCTTTATGGAAAAAAATGATAGGTACAAAAACTATATGCTGGAAAAAGCCTCCTGAGCAATTCCAAGAAAACATTATCAAAGCAACACAGATAATAATGAGAAGATGATAGAAAACGTTTCCAGCCATTCCACAGTCTTATATTCCTATATTTGGAATGTCCCAACTTACTCTGTTAAATTTGTAAGGCACCCTGCTCTTCAGAAATGAAAATAGCATTTTGCCCAGGTATGCAGCAGGGTGCCAATGCATGTCATTTTCATGCCAGTTGCATGCACTGTCCTGAGCAATGCGGAAGTTCTGGTTGCCACATGGAAGGGCTGAATGACGCTGCTAAAAGTGACACTGGCATTAAGCTCGTCTTCTAATCAATCCTCATAATCAAAGGTTAATGGGACTTCTTTGTGTAAAAATGTAAATGTCAAGAAGGGTATGATCATACATACAAAATAAAAGTTTTGAACTTGAAAAGAACTAGACACAAAAGGGCAGAGTAAGTAAATGTCTAAGGTTTAAATATCCATCTGCAACTGAGGTTTTGTGAATTACAGGCGCGAACAGATGGCCAAGCTTGCACGTATTTTTTTCCTAAATTTTTGAATATTGAATAAATTTTCTCACGGACTTTGAATGACACATTTGAAATGGTGTTTTCATACATACACACCCCACACACACACACACACACACACACACACACACACACACACACACACACACACACAGTTTGGAATGTGGCCAGTAAACTAAAATCCACTCCAAGGAAGTTATTTCTTTTGTTAAGACACATTTTCCATTCAGTGACTTTTCCCACACCACCTTCTCCTAAAAATGATCATGTTCCCAGGCTTAGATTCACATAGGTGGTAACATCAAGAACATTAAATTCTATTTCTCAGTCTCTTGTCCCTCCTTCACATAGCGGGATCCTGGACGATTTCAAACCTTTCTCATCTTTTTCTGAGTACCCCTACGGGCCATCTCAGTGGGTTGGAGCATCCCTTGGCAGCTAATAGCTGTTCAGCAATGTGCAAAGCTGTGCAGAAGTACCCAGCCACAGCCCTTTTTGCCTCCAGAGGCAGGGGTGTTGCTGAGTCACTCGCTAGAGCCCTGAGGTGCTGTCATGTGTCTGGTAGCCTTCAAATAGCCAAGCGGCATTGGGTCTTGAGTCAGAGTAGAGAGAGCACCTCACTTTGTGTGTTTGGTTGTGCTTCACCCAGTAGTGCAGCCTCGTGTTGCAGTGTCGTACAGAAATTTCAATAAAGATCCGTGCAGCCTGCATCAGCCTGATAGGAAGCAGATGGAGCCCTCAGGTTTTGTGGGTGGTGTGAACAGGGTTAGGAGAACCCACAAGAGATGGCAGGCACCCAGGGACTGCAAGAGCAGCGGGTGAAGGGGCAGGTGGAGAGTTACTGGAGGCTGTAGCCATGGAAGAGGGGAGGAGCCCCGGTGTAGTAGAATATAGCCACTGCCAAGTCCATGGCTGGAGAGGAAGTGAGTGGAGCAGATACCTGGACTTCACTCCCTCCCTCTGACCTCCTGAAGTCCTCTCCATTGGCTGCATCCAGCCAGAAGCCAGAGGGCAGGGGAACTCCTGTGACTGGGAACAGGCAGAGGAAGACAGACATGAGGCCTGGCGGGCCAAACTGAGAGTATTCTGCACACACCCTCTCTTCTCCCCTCTTTTTTCCTAGGACACCAGAGACATGCATCCTGTGAGCTGGGCGGGGTAGAAATCTGCAAAGCAGATGCCTCGCCACATGCAGGATGGTCCCTCCCGCTGTGAGGCAATGCACATTGTAATTGCCGTGCTTGAGTCTGGTCCAGCTACTCATGCAAATAGCCTTCTGCTGTGTGGAGCCAGGCAGTTCAGCAGATCTGTTCAGACGTGCCTTGTGTTGGTCAAGGCAGGTTGGGTGTGATGTGGGCGTGAATCTCAAAGTCTCAGTGGCTTAACCCAACCAAAAGTACTGCTTGCTCATGTTCCAGTCCAAGACGAGTCTAATGCTCGCCTTCTTCTTGGAGACAGACCCTCTGGAACACGGGTCTCCAGGGTCACTAGGAGGAAGAGGGGAGAGAGGGAGAGGCTCACATAAGATGATTATGAGCAGCCCTGGTGTGGCTAAGGCCTAGTCCTCACATTTTATTGACCACTTAGTCACATTGCTCCAAACTGACTGCAAAGGAAGACAGGATGTTTGAAGGATGTTTGAAGAGCATTGACAATCTGTGTCCTGTGTGTAAATCCCAGCAGTGAACATGGCTTAGAGTGAGCTGGGCCTCCGTAACACCTGCTAACTGAATGCTCAGCTGCTCTGCTCGTATCAGCTAAGTCCTGCTGTCCTAGGAGTTTCCACCGTACTCGGGGAAGCTTGAATGTTTAACCAGTTACTCTGGATATGCTACTTTAATTATCTCTGTAATTCATTGTTTGGAAGAACCAAGGGGAGATCCTTTTTTTCTGACTGAGCTAAGATGATGTAAGCAGGTAGATTTATGTTGTTATTAAAGATTTATCACTCTTTAAAACTATTCTCCCAATTTTTAATGCTTGGTTTGACTCCTAATAAAATGTCCATGCCTATTAAAAGTAGATACTAATGAAAGCAGAGTTTTTGAAAATACCATTCCTGAAGGTTGGAACAAACAATGAATTGTGCTATGGTGAGTGGTTCATAGGGTGAATTGATTTCATGTCAGTGTTCATTACAATCTTAACTCTGTATGTCTCATTGCATGAGAACTTTTGAAATATTTGAAATGCTGTACACAGGACCAAAGACTGGAGAAAGAATATAATATCTTTTAGCTTTCTTTGCTCTAGAGAATTTAGGACCACCACATAGTGATGATTTTTTTTTTTTCATTATAAGCAGTTAGTTCTTATTTGTAAAATGTCTGTGCAGGGCACAAAGAGGTAGCTATTATAACAATACGAAGCATCAAGTAGGGGCTTTGCAGTTAAGAACTTAAACTTAATTCCAGATGCAAAGTATTATAACTTGGAATAAAGTGCAAAATAATTCATGTGTTAAAAATTTAAAATTAGTTTATCTGCCAACATTTTCTAGTAAATGATTTGGTCATTAATTAGTGGCATTTATGCGATACATTCTTGGCATGTTGACTTCATGGAACTGGTGAGCGCTGTGCAGATCAGAAAATGATTTATCTTAACTCTCGACTCTCTTTCCCTTCTTTACATGGCAAGTGATCCCTGCCCCTTTTGCCCAAGAGCCCAGCTGAAAACCTTCTGCGGCTTATGTCACAGCGACAGATCCTTTATTCCTTCGTTGGCAATTGCTCACTGACTGCTCTGGGTTATGACACTTAGTGCATATAGTGTCTGTGAGCCGGAGTGATGTTATTTAAGAAACGCAAACTAACAACTATGATAACTGAGGGATTCGTCTAAATCCTTTACAATAAACACTTACTTTGGTTGCTTTCTAAGGATTTGCCAAGCAAGTTATATTCACCAATCAAAATGAGGAAATTCTCATCATATTGACTTAGTATGTACGAATTCCAGGGGCAGCATGTCTTTGCTGTGTCTTTCTTCTCACGGAGAAAAATAAAAGTGCAGGTTACCTCACAGGCCCACTGGTGTTTATCAGCTTTACCCGCAAGAGACTTGTATTAAATTCCCTCTCATTTATGTAGCTTCTCTCTCTCTCTCTCTCTCTCTCTTTCTCTCATGGAGCACATGTAGCTAGATTTCCTCATTATTGGGCCACTTATTCTTGGTTTCTTGACATGAGTCTCTTTGAGAGAGTAGTGAAGCAGTGGCGAGGAGGAACTTCAGTGTGCAGGGTTCCCCAGGTGAGAGGTGACCATGAAGGAGCCAGCTCTAAGATCTTGGCTGTGAGGAAAAGAAATAGAAGCGAGATTAGTAAGAGCAAGTTTGAAAGGATACAAGTTCTTTACAAGTTCCACATCCATTCCTGGGGGCCAGACTTGGGACTAGATTCCCTATGGCAGCCCAAGCATTGCTGGGAAGTTCATTCTGTGCTTTAAAACCCACATGGCGGGGGAACATTTGGGGGATTCTTTACAGCACTGACAGCTCTAGGATAATGATGACATTACAGGATGCATTGTACATGTGCCATGAGATATCCCAGTTCTAGGGTAGTTATGTGTATTATCCTCAATCCACACAACAGCATCTTTACCAGTGTTTAACATACAGATTGGCTTTGGAGCCCAGTGCGCAGTTCAAACCTCAGATGGTCATACATGCGCCATCAGGAGTGTTGCCCTCACTCGTGTGTTGCATTTCAGCCTAACGGGACATATCATGATTATTTGGCTCCTGTGAGTTGATACTGCCGATTGCAATCTATGGCTTACACTCTGCTTTACTTTCACATAACTGACAAGAGGCTGAAAAATATTCCTGCAAAGAAATCTCATATTGAAGACAATTATAGTAAAGCAAACCTAATCAAACAATAAGCTCCTAGCCAAGCTGGCATTCCTAGTACTAAGGTGACCACGTTACCATGTTTCTAGAGAAAACAATGATAATCAAATGTGAGAACACATCTGCCGAAAACTTAGAAATGATTAAGAGATAATTAGAAATATGGATTTGCATCTCCTATTGTTAATTATGAATCTGGCCCCTAAGTGTGCCTTGTATTCAAGATAGAAACTAATGATAAAAACTCAGTTTTCATTTTGAGATTTTAATTGCCCTGAATTGGTGACTGAATTTCTAAGAATTTTGGCTACCTTGGCTTTTAAGTTAATGATGCAACTGAGATGAAACAGGCTGAGGACACTGCCCAAGCCCTCACCTCCCTGGAGGCATCACTGGCGTGAACAGGTGTGAAGTGCCTTGGGATGGCATCTTTCACCCTTCTCTATGGGACACAGGCCATGCCTCCAGTTTTGACTCCTTTTCTAGAAAACATACTCTTGTATTTCCTGCAATCCTATTTTTCAGATCCATGTAGCACCTCACTGGGAGCTGTTTGCACCCTGACTCATACTTCTGTCTTCTCCTGGGGTCATGAAGAGAGGTCATTTTTGCCTGGATTCCTGAGTCTCATGTTTGAGTTCAGGTTGAACTAAAATCCCTGAAATTCTCTCTCCCACTACATTCCAACAAGTGATCCTCTTCAACCATTATCTAGAGCTCTGTGTGAACTATTCTGCCTCTTCTATAACAGAAATAATTTCCAAAAGTGTTTCCATCAACCCATCCAGCCTTCCTCTTCCTCCTTTCTAACTTGCTCTTTCTAATCTCGCCTGTGAGTCACTTTATGCAGAAACTTCTCTGTGTTCAGAAGCCCCCGTTCCTAGGTAGCAGCTCCTTGCTTTCTTCTTCTTTTCTTCTTCTATTTCTTTTCCTCACAACTTCTCATTTATTCCTTGCATTGTTTTCAGCCCATTCTGCCTCCCATCCTGGGTCATTCCATGCTCAGAAGCTTTTAAAATGAGCCACCTGGCCCACAGAACCACAGCTTCGCTTTCTTTGTCTTCCAAGTTCAAACACTTGCCTGTTTTAAAGATTTACACTTGGTAACTTTGTAAACATCAAGAGCTGATGCATCAGGTACTGTGCTGAACTTTTCCCAGGCAGTCCTGATTTAAATGTCCCATCCCACTGACCTATGTGTATCTGTGCATGTTTCGTGCAACATGTTGGCTTGTAAAAAACAGGTCTTTATACACATAAATTAAAGAAGGCTGGACTTAATGTTTAATGTGGCAAGACTGCACATGCTAAAAATGGTCACTTGCAAATCTGGTCTTTCATTTTGCAAATTCTGCTGAGCAATAACATTATGGTGATATTGGAGATGCCACAGCAGATAACTATGAGGGGATATAAGAATACATGGTTTCTGGCCTCATGTCTTGTTATAGAGATGAGCCCACAGAGTTTAAATAATAAAATTTATTATTTAAGTATGAAATGTCCAATTTCCTTAAGTACTAAGTTTGACAGTGATATCTTTGACATTTCATTTTGACACTTATTGTTTTATATTTATTGTGAAGGTACATCCTCAGTCTTTCAAATGCACATTTTGGCTTGTGATTATCTTTCAAATTTTTTTAGAGCAATTTGTGTGAAACCATGAATAAGTCAAAAATTCTTGTTATTTTCAAATATGAGTTCTGTCCTGGAACCAATGCAGTGCAGACAGCTTGAAATATCAACAAAGTGTTTGGGAAGGATGTGGCTAATGAATGCACAGTACATCGATGGTTTGAGAAGTTCTATTCTGGTGATTTTAATATTGAAAACGAGCCATGTGGGTGACCTGAGACCAAGGTGGATAATGATGAGCTGAAAGCGGTAGTGGAAGGGAATCCATCTCAACCTATATGCGAATTATCAGCAAGGTTTGATGTTACTATTCCAACAATATTGGAACATCTGAAAAAAATCAGCGAGGTAAAGAAGCTGGATAGATGGGTACTGCATGAGTTAAACAAGTACCAAAACAGAAATCGCCTGGAAGCTTGCCTTTCTTTGCTGTCATGACATAAAGGCAAACTATTTCTAAACTGTATTGTTACGTATGATGAAAAATGGATTCTTTTTAACAATCACAAGCATTTGGCACAATGGTTGGATAGAGATGAAGTGCCAGAACACAGTTCAAAACTGCATATTCACCATAAAAAGCTAATGGTGTCTATTTGGTGGTCCAGAGCTAGTCTATCCATTACAGCTTCATGAAGCCTGGTCAGTTGATTACAGCAGATGTTTACTGCAGCCATTTGGGTGAAATGATGAGGATGCTTATGATTAAGCAGCCGAGATTGGTCAATAGAGACAAACCAAGCCTCTTGAAAGACAACTCTTGACCACGTGTTGCACAAACAACGCTGCTCAAAGTACAGAGGCTGGAGTTGGAAACTCTCTGTCATCCACCATATTCACCAGACCTTGCACCAACTGACTACCACTTCTTCCAGGCTTTGGACCACTGCTTGGAAGGAAAAATATCTAATTTTCAATAAGCTGTGGAAAATGCCTTTGTCGATTTCATCACCACTCACTCTCCAGGCTTCTTCACTGCTGGCATAAACAAGCTACTGCTAAGATGGCAAAACTGTGTTGAAAGCTTAGGTGCATACTTTGATTAATTGTACTGCTTCTTGTTTGAGATATGATAAACTACACTTTGGATTCAAAATTGGACATTTCATATTTAATGACCTAATACATTGCACCCACTAAGTAATTTCAAGTCACCCATCCCCCTCCTACTCTCCCACACCCTTATGAGTCTCTACTGTCTATCGAGCCATACTCTATGCCCATGTTTACACATTATTTAGCTCCTGCTTATAAGTGAGAACTTGCTACATTTCACTTTCTGTGTCTAAGTTGTTTCATTTAAGATAACGGGCCTCCAGTTCCATCCATGTTGCTACAGAAGATGTGATTTTTGTTTTAAAGAAATATTATTCACACATATATACACCACATCTTCTTTATCTAGCCATCCATTGATGGACACTTAGGTTGATTCCCTACCTTTTCTTATTGTGAATAGTGCTGTGATAAACATACAAGTGTGGGTATCTTTTTGATACTGAGATAGAAAAGTTAGGTGGTCACTAGGCACAGGGACAAGAAGGTCATTTGGTGAAACTTTTAACATTTGTCTAGTTCTCCTTGTTCTAAAAATATTTTCCTTAAATATTACTTATTTCTGCTGGGCTTTTAAGATAGCAAACATAGGGACTACATGCATGGTGAGCACTGGTGTTTCAGATTGTTGATCAAAAGAGGATCCCGGAGCTTGGATGGCAGGTGGCACAGCAAGACCAGCTTTCATTATGAATGCGGAGACGCCTCATCCAGTTCTCCCCTTGGAGGAGCTCCTTCTTTCCAGACTCATGCTCTGTACATGCTTATATGTGTGGGGGAAGAAGAGGCAATCAGTTTCAAGGCTCCCCGGGGAAAGCATGATGCTTCGGTGCCAGGGCCCAGGAGTTTCCTCCTGTCAAAGTTCTGGTTATGGCATTGGGATTGATGTGAGGCAGTGTACAGTGGGAGGCACAGGGCGGGGGCATCAGAGCCAAACTGCCTGTGTTTAAATCCAGCACTGCTGCTTGTCAGCCTTTAGACAAAGTGCTTACATTTTCTGTCTCCTGGTTTCTAGGAGGATAGTAAGAGTACCAGTGGATACTAGAATGAGGATAATAATGGTACCAATGAGTCAAAGCCCATACTGTGCCTAGAACAGTACCTGGCAGAGAACAAATGCTCAAAAGAGTCAGCATTGTTATTGTGGACAGCCGCGATAGTGTAGCTATAAGGATATTGATGGTAGGATTGATAGAGTGGTCAGGATAAAGTCTTCCTGCTTCAGGATGGGCAAGTTTATTTTATTGGGCATAAAAGCTTTAGCCTGGCTTTTGGATCTGTGAATGGAGACTGTTCCCTGGGCCATTGTAGCACAGTCAGCTGCAGCTGGGAACAGCAACATTGCTGGTGTAACACTTACTTGCAACTTGTACCTTCTGTATTTAGAAGAACTTGAATTTATTTAGGTGTCCACTCAAATGTCACCTGTTCAGTGATGCCTTCTGTCACCACCAAATCTAAAGTAGGCCACCTGCTCACTACTACCTAATGACCTTATTTTAAACCTCTTTCTAGTAGTTATTACTATTTTATATTTTCTGGTTTGTTTTGTTCATTCATTTACTTATTCATTTGACCAATACATACTGCGTCCCTACTATATGCGACCTTGTTAGTTACTGGAGACACAGGGGTGAACAAAATGTGAGAAAGTCCTGGTCCTCATGGTTCTTATAGTCTAATGGACAAGGCAGATTAAACATGGATGGATAAGTAAATACATAGTAAATACAGTATGTCAGTTAGAGATAAACCCTACACAGAAAAATAAAGAAGTGCTTGGCTGGCATGGGGTAGGTAGGTTTGCAATTCTATCTACTATGTTGAGGGAAGGCCTCCCTGATGAGTCACAGCTGGGCAGGAATCTGGAGGGAGTGATACATTTGGATATCTGGGTGAGGGATGCTCTTAACTATCAGGAATAGCAAGTGCAAAGGCCCAAACTGCAAAGTATACTTGTTTGTGTTCATGCGATAGTAAGGAAGTCAGTGTACCAGGAACAAAATAGATAAGGAGAGGGATGTATTGGTTAGCTTTTGCCATATAACAAACCACTTCAAACTTAATGGTTTAAGACAACCACTATTTATCTAGTTCAGTAACCTGTTTGTTAGCAAGTTGGGTCGGCTCAGCTGGGCATTTCTGCTGGTCTTGCACGGGCTCATGCATGTGTCTCTGGCAGCTCCCAGGAAGCTGAGGGTTGATTGGTCTAATCTCAAGTAGGGTGGCTCATCTCCGGTCCACATTTGTCTCTTGTCCTCTGACAGGTTATCCCATGCTTATTCACATGCCAAGTCACTTCCTCCACATTCTGTTGGTCAAAGCCAGTCTCACAGCCAATCCTAGATTCAAGGGGCTGGGTAGATAGACTCTGCCTCTCAGTGAGAGGAGCTGCCTCTTGCGTGGTGATTTTTGCCATCTGCCTCAGGGAAAGTGGCAGGATACAAAGTCAGAGAGTGGCAGAGCCTTGTACGTTGTAAATGAAAGTTTGCATTTTCCTTACAATGTCAGTTGGTAATGGAAGCAGGAAAGCCATCTGAGGGTTTGAGGCAGAGCTTTACTGTGATGTGACAATAGTTGACCAGCATCTCTCTAGCTGCTCCGTGGAGAGAAGACCATGGAGGGGCCCAGTGGAAGGCGAGTGGCCAGGGAGCGGAGGCTGTGGAGTCATCTAAGTGAGACCCGAAGGTGACTTGAACTGGGGTGGTAGCAGTGCAGGTGGGGAGAAGTGACCACATCCCGGGTGTACATCGACTGTCTTCCTTGTTTATTGCTCTCTCTGTCACCTTGAGTGAAAGTTCCCTGTGGGCAAGACTCATTTTATTTTCCACAGTGTTTTCAGTGCCTAGAACCATGGCTGGCACATCGTAGACATTCAGTACATATTTGTTAACTGAATGAGTGAATGAATCTGTGAGATTTTAAATTTTAAAGGCAAACTTGCAGAAACCACATAGATCCCATTCTCAGAAACTCCTTGGGAGTTTCTGGCTCCTGCACAGATGCGGGCTCTGCTTGCCGTCCTTGGGCCGCCTGCTGGGATGGGGTGTCCTTGAGTTAGGCGCTTAGCAGCATCTGTAGGGACATAAAGCCTAGGGGAATCCATTTGGGAAGGGTTATTTAGTAATGCATTTTAAGCGAGTTCTTTTTACTTCATTGCATTTTGCACTGTTTATTTGAATCTGTAGGTTGAGTTTTTATTACTATAAATAGAAGTAATAAAACACAGAGCCTTGGGCTTTTTGCCTTAGAGGAATAATTGGTGGAATAAACTTAGAATTTGAGGCTTCTTAAATGGTATTGTCAGCAAGTCAGTAAACATAATTGTTTTGTTGGCTGATAGGACCTCAGCCTCCCAAAACATATAGTGTTCATGAATAAGCATTCCTTAATATTTTAAAACCTCAAGGCTTCCAATTATCACGACTCTGGGGATTCAGAAAAACTAAAATAAAAATTTTTTCTTGCCAAATCCTATGTAGAATGTCAGGGGTGCACCCCCTGTGTGATGTCTCTCCACCTGGTACCAGAGAGGAAACACCAGCCTCTTCAGGGGCCTCCTCTCAGCAGCCCTGCCCACAGCTAAAGGTTTTGTTCCTCAGTTGTGTCCTCTCTTCCCTGACTCTTAATTGTCTCTCTTTGTTGGATTATTTCCAAGAGTCATTATATACAGTTATATAGCCTCCCACACGCTCATGCTAAGAAACAGAACAGAAGAGGCGAAAACCCAGCAGTCAAACCTTCCCTTGACCCTGAGTTACAAACTGCTGTAATTTTCTTGTCCACACTTCACTGTTTCCACCTCTTCACTTCCCTGTCCCCGATTAACCCACCCTGGACTGACTTATTCCTCCAGGGCTTTCCTGAAACTGCTCTTGCTAAAGCCAACCGTGACCTGGAAGAAGGGTCTTAAGACACCTTGGACAGTACAACACAAACACAGAGTGTCCCTTCTTTTATTGCTCTTCTGGTAACTCCCTCTTGGGTTCCCTTTCTCTCTCTAACTGCTCAGTTTTTTTGTTTTTTTTTTTTTAGAATCCTGATTTCTCCTCTATTGAATGTGGTAATTCGTTCATGCTCATAAATCCAACTCCCTACTTGACATCATTTCTTGCCTGTTTAATGGGAACTTCAAGCTGAATGTGCCCATAATGGAACTCTTGGTCTTTCTCCTGAAACCTTCTCCCATCTCAGTGCATTGCACCTCCGCTCACTTGCCTTCTCAAGCCACCATCTGGTCCAAGTCATCGCTGCCTCTTATCGGGACCAGCTGAATGATCTTCTAAATGGATTTTCTGTTTCTCCCCTGCTCAGAGCCAGTCTCCATACAGCAGTGAAGGAAACATCACTTCTTGCTTTAAAAGCCTTTAGTGGTTGGTTCCCCAGTGAGCTTGGGAGAAAACTTGAAACACCCTGGGGGGACTCACAGGCTCTGCCTGACCTGGGCCACGCCTATTTCTTTGAGCTCCTTTGGGGTCACTCATTCTCTCACCTGTGCATTCCATCTGCAGTTCTACATGTGCCTCAGAATCACCACAGGTGCTCAGCACTCTTCCCTTCGCCAGGCACACCTATGCCCTGCTTTTCTCTGCATGCCTTCTTACCCATTCATTCCTCAGCTCTCAGGATACAATCCTTTTTGATTAAAGAGGCTTCTCTGAGCCCCCAAGCCCAGATGGATGGATTCCTCCTCTTTTCTCGCTTCCAAGCAGCCTGTGCTTTCTCCCAGCGCTGCTCAGGTTTACGGCTGCGTGCTGACTTGCTCTGTGCCATTCCTGGCCTCACACCTGCACCTTCCGCTAGTCTAGGCACCACGTGAGCAGGAACGTGCCTGTCTTTTCACAAATGTATGACCGGCAGCCAGAACAAAGTGAGCACTAAGTTACTAGACGATGAATGAGTGAATTTTATTTGCTGGTTTATTTTGGAATTTAAAGAAAGCAGTCACCGCCTCCTGTGGGCCTGCTGCCTTCCTGTGGGGCCTTGCTGCAGGAAGCCGAGTTCAAACATTGCTGTGCAAAGCACTACCCATGTGTACTCTGGTTCCCCCCGCCCGCCCCCCGCAGATGTATGAATGAAAGTTAGTTCAGGAGTGCAAAGAGAGAAGCTAGTCCTTATGTGTGTCTACCCATGTGGATCAGTTTATGAAAAGTTTGCACCATTTTATCAGTTGGCTTTAAAAGGTTAGTGAATAAACATGCCAAATGGGTAGATAGGAATAAATAATTCATAGCATCCCAAATGAACTAGATTATAGCGCAGCTGATTCAGTCATATTTTATTTATCTCTGTATTGAAGAAAATCAATTTGAGAAATTTCCAGAGCAATCCTGGTGCTTATCTAGTCCCCCTCCTCTGTTTGTTAAGTTAGGTGGATCTTTTCGGGCAAACCACCCGCAAAATTCATCCGTTCTCTTGCTGGTATTGCTACTCCTCTGGTAAAACCCCTGTTGCAGTTACTACTAATGTTCACTCTTCTCCTTGTGCTTGAAAAAATTCTTAGCACCTCTCACTGTCTGACCCTGTATGGAGTGGTGGATTGTTTCAGGGAAAGCAGCTTCTGTTATGAAGATGCTGTTCGTGCATTTCCCCCAAATCCAGTTTCTTAAACATTTGTCCGTAGGTTTAGATATTTTTGTGCAGCTGTTCATCACTGCATGGTGTTATAGCTTTGAATTCTTTCCAGATATTCCAAAGCGTGATGGTACCATGCATGGTAGGCAATAGCAGCTTTTAGTTTTTTTTAAATCCCAGTAGCCCGAGATTAATTTTTCTGTAGTCACCATGGGATCTTTTTACTCTGTCAAAGTAGACAAAGTGAAACCAATAGCATAGCATTTCTGTTTTTAGAAGTTCACATGGTAGCAGAAACTATTTTGTAAATCACCTATAATAACAGTTCTCAGCAATTTGGGGTTGGGGGTGACATTGAATGAACTATTTGAAATAATCAGAGCTGTTTGATGAAATTGTAGGCATGGGAAACTGGACAGTCTCTGAGTTCCTTGTTAGATGGACCACACGCTGGGAGGTGGGGTAGTGGATGCTGTCTGTTTCCTGGTGAGAAAGAATCCCTCAGGCCCTGGCACTGAAGTGTGGTCAGTTTGATCTCATAGAGCTAGATTCAACTTTGTGGTTGTAGAGAGTTACACAGACATACAGACAGCCTGAAGTGATTGAAATGCTTCATTTGAGGATATTAACTTTAAGAGTACTGTTCATTGACTTGATAAAAAAAAAAAAAAAAACAGGATGATTTTCTTTATTGCCTGCAGTGTATTTTCTGGTGGTCATCAACAAATACATTCATGTTCCAAAGGCTAGAATCCTGCCATTAAACTTTTTGCCAACTCACTCCTAATAATTCTCTGCCTCACAAAATGCATGTCAGTCTATACTTACAAGAGGGTTCAGTGCCCACAGAGGCATGTGAAAAAACAACATAAACATAAAAGTGGCTTTTACTGAAATTTTCCCAGGAAAAGATAAGAATGTAAAAAAGTAAATGAGCTCCAAGTTTCAACTTAACTGGTGCAAAATTTTTATATAAATATAAATTTATATATATATGTAATTTTAATATAAATCTTTTTATTCCTTCCCTCTTATCCAATGTATTGAAAATACTAGATGCCTGCTAACATGTAGGCTTTCTGAATATGCTTATCTGGGAACAGACATTCTCGCTGCCTGCCACTGCTTCTATCCCCTCGTCCACCTCCCAGGGCTCCTGACTCAGATTTGTTGATGAATTTATTCTTTTCCCATAAACGGACGAGGCCATGACTTCAAGCTCCACTTGACCGTGTTCCTCAGCTGAGGAGGAAGCCAACACCCAAAATGGGAGATTCAGGGACGTACAGGAAGTGGTACCAAATGCATATCTAATGCCAGTGTTATGAAGGAAATCGACACATTAAGGAATAAGAGAGCACTCATTACAAAATAACGGTTTAAATTCGACGCACAGATTTTGTCTTAAGAAGGAGATTGGCTAAATATTGCATTAAATTTCATTTTATTCTCCTTGCAAGATGCCTTTGCAGAGTCCCCCCTCGGCTTCTGTTAGAAGTGTCACTGCAGAGTCAAGACTCATAATGTTACTCCTGAGCCTCACTGATGGCGAGGCGTTTTCTCACCACAAAAGGATGAAACAACCGCAGCAGCGTGAGACACGATGTGCAGTTAAATGCTATAAATACATACTATCAAGTAGAAAAGCTTAGATAGATTGTTTTTGATTCCACATCACAGGTTTTTAATTCTTAAAATGACAATCCAAATACAGAAAATTTAATCAATGGAAAACATGAGAAGCCACATTGTATTTCATATTTAGAATAATAATTATCACAGCCATTTCTTCTTTTTGTAAAAATTTATTTCAAAATATTAAGAGGGTGCAAATGTTTTAGGTTATATGGATCATTTTTGTAATGCTTGAGTCCTGGCTACAGATGTGCCTGTCACCCAAATAGTGTTCATAGTACCCATTAGGTTGGTTTATTCCCCTCCCCTAACCACCCTCTGGTTGCTTTCCACTGAGTTTTACTTCCCTCTGTGCACATGTGTGCTCATCGGTTAGTTCTAATTTAATAGTGAGTACATGTGGTGTATGTTTTTCCATTCTTGGGATACTTCACCTAAGGAAGACGGTCTCCATCCAGATTGTTGCAAAATATATTAATTCATCTTTTTAATGGGTGAGTAGTACTCTATGGTGTATATATACCACATTTTATTAATCCATTCATGAATTGATGGGTACTTGGATTGTTCCACATCTTTACAGTCGTGAATTGTGCTGCAATAAACATTGAAGTGCAGGTGTCTTTTTTTTTATTTCAGCATATTATGGGGGTACAAATGTTTAGATTACGTATATTGCTCTTGCTCCCCCTCCCCCATTGAGTCAGAGCTTCAAGCGTGTCCATCCCCCAGACGTACCCATAGATACATACAAATATTATGTATCAATACTGTATCACATTTTATTTATGTATGTATTGAGTATCACTTTGTTGCCCAGGCTAGAGTGCAGTGGCGTCAGCCTAGCTCACAGCAACCTCAAACCCCTGGGCTCAAGTGATCATCTTCCCTCAGCCTTCCAGAGTGCTAGGATTACAGGTATGAGCCACCACACCTGGCCTGTATCACATTTTAAAAGGCTGTTATTGGCATTGAGATTCTAAGCATCATTCTTCACTTAAAATTATGCCCTTTTTATAGCCTCGTCCAAATATATGCCTATTTTATCTAACAAGGGAAGGTACCCTTTGATCTATAAGACTGTCTAAAAAATCCCATCTTTTTTTAAGTTAGGCAGTAATAACATAGTGAGTTTCTTCAGTTTGTTCAGGAATATTCTTCCAAATTTTAGTCATACTTTTCATTTGATCACTAGCCAACATTAATTGTGGAGATTGTATTGAAATAGCGAGCTATATGTTAGAGATTGCCTCCTTGGGAATGGAAACCTCCCCACTCTTCAAAGCTAAAAGAATATTGCCAGTGCAATGGATAGAGAGCTTTCTGTAGATCATGGTATCTACCAGTGATTTTCAGGAAGAAGCATATATCTACTGGAGCCAATTTTATTTTAAACATATATCAGTTTTTAGTTTACCAGTGGTTTTGGCTAAGTATTAGCAATTTCCTATCACGATCACCATAAAAGTCATGCTCTCTGGCTGCATCATTCTTTAATTTGGTAGCTTTTGATATGATACAAATTATCTTGTTAGACCTCAAGGAATACAGAAACTATTACTTCACAGGCTGGATATTAGACATATAAATTCACACCCTTTTCTGAGTTGACTGTTACTAATTTAAAGACCTGCAACTTTTACTATGCTGACCACTAACTAGTTGTGTGACCTTAGGTATGTCATCTTACCTTTGTCCTCAGTTTCTATAAAATGGGAGTCTGGACTAGATTATTTATTTTTTTAATTTTTTTTTATTTCAGCATATTACAGGGGTACAAATGTTTAGGTTACGTATATTGCTCTTGCCTCACCCGAGTCAGAGCTTCAATCATGTCCATCTCCCTCCCAGATGGTGCGCACCACACCCATTATGTGTGTACATACCCATCCCCTCCTCCCCGCTCCCATCTGCCTGCCACCTGATGGATGTTACTACTACATGTGCATTTAAGTGTTGATCACTTAAAACCAATTTGATGGTGAGTACATGTGGTACTTGGTTTTCCATTCTTGGGATACTTCACTTAGTAGAATGGGCTCTAGCTCTATCCAGGATAATACAAGATGTGCTAGATCACCACTGTTTTTTGTGGCTGAGTAGAACTCCATGGTATACGTATACCACATTTTATTAATCCACTCATGTACTGATGGGCACTTGGGTTGTTTCCACATCTTTGCAATTGTGAATTGTGCTGCTATAAACATTCGAGTGCAGATGTCTTTTTTATAGAATGTCTTTTGTTCTTTTGGGTAGATGCCCAGTAATGGGATTGGTGGATCAAATGGTAGTTCTACTTGTATCTCTTTGAGGCATGTCCATATTGTTTTCCACAGAGGTTGTACTAGTTTGCAGTCCCATGGACTAGATTATTTCTAAGTAAGTGCCTTTTTTTTTACTTCTAATATTCTGTAGTTCAGATAAATAATTTCATATTATATTGTTATGTCGTATTGTGATTGTGGCCTTCAGCTGTGAAGATGCTGCTCTTTGCCCATGACTAGCAGCCTGTAAGTTAGTGGTGGAAAGATGCAAAAGTAGATGGGCCAGACAGTCTCAGCACTTTATCTGTTCTCCTCTGAGTCCAGTGACATGATTTAATGATTTATTTGTGCAAAATGATTTTACAAATATAGAAACTGCATTATGTGATCTTAGCCTCAGTATTCTAACCAAGAACTCTTTGTATTATCATTTTTGAGTCTTAATGGGTGCCTTTAAAATTGCAAACATAAAATTTTCTAGATTCATTGAAAAAAATCTGAATATAATTTGCCTGGTTTTTCTAGACTTCATTTCACCGACCCAGAAGTTCTCTGAACCTTGTCCTTTTGAATTTTTAATGGAGGCTTCATTACATAGGCATGATTGATTGGCCATTGGCAACCAACTCAACCTTCAGCCCCTCTTCCCTCCCTGGAGGTCAAGGATTGGGGCTGAAAATCTCAACCTTCTAATCATATGGTTGGCCCTAGCAACCAGCCCCCACATTGGAGGGGCTATCCAGGAGCCCCTAGCCACTAGTCATCTTATTAGCATACAAAAGATTGTTATCACTTTGGAGATTCCAAGGGTTTTAGGGTGTGTGTGCCACGAAATGGGGCAGAGACCAAATATCTGTATTTCTTATCATGTCCCAGACGCTCACACAGTAGTCCTATGATGTAGGTATTATTATCTCTGTTTTGCAGATGATGAAACTCTAGCTCTGAAGGTCAAGCACATTTCCAAGGTTATATAGGAAATGGCTTCAAGGTCTAACCATTTCAAGGCTTGTGATGTTGACTGTCATTAACACCAGGTGGAGAACACAGGCCCAGTGTCACACAGGCATGCACACACTTCACAAAACACCGTAAGCAGAGCTCTGCTCCTGCAATTGCAGGAGGGAAGCAGCCCAGAGCATAGCTTTCTCACAGGACTCAGCTACCTGGAAATACACAGTCCTTGCCTTGTGTAGCCTTCCCTACACCCCATGCAAAGTAAGGCCAGAGTAGCTTCCCAAGATGGGTGGGGCACCTGGACACTCTCTCTCAGTCTGGGGCTTTCTAACCTGCCCTTCTCCCTCCCTCCCCTGCCCTAGGCCTGCTGAGGCTCCCAGAAGGAAACACTTCTGGTCCTCTGGGCCCCCTCTTTTCTCCACCTGGAGCTTATCCTGCCCGGGAACAGTTCTGCTTCCAACCAGTCCCCTTCCCTGGCTGAGGTCACGACACAGTCTTCCAAGTTCTGTTCTCACCTTTGCAACTCTATGACTGCCCTCCCTCTCCCATTTCTTTTTTTTTTTTTTTTGAAATCAATTTTGTAAGGGCTGACAAGTGTTTTGGCATATACCAAATTTGAGGTAAAAACAATCTATCAAAACTAGTAATAAAAATAATTTTTCAGTACTGCAATTACAGAAACACTTAAATTATTTTAAAATAACCATTTTAAAAATGGATTACATTGGAAGTATTTTTTCATATAAATTCCAATACTTCTGACTTTGGTTATGTTAGTCTGTAACTTGAGTAGAACACACTAGAGAAGAGAATTGGTTTGTATTTTGACATATCCATTCATCTAGCCATTTGATTCTCAAACAATTACATTAAGTCATTCTGTATTTGTATTAATGTTCTTTAGCTGAATTATAACATAAATTTTTAATTTTTTAAAAAATTTGCCTATGCAGTAATTGCACTGAGGTGGGTGGAGGTGTGTGCGAACTAATTAGGAGAACCAAATGAGAAGCCTCATCTATAGAAATATAAAGAATGAGAAGTTAAAAAGAAACTTTAAGACTCACTGTTTAGCAGGAAAGAACTATACAATTATTTTAGCCCCTCCCATTTCTTAGCTACAAAATAACTAGACATAGACTTATTTCTTTTAGTAGGAGCACATTTAATATTGTTGCAGCTATTTAATAATTTATTACTTGGGAAGCAGAAGTTGCCTTACTTTACTAATTGCAAAGCATGCTCAACTCCAGTACTTCTCATCACAAAACTTTTGTCAGAGAAGTTTGTTGAAGAATAAATTTTTCTTTAATGGGAACATAACTGCCTAAAAGGCAATAATATGGTAATCTGATTTTAAAAAAATCAATAGTACTTCCCTCAAGCCCTCCTCTCTTCTCCGAATCACTTAGTTAATTTTTTCACTTTAAGCATCTCTTGGGGGAGGGAAAACTCTAGAAAATTTGCCTTCACATCTTCT
Organism: Lemur catta; assembly: GCF_020740605.2. Taxonomy (NCBI): domain Eukaryota; kingdom Metazoa; phylum Chordata; class Mammalia; order Primates; family Lemuridae; genus Lemur; species Lemur catta. Next base: position 10,644,040 of record NC_059139.1, on the reverse strand, counting down.
GCCAGATAAATCCCATTTATAAGTAAAGTTGCTTAGAAGGTGGTTCCACCATCATGTGGATAATTTCATATTCATTTCCCTTGTTATGTTTATTATTTTGGAACGTTTGTTGGGATAAATGGAAATTTCATAAGAAGTAGTACAGGTGCAGCTTTGTAAAACACCTCACCTGTGGCCAGACCCCCGGCCACCTCTGATGCTCGTGGGGCAGGTGGTTTTTGCCATTTCTATGAGCAATAGGCCAGCTCCCTTGGATTGGCAAGAAATAATTAAGAATTTATAAGAGTAAGAAGATGACATAAGTGAGAACAAGAGGGGTTTCAGGGTAGGTTCAGAGGCATCGTGGCAGAGTACCAGGAGCCAGTGCTCTGGTGGGGATGTTGACATCCCACAGCCAGCTCAGTGGCCGTGCCACAGCAGTTCACATCCCTGCATGGGCCACTCTGTTCTGAAAATGAAGGGTCTCTAAAGAACTTTCTACCTCCTTCCAACTGTGTCTTTATGAAGACTAGTTCTAAATTCTATATGTGCATATCTGGAATAGGCTGAGTTCTGTCCTCAGTGGACACACTCTTCATCCATGCCCACTGTTTATTTCAGAACCAGATTGCTTTTGCTTTTCTCTCCTATCTGAAGAACTATCTCTTCTCTATGACAGTAGTATCATTTAGTCCCTAGGGCAGTCTCCCTTCTCTGAGGCCTAAAGGTGACCAGACCCAGAAGCTGTTTGGTGCAAGAATGTTAGCATCACCTTACCCTCTTTGGATAGCTTTCTTCCAATTCCTAATGAAAGTCAAAAAAGGGCCAACTGTTTTCCTAATCTGGGTGGAGACACAACACAGGATGGGCATATAGCATTGTGGACATTATAGTGACCTTGGCTGTGGCCTTGGATGAAGGTTAAAGCTTAGCCTATCTTTTTATCTGTCTATGAATGCATGTATGTGTGGATCCATCCATCCATCCATCCATCCTTCCATCCATCTAGCTATATCTGTCTATATCTACATTCGCCTATCATGTGTCAGTTCATCTCATGTTGTAAAGAAATCTTTCCTTAAGTAATGTTTTCCTCCTTCATCAATGCTTCATTGAGTCACCTATCATTTATTTTAAAAATTAACAGGCTGTGCTGTATATATATGTGCTTATTGCATTCAAAACCACAAAGAACTAGAACATGTTTTTAACTAGTCACCTTGAACCTATCGGCCCATTAGTCACCATCTGCCATTGTCCTCCCTGTACCACCTGTTTTTCACGTATTTCTGGACAAGGTCACTCTGTGATGCAGGGTGCTGGCTGACAGGATGATCCATGACACTTTGGGCATCACTGCTGCTAAGTTTCCCAGGAAACAAGTGAAGTTATCTTGAAAAGTATCAGATTTCTTTCTCTTTATTTATTTTAAAAGACAAGCATGCTTTAAGTTCAAAAGAGAACACAACCAGAATACTCACAGTCCAAGCTCGGCTCCTGTTTGAGTCCTCGTGTGATAGACTGGAGCCGGGTTTCTCAACCTCAGCATGACTGATGGGTTGGGTCAAATAGCTTTTTGTGGTGAGGTTTGTCCTGTGCATCACAGGATGTTTAGCAGCATCTCTGGCCTCTTCCCCGCTAGATGCCAGCGGCACCATCTCCAGTAGTGACAACAAAAAATGTCTCTTGATGGTGTCAATATCCCCTGGTGATGGGGCAGGGTAGGGCAAAGTCACCCTTGGTTGAGAATAACTGGGCTGGAATTAGCAGTTAAAGTGACTTTGGGGATCCATGAAAGCTGTCAAAATAAGTCACTCATGTAAAGAGACAAAACAGAACCACACTTTGCTCGTGGGCCTGGTGTATCCTGAGTCCCGACACGGTGCCGAGGCCTGGGGCCACAGGGCAAGGACTCAGACATCAGTAGGGGGCGGTCCCTGCCTGCAGAGAGCCCACAGCGTGGTTGGAGAAGTGGACGTGTCAATGGATGACCATGTGTCTACGAGATTTATAGGGAGAAAATCAGTCATATTGTTGGATGTTTTGTAGACAGATCTATCAGATTGTCGACCACATTTTTACTCTTCATATGGTTCCTCTGGGGTCCTGCAGACATAACCTTACTTGAAATGGGGCACCACAGAGGTGCCCCTTGCTCAAGATATCTGAAGTGGCTTCTTGGAGAAGGCAGGCCTCCTTTGAACGGCAGGGAGAATTGGGAGGCGAAAAAGTCCAAGATGAGACCTTGCCGGCAGGAGCAACCTGAACATGACTCCAGGAAACCGTTTTGTGTTGCTTCGGCTTGATTGATGTGCATCCACCCGGCTCCCATTACGCAACACACACTCTCTTCCGTGCAGCTCATGGCTCAACATGCTGTGCTGTTTGGCCCCTTGGTTTCCAATGCACTGATCTTACCAATCGAGTCAATTGTGGGCTATTTGAAGGTAGGAACCAGATGTTATATTGGATTATTCACATGAATAGACTAAGCAAGTCACTATTTGACTGTTTGCTGTTGACTTGCAAACTAGGCATGGAGGAGAACTCAAAAGCATTAGGGAAGGCAAGTGAAAGATAAAATGAAATTAAAGAAAAACAGGAGGCCAAAGAGTAAGAGGTATTGGCCTTCTGACAGGCACATTCTTCTACTGATGCTTGCAAACCTCAGAGCCCATGTGGCCTCCTCTGTGCTTTCCGTGGCTTGAGATTGCTCAGGGAGTCGCTGCGGCATTGGCCCTGTGTCTCCTCCCTCCCCCGACATTCAGGTGTTCTGGGAGGGGCTGCGGTGTCTCATTGCAGTACTCTGTCCTGCACTGCTGCCCAGCCCCCGGCAAGTAGTGGGTTCTCAACTAAAATGGGAAAAACTGCCCTAAAGTTTAAGCCAGGGGAAGATCTCTTCAGTGAGGCAAGGCTTGTTCTTTGTTATTCCTGTAAAACCCTTAATGATGGGAAAACTAAAGGACAATGAGGAATTCTAGGAACTAGCAGGAAGGCAATTATTTGTTTGTTGTATTAAAATGTTGCTCAAAGTAAAGAATAAAATATGAGAAGATTTCACAGCTGTCTCTCTCTCTCTCTCTCTCTCTCTCTCTCTCTCTCTCCCTCCCTCTCCCCACCCCTTCCTGGGGATTAATGAGCTGCCAGATCTCACATATGAGATTCACAGTTCTTTATGGAAGTGGAACAGATTTCTTTGCACTTCAAGCAAAGTGATATGCAAACCAGGGCAGGATGTCAGGAACGGGGGACGTGATTGGGGCTGTGACTGGGAGCTCAGCTGCGCAGCCGTGGTGCCCAGACACTGGCAATCATTCCTCATCAGACTTCGTCTAGAAACACCTAGAAGTGGAATGCTCAGGGATTTGCCTTTCTCAGAGAGTTTATATCAGTTGGGGCTTTTTTGCCTTTGAAGAAAAATTATAGCTAAATGAACACCCACTATGTGCCCAGGCACTGTGGTCTGTAGTGTGTGTGTGTGTGTGTGTGTGTGTGTGTGTATTTTCATTTAATCCTTGCCACAACCTTATGAAATAATTACTATTATCCCACTTTAAAGGAGAAAACTAAGGTCCTTCTTGCCCAAAGTCATACAGCAAGGAGATGGAGTATCAGACCCTGAATTCAAATCTGACCTCAGAGTCTGAACTCATTGGCCAGGATGCACTTTCCAGGAAGAGCAAAGCAAGCAGACTCTGTTTAGGTAAAATGGCCTTCTTAGGAGTTCCTTCTTTGTTGGGTTGTGCCAGGAGTTATATTTAATTTAAAAAATTACATGCATTTCAAATATTTTATAATAGAAGATAAACATATAATTGCCAAAAGTATTTCATTCATTTTGCTTTTTTAAGGATTTTTTCCAGAACTTTAAAAAAAGTAGTTTCATTGAGTATAATTTACATACCATAAATTTCACTCATTTTAAGTGTGTAATTCGGTAATTTTTAGTAAACTTATAGACTTGTGCAACCATCATCACAATACAGTTTTAGAACATTTCATCACCTCTGAAACATCCCTCATGCTCTTAATGGGGTTTTTGTTATAGAATTCCCAAGGTGGGTGTGGGGAGAAGCAGTTGGAGGAAGAGGGGTAGCAGGAAAGTGGGAAGGAAAGAGAAGGTTAAATAACAAAGAGAAGTGAGTATTCTAGGGAACTGGAGGGCAGAAAGGAGCCACAGAGAGACTTAATCAAAATGTTCATTTTAAAGATGAGGAAGAGAAGGGGTGAAGTTGGACAACTCAGCTGAGTTGGTGATACACTAAGAGCCTGGTTTCCTGAGTCCTAGCCTGTTTCTCGTGTGGTTAACACGATGCTCTCCTGATACTTAGTGGTTTCAAATAACCATTTTTATTTTGCTCATGATTTTGTGGCTCGGAAGGGCCCTGCTGGGCGGTTTGTCTGTGATCAGTGTGGCATCTGCTGAGGATTCTGGGGCTGTGGATCCACTTCCAAGAAATCTTTACTCACACGCCCAGTTCCTTGGTGCCCCTTGGTCTCCCTCTCCGCATTGTGTCCCATCCCCCAGGACCTCTCCCATGTGGCTTGAGCTTCTCGTGACACGGTGTTTTGGGGGTAGTTGCACATCTTTCCTTCCTTCCAAGAGGGAGGAAACCGAAGCTGCCAGGACAGTTAAAATCTGTGCTTGGAATTGATAGGGGGTCACGTCTACCAAATGCCATTGGCCAAAGCATCCCCTATTCAAGGAGGTGGAGAAGTGGGCACTCGTTCTCGATGGGGATTGGCAAGAGCCACATGGCAGAAACACGTGTGGGTCGCAATGTATGGTTGTGTCCTTCTCTGGAATATACAGGAAACAAGAACAGGACTAGGCAAATAAACCTCTGAGACATCCTGTCACATTCTGACCTGGTTCTTTCTTGTAATTTTGTAGGAGTCATTGCCTCATAGGATAAAATTCAAACTCTATTCTAGCAGTAATAAAAGTATCACTGTTCCCCAAACATGCCAGCTCTGTCGCACTTGCTTCTTCCTGTCCGCCCTTCCCATGTCTCCCCGCGTCGTCAGCTCTCTCTCCACCCAGCCAACTCTTCTCACTCATCCTGCTGCGCTCGGCTCAAGTGCTCCCTTCCAGAACAATTCCAGCAGAGGCAATTTCTCCATTCGCCAAGCACCACGTTCACGTTTCTCTGTGAGTACACACCAAGGAGGGGTAAGAGGAAGGTGGGAGCACAAGCTGTATTGTGATTTTTAGACTTTTGTGGGTTTTCTCTGCTTAGGCAGTGATCTCATGAGAATAGGAATTTTTCCATATGCTGGTGACTTCTATAGGGTCTGGCATGTACCAGACATTTGTTAGGTGCAAATTGAATAAATACGTTTATTAAGTATCAGATACTTAAAGGGTGCAGAATTCTATATGCATTTTTACACTGGTCGTGTTATCCCACGCTGAGACTTCTCTAACCCAGAGCTGAGGCAAAGCCCAGTTCCGTGTGGTAGTAGACACTGCACGTTCGGTGCTCAGCTCATGGCCTGTGTCCTTGCTGTCACTGACTCAGCCACTTCCTGGTCTTACAGCCATTGGTTCGGTCCCCAGAGCCCCACTTCAGGAAGGAGGGCAAGGCATGGAGGCGTCGACACACAGTTATTCTGGGATATCTCACAGCAGATGCCATTTTGTAGAGAAGAACATCGAGGTCTTTATGAGAAGAGTTACTTGCCAGGTCGTGGAGCCAGGTCGCAGCTCTGTGTGTCCTGGTGGAGTGTGCTCCTCCCCCAGCCCGGGGAAGCCCCTCTGGGAAAGACTGTGCTTGAGCTCTGTGGAAGGGTGATCTGCCTTGTGCTATGCTCCTGATTACAACGGTGCTGTTCTGACCGCCAGAAGAATATACAGCGTTTGGCCCACGTGAACTGAAGTATTTCAAGTGGGAAGTTGCTTTCAGTGAAAATTCTGCCCCAAAGCAAGGTTAAGAACAGCAATAACCTATTGAGAGTTTTAATAAGCTCCTTTAGCAAAGGTAGCTTTCAACTCCTTGCGGAGAGAACAAGTAAATCCAGTACGGCCCCCTACTAATTAGTTAGATAGAGTTCTCCTGGGGAGCCTGCACTGAAACATAATTAATAATGAAAACTGAGAAGAGTAATGAAATAAAAATGCATTATATGCAGACACACACTCTTAATTTATATGAGACAAAATCTAGTTACCAAGACTAACTATATTAGACAGTCCACACTTGGGGAAAATTTCCCTGATTTGAAATAACAGATAGCACCTGCTTTTCTCACAAGAAACATTACAACAGAGAAGGAGAAGGCAGCATAAGCTCTTGAAATCTGAAGAGCTAAAGTGTATTTTTATTTCAACTTTTGGACTATTAAATCTGTGCTAATAAACCTTTGACAAATATGAAAATCTATAAAAACCAAAACAATTAAACAAGAGAAACCCTGAGAGATGAGATATGGATGGTTCTGGAAGAATTAGAGAAAGCATATGGAAAACTAAATATGCTTTTTCTTGAGTGAGATCAGAATCTTTGGTGTTCCCTATGTGGACTCTGTACCCCACAGTTGCTAAATTAACACTTGTTAGTTCAAATAGTTGTTGCTCCTGCCAATACTCAGTTATCCCAAGGATTTTTCTCCGTTAGACATAACCTTCCAACTAAGCATCCTTATCCACTTTAAAAAAACTTTTCACACATTTAACTGCTTTGATCTGCTTTTCTTCCTGTGAATCTGGAGCCAGCCAGATAGAAGAGCCCACGGGGTTCCGTCTCCTATCACCAGCGACTGGGCATCTGGGTAGAGGACAGCTTTTGTCAGAAGGCTTTTCAGGGTAGACACTTCTTTGGAAGGCTCATCATGCCCGTGTAATTACTGTCCTGGTCCCTGACCACTTACAGATGCCTCTCCCATTCAATGTCACTCCTCACTTCAAGTCCCTGGGCTCTGCTCATCGTGATTCTCACTTGATAAACAAATCTTCATTTTTCATTAATTTCTCCCCGCACTTCCTGGAATTGAATTTTGGAATTTTCCAGGCTTATCTGATCCCTATGGCCTTTGCCTGGTATTCTTGGTCCCTTTGCTGCTCCAGGTGGCCTTGGGCCAGTCTCACCTTTGCCCTGATAAATCCAGGATTCGAATCTCCTGGTCCTGAAGTTAAAGGGCAACCTCGCCTAGTCCTGTGTCACTCTCCTTGAGCCTAATTGTCACGAGGAAAGCTGGGAAGAAACTCGTTACCTGAACAAAGTCTTCTTAGGGGCCATCTCCTTCCAGGGGCTTCCTTTCTTGGGAAAGAAAATTTCTCTCTTATTTTGTCACCCTAGGACCCGGGCACATGGTCCTGGACATTTGTGTCCCAAGAGCTCCTAATGTAACCTTTACCTCAAGGTGTGTGGTTTCCTGTCCCTGAGCTAAAAACATACTGGGCATATCGCATAGTCCTGGGACATGGCCGGTCAAATTTCCTGAGATTTCCAGGTTTCTGGAAGAAAAATTTGTATCGACATTCTAAATTCTGTATGATAACATGAAACCCTCACGACATTCCCTAGTGCACATGGGGAACTGCCCACCCACCTCTCTGCTTCTCTGTTGGTCACATGACCTAGTTCCAGGCGTTTTAATTAAACAAAGTGATGATCTACGGTCAAGACTGTCCCCTGGAGGACACACATTACCAATAGCTGAGGAAGTGGGAGTGAGGATTGTTGCACATCAGAAAGTGGGTCAAGAGTGTTTTCTCCTGCCTAATTCTTGTGCAAATTGCAACCAACAATTTTCTTTTTTGTCTATGTGAATTTAAAATTAGATTGATTGGCATCAACTGATTGACGATCTATGGTCTCTTTTTAAAAAATGAGAGCAAAACAAGAAACTTTTGGTTTTCTGATGTTATTTTGCTTCTATTTTAATTTTTGAAGTTAAAATTAGGGAGAATGTTTATGTGAACAATAATGAGTCTTCTTATGCATAACTGCAATTTATTTAGGTCTTCTTTAATTTTATTTAGCAATAGTTTGTCGATTATTTTTTTAAAAATTCAGTCATAAGTCATTTATGATTTTTGTTCTTTTAGGTAGTATTGTTTTTGTAATTTTATTTTCCAAATTTTTGCTGCCAGTATTTAAATGCAATTTATATTTGTTTATTGACCTTGTATTTTGAGGCTTTGCTGAATTAATGTACTAATTCTACTAGGTTTCTTTTAGATGCCCTGCGATTTCTAGACAGATAATCATACCATTTACAGAGAGTAGAGACGATTTTATACTTCTTCCTTTACAATCTTTATACCTTTCTCTCTTTTTTATTCTTTGTTTTGTTGCATTGACGAGGACATCTAGTCTAGTATTGAATAAGAATAATGAGCGTGAACATCTTTGCTTAGTTCCTAATGTGACAAAAGAGGTTTTTATTTTCCGCAATGAAATATGATCCTACCTGTAAATGTTTTGTAGTTGTTCTTTTCAGGTTAAGAAGTTTTCTTTCTCTTCCTAGTTTTCGTCATGAATTGGGGGTATGTCAAATGATTTTACCACATCTATGGAGGGGGTTTGTTTTTTCTTTTTTTGTTTGTTAACATGGTCAATTACATGGATTGATATTTGAATGGTATATTGACCTTGCATTCCTGGGATGAACTCCACTCACTCATGCTTCATTGTTCTTTTTATGTATCTCTGGATTCAATTTGCTAATATTTTGTAGAGCACTTTTTTTTTTCCCATCCATGCTCATGAAGAATATTAGTTTGGATTTGTCATTTCTTGTAATGTTTTTATCAGGTTGTGGTATCAGGGTTGTGCTGGCCTTATAAAATGAGTTGTAAAATGTTCTGTCCTTTATATTCTGACAGAGAATATGTAATATTGATACAGTTTTTTCTTTAAATGTTTGATAACATCTAGTGAAACTGTCTGGTCCTGGAGGTGTTTGTTATCTTGTTTGTGGAAGACTTTTAATTACAATGTCAGTTTATTTTATATAGAGTTACTCATACATTCCATTTCTTCTTGAGTCAGCTTTAGTAAGTTCAGTTTTTCAAGGAACTTATCTATTTCATCTTATGGTATTGAATTAATTTTCATAGAGTTATTTATACATCCCCTTACTACTATTTGCATCTTTAGGATCAGTCATTATAGCTTATCTTTCATTTGCCTATTGTTACTAATTTTTCCAAAGAAGTGGTTCCATGTTTTCTAATTATTTTATCTAGGTTGTTTAAATTTCAACTTTCTCAGGCAAAAGCAAATTCCTTTTGTCTGATTTTTCTCTCAGCTCTGATAAGTTTATGAAGATGCTTTTCGAGCAGAAAAGACTCATTCCAAACCATGAAATCACTCTTAATGTGCAGCCTATAAATACAGCTCTACAAAGAATGGGCATATAATTAACCGAATGTTGTATATATGTGTCAACTTGATTACACATTGAGATGTTTTCTGCCAGCATTTCAAATCCCAACTCTAGCTATGCAATTTAAACACCATCTAAAGATGATTGAATATAGGTGTTAGCTAAATTCATTTTTCTGAGGAGGACACTTCTTAGGAGCAGGTGTTCTCTCCTGTGACACTGGTGAGTAATCCCACTTGTCACAGTGCATGGCATAAATCATCATACTAAAAATCTATTAACTTATGATTCATATCTGGCCTGCCTTATAAAAACAAAGATGAAACAATACTTTAGACTGAATGATTAAAGGCACACTGAATGGGTAACTGTCTCAGAGTTCAGTCTAATTCCTTCTGAGCATGTGTTATTTTCAGGGAGGAAATTGGGTTCTACATTGAGAAGGTGAATTAACTCTTTCAGACTATGGAATGACAGGTCCATTTTCTTCTAAATTTTCTTCTCTCTAGGAATTGTATGTCTTTCTCAAGTGCTTGTCGTACTGGATGGAAGGGATTTGTGCAGGGGATACTGTGGATGTCCTGTCATTTTGTTAAGAAAATCTCTAGCTTTTTCTTCCACCCTTTCTTCTCCGAAGGCAGTAATAATTAGTCAGATTTCATTGAGAAGAGCGCAGTAGTTGCTGTGGTTTCACAGCTGTCTGTGGTAATTACTGGAGTGCTTACCTGATTTCCCCGCTAACCTGGGCCCTCACACACAAGCACACCCGATCCTGGGCCGCCTGCCTCGTCCAGATCTTTGTAGGTCTGGGGGACCTTACTGGTATATCTCTGAACAGTTACCTATGAAGAGAATATTAAATCATTTCCAGTGTGAGTTATTTACCTTCTTCCAAACCTTCGTTAAAATTAAAGAGATGTAACTCCTTGAGATTGTCCTCTTCATGTTAATATTAACAAACTGCAGCTTTCAGATTCAAGGAGTATTTAAAAGATGCCATTTAGAAAGCTGGGGGTCAGATTTTGGAACTCTGCTGAACTGCTTTTTGCATATACTGACTTTTTTCCATTCCCACAAGCACCTTTTAGATAGGTATAGTTGTGCCCGTTTGTTTTTCTTTTCAGAGGCAACATGTGTTAGTTTAAGCGGGCAGAGGGAAGGGGGGTGGAACAGAGAGAGAGAGATGGCAGAAAGAAGGGCATTTTAGAAAGAATTGAGGCTTTGGAGACAGAGGTCTGAGTTGGAATTCGCACTTGTTGACTAAGCGGTGGTTTGGCCAGAGCCGGGACTTTGTGCTGCAGGCAGTGATGGAACGGCTCACCTGGCCGTCGGATGGGCCGTGGGCACTAAAGTCGGGATTCCATGTGTTTCCAGCACTTCCTGGGTGTGTTCAGCTGGGTGGCGAACGTGAGGGGAAGGAGACTCAGTTTCTGCCGTGGGGAACCTGCAGTCCCTGGACAGCGGGAGCTACATGGCCATCTGGGATCCAAGCAAGAAGGGAAGAAGCAGCCGCACTAACCAGAAGTACAAACAGTGGATCGTGGCGGCCCAGAGAGAGGGGCCTGTTTAGGGGAGGGAGGGCATGAGGGGACAGCGAGGGCATGAGGGGACAGCTTTTTAGAAGAGTGTCATTGGAGCCAGGTGTGGACAGGTGAGGAAAGAGGAGAAGGCATTGCATGCCAAGGACGGAGCGTGCTCACAGGCACAGAGGGACCAAAGTAAACGGTACGCGGCATCTGGGAGAATAAATAGAAGTCGGATGACGCTGAATTGAGGGGTTGAGGGGTGTCCTTCCCTCCCTCCCTCTTTTCCTCTCTTCCTTCCTTCCCTGCTTCTTCCCTCTCTTCCTCTTAATCTCCTTCCATCCCATTTTTTTTCAATCCTTATGCAACGATTACATGCCAGGAACAGAGGATATGTGAGGAAGCAAACATTTAGCCCTGCTTGATGGTGCGTAGAGGGGCAGCTCCCCTCGTATTAGGAACGTAGATTGCAGAATTATATTGAGGAGCAGGGAAGGACTCAGGGCTGCAAGTCTGGCTGGAAAGCTCTTTCAGCAGACCAGAGGAGATAGACTCGGAACTTTCATCAGAATTGTCTTGGCACTGCAGAGATAGGGGTGTGTGCGACAAATTGTTACCATAGCTCAGCCAAATTATGCCATAGTCTAGGGTAAGTGATAAGAACATGAACCTAGGAGCCAAACTGCCTGGGTTTGTATCTCAGCTCTGGTCCTGACTAGATGTATAACCTTGGGCAAGTTGTTTAACCTCTCTCTGCCTCAGTTTACTTATCTGCAAAATGGGGATGATAATAGTAATTCCCTCATGGAGTTGTTGTGGGAGTTAAATGAGTTAATACATATAACCTCTTAGAAAAATGCCTGGCATGTATTGGTCATATACAAATATCGGCTATTGTTAGCAAATTACTTCTAGTGCACTAAACAAGGGTGAAATCCCAAAAGAGGAGCCAGTTGGTCCCACTTCAGCTGGAACAATAGGCATAATAATTGGTTCTGTTGAAGTGAACAGCTTTTCAGGAATATAAAAGAGTCACACATATGTAAACATTACAGAATGAAATAAAACAATGGCAATTATTTAGAATCAATCTGGTTATTATTATATTACTTTCCTTTCCAAACACGGGAGGAAAGTTGAACAAAAGACTCATACACGGACACACACACTGCCCCGCATGTATCTCTTTAGGGGATAAAAGTGTGTTTAGCCATTGAAAATTTTTGTTCAAGTTTCAGAAATACCTTACCAACTTCAATCCAGCCCTTGGATACCATTGGGGTAGAGAGAGAAGCCCTAAGAGACTCATCTTCTACTTTTATTGTCCAAGGTAATGGTCCATTAACACAGCTCCTTGAGGCTGAGCTGTTAGATAGTGTGAGCCTTCCCAGGGCAAGGACGCTGGGTGAGTGTTTTCCACTGGTGGAGACAGAATTATTTTTCCTAGGGGAAGGATAAGAACAATCCCCCTTTTTGCACATACTGGTAGAAATAAGAAAGCACAGCATATAGTGGGCAAAGGAATTGCCAAGAAAATATCAGTGTTCAAGGAGAAATTCCTAGGTTCATAATAAAATTTAATAATTTCATTTTTAAAAATAGGTTGTCCTCATTAGCTATTCAGTGAAATGAGGTTAATTTTAAGGTTCATCAGTATATGAAGAACATCTATTTACTTTTGAACACATTTGCTTATTTGCATTATTTTTATATAAAACCAAATTCTATAAAAATTTTTATATCGAAATTTCAGGGAGCCCATTTGTATAACATATCCTCCTTTAAAAATAAGCTTCAACAATCCCAAGTTACTTCTTAGATTTACAACAAAAAAATAATTTCTATGATGCTAGTAAATAATTAGGCTTCCCAGTGTACTATAGTCAAAAGTTGTTCTTTTTTCCCCTAGTTTCGTGACATAACTTTAAACACATTAATTCTGTTTACAACGGCCAGGCATTTGAATTGTAAACCATTTTAAATTTGGTGTCACTGAGACAAGTGTGAGGGGTCAGTGTTTCTTGCTCCTGGTAAGCTTCTTCTTCCCCACCAAGGAACAGCTAACCTCATGTGTCAGAAACTTGCCGTACAGGAAATAGAAGTGGCTTATCCCTCACAGTCGGTGCTCCCTGTCCTGGTTTTCTGTGTCCCGGGAAATGCCACAGCCACTGTATCCAACCTCAGTCTGTGTCCAAGCTTCCAGGAGGGACTGACCACACTGTGTTTGTGGCCACCGTGTTGTTACTGAGCTATCATGCAAGCAGGCTTGGACCAATTAATTAGTAGGTATAATTGAAGCTAAATATAATTAATTATACGTTATTGAGCTATTCAAATTTAACTTCAGTAAAATTACATCATAAACCTGTAACATGAATTATTGGCAAAAAGAAAATAGGTATCAGTAAAGACTGTTTGTTGTTGGCAAATTCTTCTCACCCACCTTTGATTACTCAAGACTCCTGTGATTCAGGCATATGGGTTTTGAACATGTGGCCCACCATGTGAAAATCAAACATGTACACCCACACACAGCTTGGACACCTTTGCCTGATCTACTTAAGTATGCTTTGTTTTTGTCTGTTATGATTAATAAATCGGTAACAGGTAAGATAATGCATATAGACATGGCAACATCCATCTAGAATGGATGCTATCTGTAGGTAGTTTTTTTTTTTTAATTGCTTAACACGTTGTATTCAAAGCAAATTTTAATGAGCATCAAAACTAAACAAGAACAAGAGATACTGACACTTCACATTTGTTTGTTGATACCAAATTTAAAATGGTTTAAGATTCAAATGCCTGGTGGTTTGGAATGAATGTGTTAAAAATTATGTAAAGAAACTAGGGGGAAAAAACCTCCAAAAACATGCTTGAAATACAGCATTGATTCATTTGTAATGACAAAAATACCATCAACTAGTTTATTATTCATTCCAAATTGTAAAAGCAAGAGCCATTTTTCAATAAATCAATCTTCACATTAAAATTAATGGAAATATCTTATAGTATTTCACCAAACTTTATTTGTTGTTTGGTTCTGATTTTTAAAAGAAAAATAAAGTAAATGACTTTGGAGAATAAAATATTTCAAATGTATATTGGTATTTAATCTTTAAGAAATGTAGAATTTAATAGTATCCATTAATATGCAGGGTCAGATGCATATTTAAAATGTTATATGTAAATTATTTATGGTGTGTCTGTGTATGTAAAAGAGAGAGACAGACAGACAATGAGGGAGAGAGGGAAAGTATGATAGATTTGCTATTTGGGGTTACATATGTTCAGATTTAAGGTAAGTAAAGAGTTTAAGGAAATTAAGCAATGGACACATATTGCTTAAGCTCATTTTTTAAAATGATTATTTAAAACTGTTTAGAAATTTTTCTGAGAAGCCATATGTTAAAACAGCCAGAGTTCTTTCACACAAAATGACATTATGCAGGTTGCTTTGAGTTTCATTGTTTACTGGCAAACCATAACAATTCTAGTTTTGTTTCTGTTTTAATTATGCAAAAGTGAGAACATGACTAATTAATCCTCTCAAGGTGATAGCACCCTGGAAGGATTTTTGATCACTTGTGCTGTAAATCCTTTCAAATGTTGATACTTAGAACACCAAATTATTTTCCCCATTGAAGAGTCTGCTAAAACAGTTTGTGAGTTTCAAAGATACTCCACTTACTTACAAATTCTAAATCTTGACAAAAATTCTTCATGGATTACCCATTAGATAATAAAAAGTCAGTAATATCTGAGTATATGAAATGTACCAATAACAGATAATGTACAATTTCATCGTTCCCTTATGATTATCCTAGTGTGTTATCTTAAATGAGTTTTTTTTACTGATGTTCTTATATAACTTATTTATTTATTTTTAAAATTTTTTCTACAAAAACAAGAGACAGTTCCCTCTTTTTGCATTATCCAAATGTGTTAAGAGCAAAATAAATTACCAGACAGAGGAGAGCTCACCATGAATGGTCAGAGTGTATTTAATTTCATGCATGCGTGAAAGATAATAATATGATTTCCAGGTACTAAATATTCCTCAGCCATTCACACTCCATAATATTATCTGGAGTAAAACTAGATTAAACCTGCAGAGTGGTGAATTACTGAAAATAATGAAGTTAAGGCAATTCATTAATCTTTATCTGCTTGTCTATGTTTTATAGCCTGGATGGAATGGAAAAATTCATTTGGGGGCCAGATTGCAAAGGGTCTAACATTATGAAGAGAAACATGGGGCTGAAAATGTTTTTTTTTTCTTTTTTAATTATACACAGCACCTCTTTCTTACATGCCTCTGTTTTTCTTTTAGTGGCAAAGCATTTCTATAACACTGGTTGAGAAAGTTCAGATGATTGCTGTAATCCTAGGATCCCTGTTCTTGATAGCGAGTGTGACTTGGCTCCTCTGGTCAGCCTTCAGCCCCTATGCAGTGTGGCAGAGGAAGGACATCCTTTTTCAAATCTGCTATGGAATGTATGGTTTTATGGATCTAGTGTGCATAGGTAAGACCACGACCTTAAACATTAACAAACTGTCAGTATAATCCGTTTCTTTCAGCGATTATGTTTTCACCAGTCGGATCTAACATAGAATGCTGTGGTTCGAATTATCACGGTTCACCAGTTAATTAACTGTCTGCAGGGGTCACAATTTGGCTGCTTTTATAAAAAAGCGTAACATTTTTATATCCAAGTAGTTTGGGGGAAAAAAAAACCAAAAACAAAAATCCAGGATAATGCCCAAAGTGATATATTTTGCAACCAAAAGGAAGGAGGAGGAGCTGAAGAAATTATTTAGGAATGAGGCAAATCAATTCCCCTTTACAAAGCAGGGCAACATGGACTGGTGCAAATGGCCTCCTGCATTGTGTGTTTGGGGAGGGGACGGACAGCTGGATGTCTGTCTTTGTGGTGGTTGCCCAGATTCCCTGAGGGTGTGGAGTGCTCCTTGGAAGGTCAGGGACTTGGGGACAGTTTTTCTTGCCAGCCCATGTCTCTTTGCTTCATTAAATAAATTCGGTGGCTTAGAGAAGAAAAAGTATCAAACATTTTAGCTAAAATAGGCCCCACTGGAAGATTACTTCTGTGTTTCACTTGACCAATCTGTCTTTTCCCTAATACCATGAGAAAACGGAAGCTATTCATGTAGCACTTATGTGGTGCGTGGGCGGTGCCACAGGCACTGTGATGGTGACCAGTTGGTGGCAGGTGAGAGTGGCTGGAGAGGGGCATCGCAGTATCGAAAGAATTCCTCTGCTCCGAGGGGGTTTACAGCTTACTGGGGTGTTAAAGAGCTGAAGGAGGGCGCCATGATTTGAAGCAGCAATTCTCAAAGTGTCGTCTGTGAACCACTGGCAGCAGCAGCAGTTGCCTCACTTTTTAAAAAATGCACATCTCAGGCTCCACCCTAGACCTACTGAATCAGAGATTTCAGGGGTGGGGCCCCTGCTAGGCTCTGATGCACGCTAGAGCTTAAGAACCACAGACTTCAGGTAAGGAGAGCTAAGCTTGGGATCAATGACTTGGTTTCTAATCCTGGCCTCTGCTTGGGCAGGTCAGCTTCATCTCTCAACTATAAAAATGGGAATAAGAATCCCTGCTGTGCAGGTCAAAATAGAGGAAATAATGATTATGAAATAATTATGTTATTAATTAGAAGTCATAGATTTGAATGTCAGAAACATTGAAATAACTCTGAGATAAATTAATGCCTCTATTTATTAGAGTTTCACTTTAACTAGCAGTTTAATTCTTCAGTCTTTTTTTCCTAAAAGAACTGTATAAATGTTTAAAATGGGATCAGCCTGACTTCTCCCTATTTTTTTTTTCTTTCCTCCCTGTCAGTAGTGCAAGACTAATAGGAAAGAAAATGATCAAATTTCAGGCAAGAAAGAAAAAAAACAGGGAGGGAAATGTCATGAATAACATATAAACTGAGAAGATGTTACCTGAATAATTGGGCTGATCATGTGTATGAACAATTCACATTAAAGGTGATAATGCATATGTAAGCATTTGGCAATTCTGAATCTCTATTCAAATACAATCTCTAGGGCATCACTGTAAATAAAGAAGAATCATAAAATTGTTCTACAAATTGAATCCCTCAACAAATTCAAAGATAGTGTTTACTTTACAGTATGAATGTTATAAAATGTGGTATTCCATTGATATTAAAGGGAAATGCAAAATAAAAGAACCACTAGGATCCCAATCCAACCTGGAGGGAAAAAAATTCCAGTTGACTTTCTTCATATCATTATAATACTTAAAAAGATCATACATTCCATGGTTAGAAAATAACTTTTTTTAAAATTTCACAACTTGCATTTAGTGTGGAGTTATTATATCTTGAATTTTGATTGGTAATGTCAGTATTTTAATCAAGATTGTTAGAATTCTGGTTTCAAGAACGCGGACATATGAACTCCAATGATCCTTCAATGATAAATGACAAATTTGAGCTTCTCTTGAAATTTGAGCATTTGCTCATTTTATAAAGTCAGATATCTTAGAAACAAAAACAGCTGCCATTTTTTTGGAGACATTTTGGAGCGTAATTTTTTATCTGGGTTTTAAATATTGACAGTACTTCTTATTGTCTTTTGGCTCATCAAATCCAAATTTCATCATTCAGTGATCTATTTGTATATTTTGAAAAATATTAAAGAATTCAGATTGAACATTGTTTATTTCACTTGGCTACCTCACTAATTAGTCTATTTTGGCCCAGAGAAAATCTTATTTTTTTTCTCAAGAATTTTAGAAACACAGTAAAGGAAGCACAATGCACATAGGCTGCCAGTAGCCACCTGGATCACAGTAGCAATAGCTCCTGTTGACACTTCGGGTTAATTCAAATGTCTGCATGCTAAGTGTGGACAGTAACAAAGATCACGATTACGTTGATTATACCTTAAATACTCCTGACTGGAAGTCTTACAGTGAGAGTTAGAGTGAAATCAGATTTACACCTCGGAGTCCAATTTGCTCAGCTCAGTTTAATAATCTTTATTGGGAGCTGTCTATGTCAGACATAGCACTAGGTTCTGGGAATACAAACACGAGTTGGTCACTTTTCCGCCCCCAAGGAGCTCATGGCCTCACGGGACAGGCATGCAAGTCATTAGAATGCAGCTGGATGTGCACCATTATGAAGTAAACGCAGGAAATGGCAGTGGGACAGGGAGAGGGGAAGATTTCGAGCAGATTTCGTGGGGAAATGATGGCCAAGTGGGCAGAAAGATGAATAGATTTACCTGGCAAATGGAGCACTGGCCGGCTTCTCACTGTTGGAGAATGTGGGATTGGCCGGCCATTCTGAGGGCTTTCAAACACTGGGAAACATTCCCTCATTCCTATCTGTCCAAACTTTTCAAACTTGATTACACCTAAATGAGAAGGAACAGATTGGCAGCTTCATAAATATTCTTTGAAGAAATAATTCTGAAAATCCATAGATTATCTCAGAATCCAAAAATGTTATAATCTAGCCAGTGCATATAATGCTTAGGAAGAATTGTATTGTTAAATAGAAATTTAAGGATTCGTAGAACACTTATTTACTTGGGAAAATTTGTTTACTTATTTTCAGATGCAGTGAATTTGTTTGTTGGTTTCCTTCATTAACTAATACATTTTCTTCTTTTCCAAGACATAGTTTTTTTTCTTGCTATTGATGTTCTGAATTCTCCCAAGGGTCCAGGTACTATTATAGTTGAAATATCTGGATCAAAGTGGTTCAGTAGAACTTTCTGCAGTGATGAACATGTTCTATATCTGTGCCGTCCAGTTCCATAAACACTAGCTAAATTTGGTTATTGAGCACTTGGAATGTAGCTAGTGAGAATGAAACTAAATTTTAAATTAAATTTTATTTAAATTAATTTAAATTTAATTTAAATGGCCATATATGGCTAGTGACCACTATATTAACAGCACAGATTCTACATAATGGAGTAAGTGTGCAGGGGCTGATTAACAAGTTTCACCTTGTCTTTATAAATGGGTTGTACTTCCTAAATGATAAAGAAACTGTTCCAAGAGAGGTGAATAAAGTAAAAATGAGCTCGGGAAGTTTAAAAGGAAGGCATTAACGTGAGAGGATGGTTGCCGAGAGTTAGGCAGAGAGCCATAATGGGGGATATGTTGGACAGATGACTCTTTTTGGTTACCAAAATTTTTTAGAAGACTTCTGTGGGTCAAGTATATTTCAATCTACATTTATAAAAGTCACATCTGTTTTAAGGAAATTGAAGTATGAAGAGATACAGCTTTATATTATATTTGGGGAGCTCTTTTAAATATTTAAATAGATGGCATTCAGACTATGATTGTACATCAGGAAAACTAATATAAAGGATTTAAATCACCAAGCTATTGGTGGCAGTGGCAGTAATTTAGGAATAGGTAATGAATCAGGTTTTTGTTGGCTCCTTCCTATAAAGATTTGCACAGGGGAAAAAGGGAGATTAGCAAGCCCAGAAATGAAGAGCAAGTGCATAGAAGAAGGCACTGGGCAGAGGATCTGGTTCTTCACTCCATAACTGTGTGCCTTGAGGAAACAGAAGACCACCACTTCCGTTGGTTGTGTGATACCAAAGGAAGCTTGTGCCACCAGAGGAATATATTTATTAATGATGAAAAATTTGAGGGACTAGGAGAAGGCCACATGAAGACAGGGGTCATTTGATTCACTTGCATAAGAGCAGTTACCAACTCATTTTAGTGTCTGGTGGAACCAGATTAGGTGAATTCAGTTTCTTGTTACAGAAGCAACAAAGCAAAACCCTATTACATTTAGTGGTATTCCCGAAATACAGATGGCAGTGCTTGCACCTAATCTGATCAACACTGTAAATTAGTGGCAAATCCAAGTCCAGAAAATGTTTTGATCTTCCATGAAATATTATGGGAAGGAATTGATTATGGTTACACAGTTACGCACATGCATTGCTTTTGTTTTTTTTTTTAATTTTCTTAATTATCCACATAACACACACATACACACACACAATTTTTGTTTATAATTGTGTAATCTATAAAGTTACAAAAAGACCATTTCACTCACATCCCCTGTTCTACTATGCCACTTCCTTTGCGGAAATGTCCCATCTCAACATTTTGATGTATCTTCCAGATTTTTTTTGTTAGGTTTACATGCCTGTAGGTACATAGATACTTATGTAATTTTTTTCATGTAAATGGGATCACACTATACAAGGTGTTGAGCAAATAGTCTTTTTCATTCAATAGTATGATCTAGAGATTTCTCTCTATTATGACAGATACATAACAATGTATTTAGCCTTTCTTCTACTGATAAATATTTAGGTGGTTACCTATTTTTCCCATTGGGGACAGTGCTGCAAAGACATCCTTTTATGCGAATGTTTCTGTTGGCACAATTCCAAGGAGTGGAAATTCTGGGTTGAGTAGCAATGAGCACGTGCTATATTTTGATAAGTCCTTTTACAGTGCTCTCTAAAAAGGCTTTACCAATTTATACTCCCCTCAAACATGCGAGAGTTCCTGTTTTCCCACACCTTGCCAGCCATGGGCATCACCACTTTCTTGACCTTTTAATGGTGGTTTTAAGTACATTTAACACCATTAGAGTGGTTTTCTTAAAATTAATTCTATAACTATTTAAACTTGTGGAGCAATTTTCTTTAAGAAAATAAAAATGACCGCACTGGAATGTGATGTACAGGGACATAGAGTAGGTGTGTTCTCTAAACACTCAGGGAAACACTGTAAGGAGAAATTGAGACCAGAGATCACTGCCTCTCAAAAACCCTGCATTCTCCAGCACATTTTAGGAGCCCTTGGGTCAGTTTCTTCTATTTATTGTACTTCTAACACTGAGGGGATTTCACTTCTCAGTCTCTTTTTGGTGTAGAAAGTACTCCCTGAAATTGCCTCAAGAAAAATGGCTTCCCCTCGATTTGTGGCTGAAGTTCTGATTCTGTTATTGCTTGTTCTTCATACTATTTTATTCCTCAAACTAAAGCATAAGCATGCAGAATGGGGGAGAATAGATACACACACATACACACACACACAAACACATACTGATATACCCACCAGGAACCAAAAATATCATCTCCCAGGGCTCTTTTGAAATAATGAAATAAAGCATGATGTAATTGTTTATGCTCTCTTACTTTTGAAAGCTACAGAAATTAGGGAATTTAAAAAAATAACCTGAGATATACTAGGATGAGTATAAAATCAAAATGTCTTCTCCTGACTGTACCAATTATAGTTCATATTGAAAAAAAATTTTCCTTCTGCAAAAATTTCATACTCTCCAACATAAAGTTTTATTTTTCCTATATTTTGAATTAAAATAAGTTTTCTTTCATTTTCTTTTCTTTTCTTTTTTTTTTTTTTGAGACAGAGTCTCGCTCTGTTGCCTGGGCTAGAGTGCCGTGGCATCAGCCTAGCTCACAGCAACCTAAAACTCCTGGGCTCAAGGGATCTTCTGCCTCAGCCTCCCAAGTAGCTGGGACTACAAGCATGTGCCACCATGGTCGGCTAATTTTTTTCTGTATATATTTTTAGTTGTCCAGATAATTTCTTTCTATTTTTAGCAGAGATGGGGTCTCGCTCTTGCTCAGGCTAATCTTGACCTCCAGACCTCGAGCGATCCTCCAGCCTCGGCCTCCTGGAGTGCTAAGATTACAGGCATGAGCCACTGCGCCCAGCCTAAAATAAGTTTTCTTTAAATCCCCGTAAATTCTTATAGGTATTATAGCTCCTTCTAAAATCTATTTTTCATATTTGACAATATATCTAGCTAAAGCTATTTGGGCACACACAGGAAAACTTTAGAGTTACCAGTTGGTAATATATTCACATTTCATTATAGAACTTCAGAATAATAAATAAATATAATATATTCCTGCAGTTTTAGATTGATTACATTAGACATATATTTACATTTAAAAACCTAGGATAACATTTTCCTCTTGCTTTCGATATTATTTCACTCTGCTATATTTTTCCAGGTAGAACAGCTAAAGGTAGCACATGATTTAACATTTTGTTGACCTGAAATGTAAAATGTACATTTTCTAACTCTGTTTCTGTCATATGAGTCCCAGTAAAGAATTCTGACGAAGAATTTCAGGGTAATTAGACTGGTGATGACAAGTAAGTTCCCAGTTGTCTATTTAATGGCCGGGTCGCCTCCTCCTGACATGGTGCTTTCCGGCCATCTTCCTCCCTGCAGTTTGCTTTCTGTGAATGTAGACCAATTAGCATAAGCAAAGCATAATTAAGAGGGTAAATCTACCGTTAAAGAAAAGGTTTTTAATGTATTCCAAACGAAATACAAATGACTTTTAGACTAACTCCTTTTAAAAATTTTCCATGCCCTCTGGCTCCTCTCAGCGTGACTCACAAGTTGACAATAGTCCTTAAATTATTTTAGGTTAAAAACATTTGAAAAGAGCATCTGCTGGTAAGATTTGTAAAATGTGCCGGCCTTGGGCCATTGTTGATAGATGGCATTTTTTAAAGCTGTAAAATATTTATGGATAAATATAAAATGTATCAAATAGTTTCAAGTGAAGAATGTAAAATTACTGAGAGAACAATTAGAATGTTCCCTGTACCCCTTAGGGCCTCTGTCCCACACTGGGCTGAGGATGTCTGAGAAGAGTAAGCTCTTTGCTAGGCCTCCCAAATTGAGTGTGGTCTGACGTGGGCCACCTCCTCTGAAGATACTTTCCCTATGGGAAGTGGGGACCACAGCTGCCAGCCCCCCCGAAACACACACGTCTCAGGGCTGCACAAGCAGGGCAGCTCCATCCCATGCAAAATTGTCAGCAACTTTAATCAAAAAACTTCACATATATGTAAAGTAGTTTTTTTCTCTACAAGGTGATGGAGCCCAGATCTGACTTTTCGTTCCACCTGCATCACCAGCACCGCTACCACTTCTGGAATCTGCGCTACTGGGGTCACTCAGGAAAACCAGGCTTTGAAAGTCCACAGGCCGGCGTCCAGCCCCGGAGTGGGGTGCGGAAGGCTGCTCAAGGGCTGCGGTTGCACTTTGGGTTGCAGTGGTAGGCAGGTGGTGGGAGGCGTTGTTGCTGTATTTATCTCATCCCGAGTTTCATAGGAAGCACTAAAGTGGGTACGTCTGCATGAATCATACGGCGTGTGAGAAAAGCAGCTCAACTTAAACACTGCTTGGCATAATACCCATGAAAGTTGATTAGCCCAGTGTTCAGTATTTCCTTTTTGAATCTTCATATCACTATAATTTTTCCCTCCAGACGTAAGAAGTGTATGAGCCACCTCTGCTCCAGGAAATACCTCCATTTCCGGATCTATAATTTGATTGGGGACCTCCGTCCCCCCGGTGCCATGCTTCGGCTACTTAGGAGACCTTTGCACAGCGCTTCTGTAGGGAGGACAGGAACATTCTCGTCTTGCCCAAGCCCCTCTGGGGTTCCCTGCAAACTTCCTCCCAGGCAGAGCCCGGACTGCAGGGGAGCTGCGCCTGCGCAGCCGAGACTGTTGCAGATTTGCACACTCTGCTAGCTCGTTTGGAATCATTTCTTAAATAGAGTAGAAATCTTTTACAAGCGCAGATTTTATTCCTGGGCTCAGAATATCTTAGCATGTTTCATGCCCCAGGAAATGCCTCAGCTTCATTTAGAAAGAGTCTGATTCAACACGGTGAGCCCGAAACGCAAGCAAGAGTCTCGGATCTGGACAGTGTGAACACGCTCTGGGCCGGCCCCTGTGAGGCAGAGGCAGACTGGCCCTTTGTAATTCCAAATTGTCAGAGGAAAAGCCAAGCTTTATCCTTCACATGCTTTGAGAAGCAGACCATTATTATTTCTGTTCTCTGGCGATACAAATTATAGGCTTTTCTATGCCTTAATCATACTGATGTTTACTAATTTCTCTAAAGATTATCGTAGTTGATTATTAGTGATATTGTTGCCTTTCAAACCCTGGGAAATAAAATAGAAGGGAGCTTGTTGCGTATCCCGCTTGCCCTTCAGTGCTGTGCGTGGAAGGGTCTCTCTGAACTAATTAACTCTTTAGGCCTTCTAAGGGGAGGGGCCCATGCCTCACTCTTATGACACTTTCAGCTGTCTCCACCAACTGGGGACAGCCTAGCCAAGGAGGTGTCAGTTATCTACTGAGCCCACAGTCCCTGCATTGTTTACCGTGTGCCAAGCCTTCAGTGCGGGGCAGGGATACAAACAGAACAAGGGGTGGCAAATTGCGGCCAAACCCAGCCAATGATCTCACAGTGGATTTTCCGTTTTTAAATGGTGGGAAAACATAAAAAGAAGACTCTTATTTCATGGCATGAAAATTATATCAAATTTAATCTTCAGTACCCATAAAGTTACGTTGGGACACAGACATATCCCTTCATTTGTGAGCTGTCACTGAGTTTCAGCAGAGACTGTGAGGGTAGCACAACCTAAAGTACTTACAACCCGGCCATTTGCAGAAAGGTTCGCTGAGCCCTGGAATACAACGTACTGCCTGCTCTCCACCTGCTTCCGGGAGACAGTCAGGGAAATGAGCAGTTAAAATACAACATGAAAAGTGCCGATGGAGAAATGTACGTGAGAACTAATGGGGGAAGATGCGTCATGCTGGTTGGCGAAGTCCATGGAGGGAGAAAATCTTGATGCAATTTTAGGGAAGAGCAGAAACTAGGAAGGGCCCAGATGGAGGCAAATGCCTAGACCTATAAACACACAAAATCATGGGATATTTTTAAGGAACCCTGTGTGGCGTGGGGTGGCAAGAATGAAAGATGCTGTTGAGGAGCAGCAGCAGGAAAGGGGCCTGTGGGTGGCACCTGGGACTGAGACTACACATGCTGGGTGTGACTGACCAGCCTGACACCGAGGACCATCTCAGTAGTGTGGAAGCTGAAGGGGAGGGGCGGGTGGAGAAGGTGAGGGACAGTGCAATAGCCCAGGCAGGTGATGAGGCCTGCGTTAAGAGTGGTGGGAAGCTGCTAGAATTAAAAGAGATTAATCAGGGCAGGGGAGGGCCCATCAGGTGTGACTCACAGGCCGACAGGTAGACAGGAGCAGCAGTCACTGAAACGCTGGGTGTCAGAACAGGGCCAAGGGAGAGAAAAGTCCTAGGTTCCTTTTGCACATTTTCTCTTTGTAGAATTTCTGGGAAATACCAAGTGGATATGGCCAGTAGGCAGCTGGACTTAAGCGTGTGGAGCTTAGGATAGAGGTTGGAGCTGGAGATTTATATGTGATGGCTGGAATCAGTGGCTGCAGGGAAAATGCTTTGGCTTGAGGGACACAGACATGGCGAGACGTGAAGGGTGGCAGGGCCAGAGCAGGAGAGAGTGGGGTCGTGCACGGCGAGGAGGGCGGATCTTCCAGGGGAGGAGCCAGTGGCCCACAGCGCAGGTGCAGGTGAAGAGAGGTGCGAAGGTGAGACTGGGCCACACTGAGGTTTTGTTCTGCAGGGCTGCTGGAAGACAGAAGCAAGATCAGCCTGCCTTTCACCTCCAGTGGGGAGAGCTTTCCAGAAGGGGCTGAGCTTTCCCAGCTGCTAGAGAAGGAGCCAAAGCCAGAAAGAAGCTGGCACATTGGGAAAAGATCGTTATTTTGTGAATCTTCATTCACTTACTCTAAATTAATAAAGCCCCACACATGCAGAAACATTAGCAAGGAGAATGGAAAACATGGGATATACCATACCAAAAGCCATTTCTCTCTTCCCCTTCTTCCAAGAGAAACAATTTCCTAACAGGAATTATCTATGTAAAGAATCACATCACAATCTTGAAATTTTTTACTAGGTCACAGGATAGAATATTAAGGAAACTAACATATGAGCATTTTTATATTCAGGTTAAACATTTCATTAATATTTTAATTACAAACATCTTACTCATGTCATGGAATGAAATAGAAGGGTTTATAAATTTTAATTATGGGTAGATGGTAGGTTCTGTTTGGAATTTTTATCCACTGCCTATATGATTTAAGAGAAATGAAAACTGAAGCCAACAACAATGAAATAGCCTATTACAAGTCACTAAGGTAAAGAGATTTTAATTAGATATTTCAATTTAGATCTTTTAAAATAATTATTGTCACTCCTCCAAAATAGAACAACACATACATGTGTAGTGTACTCTGAAAATTATTAAAATCATGCTTTGTGAGTCTGCAGTAGACAGTTTATTCACTGAAGAAGAAATGGAAAATTAGTTGTATCTGTTTTCACTTGCCACTAAAGTTCACTAATAGTCTCTTTTTAAGAACTGGCGTTAGTTCATATACTGGAGTGTGGGAAACAAATGGAAATCTACCAAATCCTAAAAGCTTTAATTAACACAGAAGATAGACATTGATTGATAGGCTTTTTAAACCAAACGCAGTTTTTATTAAATGCAGGTTTGCAGAATTATTTATTTTTAGAAATCATGAGGGTTGTTATAATTCCCCTGTCTCCTATCCAAATGTACTACAATGTACCCTTTAGGATAAAGACCAGAGAAGAATTTACCCATCTCAGTCTTTGCTGTTACCCAAAAGATATTTTGATCCTATCTACTTCTTAGTCAGTATAACATCCCTTCTGGCCACTGACTATTCAGCGGGCAGAGGACACTGGTGATGACTGGCTTTGGCCAAGGATGCTGAGGTCTAAGCTCTAGCAGAACAAGCACACCGGACCCGGCAGCAAGAGGCAGGCTCTGATTCTGAGCTCAGTCACTAACTATGGACCTTGAGCAAACCATGCCACATCACTTCCCTGGGTCTCAGAGTCCTCATCCTCCAAAGTGAGACAGTGGGATTAAATCATACCCAATATATATATATTTTTTAATTTTAAAATTCAGTGACTATGTTTGTCCATCAGGTTCTTTTTGATCTTGAATGAGAGCCCTGTGATATATGAGGCTACTCCTTTGCTAACAAATTTTATCATCTGTCCAAGGATGGAGGAGCAGAATTGAAATGTCATTCAACTGAAATTAACTGATTCTATGCTCCCAATTATAGGAGAACTCTAGGATGTCTTTATTATCTATTAATATAAAAGTATTGGGCTCATTGCTTTCTTTTATTGAAAAACCATATCCATAGAATTTTTTTTCTCAAGCAAAGCACTGTTGGGTAGAAACTTAGATAATATAACAATTCTTCTGACTAGTGAATTCTTTTAATCCCTTTTTTAAAAAAATTCAACATACCATATCTTTTATAATGTGTAACAAAGTTTGCACATTATATATATTACATATGTATATTTGCACATTATAATATTTGAGGAATATTCTTTGAATATGCCAATCATAGATTTATCCTCCAGGGTTATTAGTAGAAAGATCAAGAGAGTGTCCTATCTATCAAAGAATAAAACAAAATAGAATAATTGATTGATCATAGGCTTCTTAGAAAAACAAGTGATCACATGAATGGACATTGCTTCCTTTTTACTCTCTCTGTTCTGCCTGGAAATAGCAGGGAAAAATCCTTATCTGCCTCGCAGGTTTTAGGCCTGGGCACAACCATTTTGTCACTATCAGGGTTCATGACTGTTTGATGCAGGCAAACATTTGATGGCCAGGCCAGCAAAACAGGAGGAGGCTACAGTTTACTGGGGCTGAATGCAAAACCTTTTACAGAATTTTGGCTCTTTTGCCCCGTGCCAGGCCCTCTGCCCACATTTCCCGTACCACCCCCCAACTTGGGGCCAAACACACTGTCATGAAATATGGACCCCATCCCTAAACCCTTTCCAAATCTAGCACTGGACTGCATGTGTCAGTTTGTCTTTGATGTCAGAAAATATTACTTTAATGTTCAAAAAACAATACTCAAGCCCCTTTTCTGTTCTCATAGCACAGTCACAACTATATTAAGTCAATCCTTGTTGTCCCTTAGCTCCCAGTGATGATGGCTACGCTACTCTTTCTCTCTCCCTCTCCTTTAGCAAAGATTGGCCGAGTTCTTACCACGGGCCAGGCACTGCAGTAGGAACTGGTACCCAAAGGCAAACAAGGCAGGGTTCTGTTTCAGGAAGCACACAGCTGCTTAGGGACCACAGGCACATGGACAAGTTGGTGCAGCACAGGCAGTAAGAAGATCAACATAAATCAGTGCAGATATTTCCTGTGTGGCATGGTAGACAGTAGAAGGAGGGAGTGATTGATTTTGTTTGAGTGCCTTGGAGAAGAAATTATGAGAGAATCTGAATCTTGAAGCATGATTAATAGTTCATCATGCAAAAAAAAGTAAGAGAGTGGGCATTCCAGGAAATTCTGTTTTATGATTTTAGCTTGGGTTTGCTAAGAAGCCAGAATTAGCAGAATTCAGTGCAAGAGGAGAGAGGAGTTGTAGTGACCTCTAGATTTCTGGTTTGCATGACTTGGGGGATGGTCATTAACTGAAATAGGCATGGCAGGATAAGATCAAACTCAACCTGCGCCAGAACCTTTCAGAAAAGCTTCATTAGCTGTCACGTATTAATAATGCAGTATTAGACTTCGTCTGACAATTGGGCTTTCCCATCTTGTTCTCTTTCCAGAAAGTGATGTCATCAGCGTTGGAGAGCCAGCACAGATGTGCCCTTTGCTTCCAGGCTGATGACTGCAGATGTCATGGAAAGGGGGACATTGAGAGTGTCAGAGACAGAGTGAACACTAATTCTCTTTTGTGTGCTCTCAACAAACCGTCATCATTTAGAGTCTTCACTATTGTACTAATCATTTCTTCCTGTGTGCCGTTACCTACTTTGGGGGTGGGGTGGGCTGGATCATCAATATTTGGAAGTTATCTAGACCCTAATGTGTTTTGTGTCTTGGGAAGTTTCAGAATAATTTTTTTTATTGATACATAATAATTGTACATATTCATGGAGTACATGTTATATTTTGATACAAGCATATAACATATAATGATCAAATCAGGGTAATTGGGACATGATTCACCTGAAACATTTATCATTGCTTTATGTTGAGAACATTTGAAAACTTCTAGCTATTTTGAAATATAATAGATTATTAACTGTAGTTGCCCTGTTGCATTACTGAACACTAGAACTTTTTCCTTCTATTTAACAGTATTACCCATTAACCAACACCTCTTCATTACCCCTTCCCACCACCCTTACCAACCTCTAGTAGCCACCATTCTATTCACTACCTCCATGAGATCAATTTTTTTAGGTCCCATGTATGAGTGTGAAAATGCAATATTTGTCTTTCTGTGCCAGAATAATTTTTTGTCCTTGTCTTGTTTCTTGCACAGAAGATGATATTATCGATGGTAATGATGAATCTGTGTTTGAGCCCTTGAGCTGTAAGCTCTCATCATCAGCATGCCATTCTCAACCTGGTTTGAGGAATTTTACTTGGTTCTATGCATTTGTGAGCGGAGCAAAGCTCTGTACCATTTATATTTGGTGATAGAAAAATCAACACATATTTTACAGATGTCAGTGCACTTTATGTGTTCTATCTCTTTACATTATTTGTTCCTATACAGACAACATTGGAGATACATAGTCACAAAATTCCCGTATGTCATTAGGACACTGCAGTTTCCAGAGGCATGGGTTTTAGGATATTAATTTATGATAGCTTTGTTTTGTGAGCTTAGTGACTTTTGCAATGACATATATTATCTTTCAGTCTTCATCTCTCTAAGTTTTATCTTTCTGCATTTTTTGCATTAAACTTCATATATTGTTCAGTCAACCAAAAACTGTTCTGAACATACAAAGAAATAACCATGGCTTATGGTATTTCTTTGATTTATATTAACAAGATTCAACTATGGGGCAGTTACTTTTGAAGTGATTACCTCTATACTCACATCTAAGTTTCTATAATTATTGGGCATTTGAATTTGGGGTAGGTTGGAAAATAGTGCCAGGAAGATTAATGCATTTTGTTATATTCTAGCACAAAGATCATCACAACAAGGGTATCTTGGATTACTGTTTCATTGGGTTGATTTTCTCTGGAGCAACCATACTCTGGTTTTCACCAAGTATCAGTGAAAATTAAGGAGTCAAAAGTGGGGCCAATTTATGAGATGGGCTCTAAACCATTCTTCTAGCACAGGGGATTAAAGAGAACCCAACCCACATTCTGTTTCCAGTGTACACTGACTTCCCCGAATGACATGGGTTATATTTATAAAGCTTAGATAAATATACATATATATGTATATGTGTGTGTGCATCTATATATGTAAATGAGAGAGAGAGAAAGAGAAAAATCTTGGCAAGAGAGAATGGTGAAATTTAACCTAAAATTCTTGAGCATTCTCACAATCAAGAGCCTTTTTTTTGGCCAAATATCTGCTGTGAGCTGTGAGTTCTTAAGCTTTCCCAGAGGTCATTTGGATTGAACAGCACACGGAGCTTTACTGTGTTCCTCTGTGGTCTCACCACGAGCTTGCGTTCCCTGGGAAAGCTGAGGGTGAGCGTCACTGCCCAGAGGAGGCTCTCACCACTGACAGTGTCACCTTCGAATGAGGCTCCCCAGCCCTTCCCCGCCATGGATGGGGAGGATAGGAAGTGGCTGTTTCACTGGCACCTCTAATGACATAACAGTGTCAGTGACACACAGGATATTAAAGATGGCAGCTAATCATATAAACTTCACTCAAATCACAACTTATTCATATTTTAAATGACGGTGATGTAGTTTGTCCACAAGATCTGTTTTAGTCAGTTGGGCTGCCAAACCAAAATACCATGAACTGGGTTGCTTAAGTGGCAGACATCATTTCTCCCAGCTCTGGAACTGGGAAGCCCAAGGTGACAGCAGCATATTTGGTGTCTGATGAAGGCTCTTTTTCTAGTTTGCAGACAACCATCTTCTCGCTAGGCCCTTTCCCACGTGGCCTTTCTTTGGTGTGTGCACACAGAGAGGGAGAAAAAGAGGAAGAGATCTCATGTCTCTTCTTCTTTTTGTAAGGGCACTAATCCCATCTTGAGATGCCCACCCTCATCTAACCCTGATTACCTACCAAAAGTCTCATCTCCAAACACTATCACATTGGGGATTAGGGCTTCAACATATGAATTGGGGGGCACAAATATTTAGTCCATATTAAGGTCTTTTGGTTGGTGATTCTTTAACTAGAGGAGACTGCCATACTTTGAAGATTTAGGTTGGGTAGAACTGTAATACTCAAGGTTTACATTTAGACAAATTTGGGTTCCAGTTTCAGCTCCAATTCTTATGTCTTCATGATGTTGGACAAGTTGTTAAATCTCTCTAGGTCTCAGTTTTCTCAACTGTACAATTGTTCAGTAATAGCACCTAATTTGAGAGTTGCTGTCAAGCTTAAATGCAAATCATTCATGTAAAGCTCTTAGCACAGTGTTTGGCACAAAATAGAACCTTGGTAAAAACTTATCTTATAAATTATGAGAAACAACCAAACCTATCCAAGCAAAAGCTGAGACTGGTAACGCAAGAGATGAAATTGTTTGACCAGTGCTTTGGTGGTTAATATAAGATAAAATTTGTTTGTATTTGACTATAAATTTTGCAAGTCTCTGTTAATTATAACACTTTAGGTGTTAAAGTAAACATAGACAAATGGTTGTGCGTGTGTGTGTGTGTGTGTGTGTGTGCCCGTGTGCACATACATGTGAGCATGTGACCATATGTACCTTCGTAGCATTCCTGTCATTTCTTTTGGTAAATAGCTCAGATTACACCACCATAAAGAACTTCAACTAACACACCAGTTCAAAATTTAGAATGTATTTCACTTACATAAAAACTGTTTTTTATTTCAATTAAACCAGAAAATATTTAAGCCTGCTTTGCTTTTCAAGATTATTCCCTGACAAAAATGTTCCTTTGTACACCAGTAAGAAGATGCTCCAATTAAATGTTACTGGCAAGAAAATGACAAAAACTAACCCAGACAGCCACACGTGCACAAGCACACTTCTCAACTCTCCACATTCCCATAAATCACACTTTGTGGACATTCATACCGTTAATAATGTAGCAAGCATCCTAAAATATTTAATACTTACATTTTATAGAAATTACAATTGCTTTTCTCTTTGGGCTTAGTGACTCAGATGAAAAAGTAAATCCAAGTCTGCGCTCATATGACCTGAAATGTCAAGGTGACAAATTCATTTGATCATCAGTAAAAAGGCAGAGCAGCATGTTTTTTAAAAGCTGGATTTCCAACACAATGAGCCAGAGCTGAATGGGTCCTTACCCTTGAGTGATCATAATAGCCATATCTTCTCACTGTGCCTTTTATAACCACTAGTTACAAAACTAGTGGTTACAAAAGGCATTTGCCACAACTCCGGAACATTTAAAGAAGAAAGGGTAAAAATGCACATTACAGAGGACAACCTTGGGAGTGGGGTGGGGTTCATTGTATTACAGTAAAATTTAGGCTTCTACAGGGCAAGGACTTCTTAAATGCTTATGGGAAATAAAACAAAGTCTAAACATCATTCATAACTTAATGTAATTAAGAAGCAGCAGCCCATAGCTGGAAATTCAAGGGGATTATGTCTTCATGAAAACTTCAAGAAATTCTCTCTCTTTAAATTCAGTTCAAAATATACTATAAAGACCTGTAGGATTTATTTCTGCACATTGGGTAGATTTATGTATTTAGAAAAGAGCTACCAGAAATATATTCCCAGAAAGTGACTGTAAGCTCTAGTGAGGGATCTGATTTCTGGCCTTGCAAAGGAAATCAATAAAAAAGAATAGGATCCTGCGAGACCAATGGTTCCCCCCTCAGTGAAGCTCTCCCTACCCACCCCCATTGCTGCTCTTACCCAAAATGAACCTGTCTAGGGCTGTAATTGTTTTGTGATTAGTGTGAATGAATGCTCCTCACCACATAGATTCACTATTGATTTTTTAATTAATAATAATGTCTTGTATTTATATAGTTACTATCTCAGAGGAAATCTGAGTGCTTTATAGTTGATGAATTCCAATTTATCTTCATACTATCTGGCTGAATGTAAAGATTAGATATTCCAATTTCATTTTAAGGAGGAAAAATCAAACCCAAAAGGTTTAATCATTGGCCATGGAGATTTAGAAAGCTAATAATATTATCACCAATTAAAATCTGGTAGTCTTGACTTTTGATTCTAGCTGTTTCCTGAAAACATCTGGTCAGTTAGGTCAACTTTAGATTATTCCTTTGGAAAAAGAAGTAGATCGAAACAATTATTTGAAATTGTTCTGAGTAATGGAAGTTTACATTTCTCCTCATTATTTTGGTGGTGTACAATAATTATGCTTAAGACATTTTTACTTGCTAGACCACATGCATTTTTTAATGGCCTGTGTCAGTATCTTTGGAGTCCTTCTATGTCACATGAATCAGAAGTTTATCTCCTGGTATGGGATCTATGCAAAACTTGAGTTTTGATAATTAGATTGGTGTGATTCTTCAGGGACTGGTATCTCCCTCACCTACCCAGTATTGATTTAACTAACAAAAAGTGAAATAACCTCCCCAACAAAAACATGCTCAAAACCCTTAAGTCATTGCACCTATGGGAAGATTACTACCATCCTTCCAGTCACCCACTCTTCCAGCCTCACATATACGGAACTCTGATTTCCCCCTTTCTTCCATTACAATTCCTATCAGTTTTACCTCGGGGTTTATTGCTTTTTTCTCTGTGCTCTCCTTACCGCCACCACTTTGCTCTTCACGTGTAAGTTGGCAACTTCCTTCGTTGTCTCCACACCTTCCTCAGTCCATCTTGTATTAACTTTCCTGATAAATTTCCTGTAATTTTTTGAAGTTTTGAATTATTCAGGCACACAGAACAGTATGTTGAACAGCCATATCTTCACCACCCTGTTTGACAGATGTGACATTCAAGATAATAGTTGAAATCCCTCTATGAAGCCCCTCCCCACTGTCACAAATCAGCTGTTACTGTTCTCATGCCTGCTCTTATGTGTTTACCGTATATATGTGTATTCATAAAAATGTGTGATATTTATCCACTCCAGGTGTTTCGTTTTGCAACTTTCACTTTTTCATTGTGACTTTGATATTTTTCATTATAGTTTTGAAATGTATCCATGTTGATGCATATGACTTTATTCCCTTTATTTCATTGCTGTAGTCCCTTGGTTCTATAATTTTTCTATTCTTTTGAGGATGGACCTTAAGATCACTTGTAATTTTTTTCCTCAAATACAAACAGTGAGATGTAATAAATGTTTCTGACCATGCTTCCTTTTTCAGCTTTGTGAGAGCTTCTCTAGGGCATATACCCAAAGGTCTAAATGCTGGGAGGCAGGCACTGCTCATTTTCAAACTCATCTTTACAAAGTGGTTGTGCCAACTGCCATGCTCACCTGCCTTACTTCACCAAAAATGGGCTCTTCCTTGGCCTCTGCATCGACTTTCCATGGAATTTCAACTTTCTCCAAGAAAAGAGCTCTTCCTCACGTCTGTCTCTGAGGGACTTCCCCCAAGGACTCATTTCGTGTGAAGGGTCACAAATTCAAAAGCATTTGGACTACACACTGAAATGTAAATGTGTGACAGTGCAGGGTGTGTGGTAGGGCCGGGGTGGATGATGACAGCCCCATGTGCTAGTGCCTCATACCTGACTTATGGGCCACCAGTTTGTAGTCCCCGAGTTTCTCATATTACCTTATTTATTTTCCTGAGAGTGTCTCAGAAACGTGTAATCATCCGATTCCCTTTGTAGCAATGAAGAACAAGGATCTTGGAACCAGCCTGGCTGAGTTTAAATCTTGGCTCCTCCACTATTTGTGTGCTCTTGAGCAAGTTCCTTCACATCCCTGTGGCTTCATCTTGTTTGTGAAATGGGGGAAATGCTAGCACCTACTTCCTAAGTCTGTGCTGAGAACCACATGAGATAATTTACATGAAGCTCTCAAATAGCTGTTCAATACAGTTTTGTTGAATTGTTGAGCAAAGCACAAATAACAGAAAGTCATATTGTTCCTACTCTGTGTCAGGCATTGTTTAAGGAGCTGGGGAGATAGAACCCTCAATATCTCTATGTCTCTAACTCAACAGAGCAGAAGAATCATGGTTGTAGAACGTGAATCATCATGTCACTCCTCTACTCAGACACGTATCCCTAATGAGGTCCCATCACACTGGAATGAAGTCAATGTCTTTGTGACGTCCTACAGGGTCCTACATGATCTGCCTCCAGTTGCTTCTGATGGCAGCTCCATTGCTCCTTACCTGCTCAGTCTGGCCCATGTGGGCTTCCAAATGTGTGAAGCAACTTCCTCTTAATATCTGTTAGCTGTCTCTTTCCTAAATTAAGTTGCCAGCTGGGTCCAAGCCCCTAACATTTTGCTTGGCACACAACGGGCAGTCAAGACATGTATGTTAAATCAGTAAATGGGCCTAATGATTCTCCTAAGACCATGTAAATGCCCAAGGCATATTCTAAGCCATCATGGAGCCAAGTAATTATATCCGTGATAGCTTAACTCTCTGCATGTTGGTGTATCCGTATTCTTTAAGTATAGATTATTCCTGTGTAGCATGGGTAGTAGCTTACCATTAGCCATAATATTTGGGTAGACAGCATGTCATGTTCTTCAGTGATGGTGAATAACAGACAGTTGAATATTTCTTGAATCCCTTGAATCTACAAAACAACATTCCCGACCTTTGATTATCACCAGTCTTTTTTCTTTTCCCTCAAATTTTAGGTCTCATTGTCCATGAAGGAGCTGCAGTTTACAGGGTTTTTAAGCGCTGGCGAGCTGTGAATTTGCACTGGGATGTATTAAACTATGACAAAGCCACAGACATCGAAGAGAGCAGCCGGGGAGAGTCTTCCACAAGTAGGACTTTGTGGTTGCCATTGACAGCTCTGCGGAACAGAAACTTGGTCCACCCAACACAGTTAACCTCACCCCGGTTTCAGTGTGGGTACGTGTTGTTGCATCTGTTCAATCGGATGAGGCCCCATGAAGATTTGTCGGAAGATAACAGCTCGGGGGAGGTTGTGATGAGAGTGACTTCAGTGTGACAGAAGCATAAGATGATGCAGTGTGGACCACCCTGCACCTTTTGGAATGTAGTTGCAATGAATGGTGAAACCATAGCACTTCTAAAAACAAACATCTATGAACTTTTTAAAATTTATGCTTTTTATATGAACATTTGAATTGCAAATACATTTTTCTGAAAAAAAGAGTCCTCTTGTTCTTTGTTTTCCGATTTGTCACATCTTTTATGAGTTGGTACTTGAAATCATTATACATATAATTTTAACTGTACTTGGTTAAAAGAATGATGAAAGTTATCCTTAAGCTAAAAGTATTTTTTCCTGCTTATTTTAAATATATTTTTATCAAACGTTTTGCTCTACGTGTAATCTTTCAGACATGTGACACATGGGTAAGAGTTTAGAATGCTGTGAGCAGGTTCCAAAGTGCCTATCAAGTATGCAGCACAGAGGGGCTTCTCCTCATGCCTCGTGCTGGTTGGCAAATCTGAGCATGACATTTTTGTTCTGATGAAATAGCCTGTCCCCAGGAATGCAAGTTCTAGGAATTATGGCTTGTTTCCTAATTTCTGAAACAATACAGAGCGCTTGTAGAAATATAAAAATAAGTGGAATAAAATAGTTTTACTTCAGTATGTATTACATCAGCAGGGCATCCTGCATACTTACAAGCCTCAAAGCTTACCAAAATGTTGCATCCAGTACCTGTAATACAGCCTAACATTTGCGTAATCCTCTAACAGACCTCTCACAATTAATTTAGTTAATTATTAGTGTCTTGAAGTCCATGTGCACCATCTTAATTAGATTTTCTTTTCTTCTAAGTAAAGACGTATATACCACCTTAATCACTTAAACACTAATTCTATTACTTGGTTTAATGAAGTCCTATGAAATATTTTCGCCAGCAGTGAGAAGTCTTTCTCTTTCACCAGATGAGTATTTTTTAAATGAAAAGAGGAAAAGAAAAATGAGCCTATTGACTCCCCAGGAACAGGCTGCTAACTATTGGTATCTGGGGATTTTCCACATTTTTATCCACCTAATGAAGGTAATTGGCACATTTGAATGAACAATGGCAGAGCAGATGAGAAGGCAGGAAGTCACGCTTTCCCTAGAAACAAGAGTTGGACATGCTGGTTGTTTGAAGTAATTAATGACTAGATTTAAAAGCATATAAAGTAAAATGTTTTATATTCTATTTTCTAAAAATAATTTTTTAGTGATTAATAATAGAATAGATCATGTTGACATAATACAGTAGTTCACAGAGTAGCACTATTATATTATATGATTCCTCCATAGAAAATTCTCCCAATACTTGATATTTTTCCAGTTAAAAAAACATTTTACAAATGACAATGATGTGACAATTTGCAGAAATGTGAAGAATGAATCATGAAGTCACAAAGGAAGGAAAATTCAGCCATTATTTAGGAGCAGATATAGGAGGTGAGCGTGTTAAACGTTCTATTTCACACTTTGTTTGCTTGTTGTAATATGATGTCCCGTGAGCACCATCCTGGGTGAGGTTCCTGGACAGTTTATTCACTAAGGTGAGTAGTCAACAGCACATTTCATGGAGAATAATTTTGGTTACTAATGTCATTACATTTAGAATAATTTGTGTTAAAAATGCTGCACTAAGAGACTTTAAACACAGGTTAGACTACCACTTCCAGTGTATAGCCAGACTGCCCTTTGAATAAGTGCACACCTCACTCAAAAACAAAAAGGGAGAGAGGGTGAGAACCCCTCTGCCTGTGATGTCTGTGTGGGTGCATGAGTCCCCGTGAAAGGGACATGTGCCCTAGTTTCCCTCCCTCCCAGGCCGTTGCCCTTGGATGTTACCTTTGTCTACACCCCGTATTTCCCCTCACCTCTTCATGCCCATCACACACACACACAGCCTGAATCAATCTTGGAATAAGAAATCTGGCAGAATTTCCACTTAACATAATATACCATCCATGATATGATTGCAGAGAAACTCAAAAAGAAACACTCCAAGGGTGGGGAGTGCATTTAGAGAACAAATTCACTGCTTTAAAATAATT
The DNA here is from genome assembly GCF_020740605.2 of Lemur catta. Taxonomy (NCBI): domain Eukaryota; kingdom Metazoa; phylum Chordata; class Mammalia; order Primates; family Lemuridae; genus Lemur; species Lemur catta. The sequence goes on along the minus strand of NC_059139.1, from coordinate 10,606,111 downwards.
AAAATTCTTAACACTGCACTATATAAATTATGTTATAAACAATTAACTTTTCAATTGTGAATGCCATAATTCAAACTCAGGCCACCTTAAATGTAAAAAAAAAAATTATGGTAAGGAAATGAGTGGGAAATATTTTAAATTATTATTTTTGAAATCTTTTCCAATGTTACACAAATTTAGAACCTGTATTCAGCCTGTCTCTTTTCAGTCGTGAATTTGCAGCACGAGCCTTTACCTTCTGTGTGCTGGGCACTGTGAGCAGCGGGGCCCGGGGGAGCCAAGTTCACGGGGAGGCTCCACATCTTATGTATCTACATACAGGTGAGCTGAGAGAAGCGGCAGTTCAGCGGGGTGGCCATTTGTCCCTCAGGCACCTGGAGAAGGTGTCACTGAGGATCTGACAGGACCTGGGTCTTGAAGGGAAAAACAACACTCTGGAACAGCTGGGGGCGGAAAGAGAGGCATGCTCCAGCAAAGGAGAGAACTCATGTTGGGGGGAGCACAGGCTATAGGTGAAGACATGATCCCACCCTACAGGGCTGGCTGGGTGCCTGGGACCGAATCCCACACAGAAGATGGTATTCAAGCAGCAGGTGGTAAGATTGGGCAAGGTCATTTCTGGGGGATGGGTGTTCCCCACAACTTGCTGTAAATTCAATAATGCAGTAGAAATATTCGGGCATCAGATGGGCTGTGCTGCTTTCCTCCCCTCTCCCAGGAGACAGCAAAACCCAGAAAGCACATCATAGATCTTGGGATAGTTTCTCCATTTTTAAAAGTGCCCCCCAATCACTTTCCAGAGTAAATAAATTTTACCATTAGATTTTTCCCTAAATAATCAAATTATCATTTGTTATTCTGTACATACCAATAACTAAAAACATGCCACAATAAAGCAAGCTCTCTCTGTTGCTTTTGTTTCAGCCCGGGACTGCTTCTCTTTTCCTTTCGATTTTTTTCCCCCATAGGTTAGGGATATTAGCATGACCTATTGGTTTTGATGATGTGCAAATGCTCCAACCTCCCTTGTCTGTAGAGTTAAACGGCAAAATAAATTTGTCTTTGCTGCTCCACAATTAGATTAACTGTCATCGAACAATTGATATTTCTTTCTTTCTTTTTTTTTTTTGTAGAGACGGGGTCTCACTCTGTCAACCAAGAATGGAGTGCAGTGGCATAATGATAGGTCACTGCAAACTCAAACCATTGGGCTCAAGCAGTCCTCCTGCCTCAGCCTCCTGAGTAGCAGGGACTACAGGTGGACACCACCATGCCTAGCTAATTTTTCTTGTTTTTTTTTTTTGTGATGAGATCTCTCTGTGTTGCTCAGGTTGGTCTTAAACTCCTGGCCTCAAGCAATCCTCCTGCCTTAGCCTCCCAAAGTGCTGAGACTACAGGAGTAAGCCACTGTGCCCAGCCCAATGTGTGATTTTTAAACACAGGTCATGCTCTGTCCGTATTTTTCTTTATAGCTTTTTTCTAATGTACACATTTTAATGACAGTAGGTTACAAACATCTAATATTTTAAATTTTGTTTTCAAGTTCATCCTTTTTCCAAAATGTGGCAAAGTTTGTTTTCAAATTATATATAAAATAAATAACATATATTAAACAATAATGGATAAACATTAATAACATATATTAAACAATATGGATAACATAATATATAATTATATAATTATGTATATATTATATAGTGACATAATTTATAGAAAAATAATTTCATGTTCTATATATTAAGACATAATTAGTTAAAGACCTTAAAGAGATACTTTAGGCAATTAGCTCAGTGCCAGTTTATCAGTTAAGGAAAAAACATTTCCATCACATGTGCATGATGCAGAATTGCAGCAGATGCTATGATTTATAGCAAAGCTCAAAGTTCTGGGCCCCGGTGCTATCTAGAGACTAATTCATTAGTTTCGTAAAGGTGCCATTTTCCACACCATAGATTTAACTAGTTAATTAGTCAAGGAGATCCAAATTGTTTTAAGGCATTTTCTCCCTAGGAAATATAGGATACTGAGAGCCAATGGGAGAATGAAAATAATGCACACTTTCTTATAAAGTTTTGGTGGTGTTTTATTTTAAAATCTATAAACCTTAATCCAAAGCATTTTATGATAATTTTCCAAAACGGGTCAGCAGTCACTAAATTTTCTTGCAACTTTTCATATTTTTGAGGATTTTCTATATGCAACGTGGCTTTTCAGGGGAAATAATCTTTTTCTGATACTACAAGTAGGAAAAAAAAAGTCTGCTCTGAGATGCACGGAGAATGGAGCTTTATGCGTGTAGATGCACAGTGGGGACCTGGGCATTTCACAATCACTGTGAGCCCATCGAGCGGGGAGATTGGTGGCAGCTGCTGGACCTCAGAAAGGGCATGGGCTGTGGGCGAGAACTGTGGAGAGAAGCACCTTCTTACAGTGGCACATTGAACTCTTCATTATGGTGACTCGGGGGCTTTGGGACCACGGAGATCTGCTCCAGAAGCTGCTGTGACAGCAAGGACTCTAAATGGGATCTCTAAATACTTAGTGGGACACTCTTCCCATTATACTCTTGAAAACATCAGGATTTAGTAAGAGGAAAGAACCAAAGCACTGATTAGGAGACCGGGAGAAGATAAACACTTCACCCCTTACAATGTTACTGGGTTTGTTAGCTGCAGCTCTTGGGATGCTCACGTCTCTACACCCCCATCCTTGTTCGCTAATGCTGGCATGGGCAGCTGAGGTGGCGTTACCTCCGTCCTGCCATTGTGATGGTCACAGGGGGCCCAGCTTGCTCCTTTCAGGCACGTTCATAAGGACCCACTCCCCACGTGAGCCGGGGAGGCTGCCCTTGAAAGGAGACAGGTAGAAAGTCAGGAGCCACAGCACCAATGGAGGGGAAAAGGAACAGGGGGGGCACAGCGACCATGAGCCCCAAAGTCCTCCTGTGAGGTGACATGAAGGGAAGGCCACCTGGGAACACAGGACAAGGGACAGGCTGATTTCAAGAAGTTTATGATCTTGTGGAGAATGAAGTCAAGTCCACTGACTTTTAGAACAAAGTCGTTTAAGTGCTGTGTTGTGGAAATGAGAATTTAAGGAAAGAATACACGGGAAGGACAAATGACTCAGACTGAGGGTTCAGGAAAGGTTTTCTACAGGAGGTAACCTCTAAACGGAGAACCTGAAGAAGCAGGAGGTGGCTCAGGTGGCAGAGGCAGAGTGTGCACAGGAAGCAGGCACATTTGGGGAGCAGCAGAATGACTTGGCGATTTACATGTAAGGGGCAGAGAGAGAGAGAAAACACGTGAGAGCCGCCCAGGATGGCTGCTGGGTCTGCAGGGTGAGGGAGCCACATGCCAACCCTGAAACAGAGAGCTCAGGGTGTAGGAGGTGGCAGAATGATCCTGAGTTCTCTGGTGGCTTTGCTGAGTTTGTGTGCCCGTAGACAGTGACGTGGAAGTGTCCAAGAGGCAGCTGGATGTGTGAATCCAAAGCTCAGGGGCAAGGTCGCTGCTGGAAATGTACATGTCAGGGGTTTATAGCTGGACCCAGCACTTGAGGGGGGAGAGAGAGTGAGAAGGAGCAGACAGAGTGGGGAGGGAAACCAAGGGAGTTGGATGTTTATAGAAGCCAAGTGGGGAAAGACAGCTTCAAAAAGGAAGGCAAGGTAAGACCACCAAATGTCATTGAAAAGTATGGTCAGGACCACAGAGTGTCTGGTGGCAGTTATCAGCAAGGAGGGTCTCAGTGCTCTGGATGGAAGTGGTTTCAGTGGAATTTCGGTGGGGGAGAAACCATGATCTAATCGTGGATGACAGTGACAGTAGGAGGTAGCTGTTTTCCCAAAGCAGGATTTCCATTTCTTCATCTCTTTTTTCCTTATTATTCCTTGGTTTTTTTTTTTCTTCTCCTTTATTTCATGATGTGAGTTCCTTAAGCACGTAGAGATGGGGTTGGGAAGGAGCCAGGGGTGTGGGCACGACTGAGAAGTTGACATAGTGAATAAGTGAGGAAGAGGAGCGTTATACTTGCTCCCCGAGGAGGGCAGAGAGGGCGGGATCTGGAGCCCTGCACAGTGTTTGAGGTGCAGCTTCACCCGGAGCGGAGGGAGGGAACACGGGTTGGTTAAGTGTGTGGCTTTGGTAGAAGGAAGTCAGGGCCCCTCTGCCAGGAGCTCTCATTTTCTCTTTAAAACAGGAGACAAGTCATCTAAACCCAACCTATCCAAACCCAAACTCTTTGTTTCTTCTTGAAAACCTGCTCCTCTGCCATCTTCACAAAAGAAATTGCATTCTTGCAGTTGGCTGCTCAGGCCAAATCCTTCATTTCCTTGTATCCCACCTTCAATCCACCTTCAATTCTATTGGTTCACTTGTTAACCATTTTCCGGAATCTAATCACTGGTCATCACCTCCTTTGGTGGTATAAGTCACCATTATGTCCCACGAGGCTGTTGCCATAGCTCCCTGAGGCCAGTTGTACTGGGTGGAATTGTGTCCCCCTGAAATTCATGTCTACCTGGAATCGCAGAATGTGACCTTCTTTGGAAACAGGGTTTGCATGTGTAATTAGTTAAGATGAGGTCATAGTGGATGAGGACAGGCCCCAAATCCAGTGGCTGGTGTCCTTGTGAGAAAGCCATGTGAAGACACACAGAGACATGATGAACAGTGCCATGCGATTCTGGAGTGACAGAGCTATGACCCCAGGAGCACCCGCGCTGTCAGCAGCCACCAAAGGCGGGAAGAGGCAAGGGAGGGCTCCCCTAGAGCCTTCAGGGTGAGCAGGGCCCTGCTGACACTGTGATGTTGGGCTTTTGGTCTCCACAACTGGGAGAGAATAAATGTCTGTTTTTCAAGCCACCCGGTTCTTGGTGCTTTGTTACAACATCCTCAGAAAACCACTAGGACAACTTAGCAGTAGGACCACTTTTGTTCCTCGCAGTCCTACCTTGATAGAGCAGAAGAACCATGGCTTTAGAACGTAAATCATCATGTCATTCCTCTCCTCAGATACTCCCCAATGAGGTCCCTTCTCCCTGGGAATGAAGGCAACGTCCTTGCCAAGTCCCACAAGGTCCTACGTGCTCTGCCTACAGTTGCCCTCACTGATGTCAGCTCCCACTACTCTGCTCACTTGCTCAGTCTGGCTCGTGTGGGCTTTCAAACGTGTACAGCACCTCCCTGCACTAGAGCTGCAGGCTTTGCTCTTCCCTCTGCCCACAACTCTTGCCTGCATGTCCTCGTGGCACCACTTTGCATTCCTGTCATGAGGTCCTCCCAGAACACTCTAAAATGGCACCCTCCTCCCACCCTCTGCTCCTTTACCCGGCTTTGTGTTCCTTGTAGAAACTTCCAGCACCCAACACACTATATGTTTATTTGTTTCCTTCTTTCCCTCTGCTAGGACACAAGCTCCATGAGAGCTGGACCTATATTTTGTTCTTCTGGTACCTAGAGGGATGACAGGCACAGAGTGGGTTCTCAAGAAATATTTTTTGAAAAGAATCAATAAATGAATCTGCTAAGAATAAGAAGGGAGGCATTGGGATCAGAGGAGATTGTTGAACGTTTAGAAATTTTAGAGAATAGGAAGAAAAGTAACTGAGAAAGAGAAGGCTTGCCTGGAGCAGCAAGGTGACAGTTGATAGAAGAACTGTGAATTTATAGAGTCATCCATGTGAGCATTTCCACACCTGGGTGTTAAGTATAAAGGCTTGCACAAGGTGGGTTAAACTGGGTGGAAGGATCCTCTGCTCAACACTGTGTACATTGTTAACTGGACAGAATTTGCATTTAAAAAAAAAGTGACAATTTTTAAAGCAAAATAAATTACCATTATCCACCTGCTGGAAGATTGTGGCGCATTTGCTTGTCAGATTACATAACTACCAAAATCTCTTTTAGCTTTAACACTTGCCAGTTCCTCCTCCTTCACAATTTGCTTCAATTTCTTCTTTGCCACAACACATCCCTTCCTGGCTTCCATAATTTCAGAAACAATGAAGGAATATAATTTATATGAGGGCTGGAAAACATTTTTTCTTTCCTGAATAGGTCATCTTTCCAATCGTTGTTCTGCCAGCTGGGATCCTTGGAAAAGCTCTACAAATACCTTCAGGGCATTTATGCATGGATAAAGTCTCCTGAAAGGAAGAGAGAATTAATCTTTTGGAAACACCCTAAGATAGGTTGTCTACAAGCTCCTGGTTGAATGCATTGGGCTGCAATTAATATTATCACTGCATACGTAGAATTGATCTAATGGCTATTGAATAATCAATTACACATTATATCACTTTCCTGGAGATTCCTCCGTGGGCTGCAAAAATGCCTGTGCAATTAATGTCTAAGGGTCCTCTGTAGCATATTGGTGATCAACAGTGTCAAATGTAATTACATAGAGGTCTTCGCAGCTGGAGAAAGAATGAGGGTCGGAAAGAGCCATGTTGAATGGTTCAATGTCAACCTTGAAGCACTTGATATAGGAGTTTTCAAGACAGTTCTTTAGTGTGGAATAACTTTTCACACTGTCAGCTGTACTGACACTGAATGCATATGGAAGACAATGTTTAAACACTTTTTTCCTAAATATTCTTTCAAACTCATAATGTATAGGGGTCAGAAGTTTAGATTTGGCAATTGTAGTTTATCAAGACCATGCTTTGAATGAATCTGATTAACTCAGGGTGGATTTCCACAGCTCCACATTTGGTTGGGTTTTGCTGGAGTTTGAACAGCCACCGCTTCCTGGTGTTCACAGTAAGCATGATGAAGGAGGACTCTATGACACTGTTTCTGGTGCCCCATATGTATCTGGAGATGTTCTACCACCTCAACCCAGTGCCTAAGGAAGAGAGTCAAGTGGGGGGTGTGTATGTGTTTAGGGGGTGAGCAGACAGATGTGGTCTAGACAAAGAACCAGAAGCTGTGGCAGTTCATGGCTCAATGTTATAATACTAAGTACCTTATTATTACTTAATAAGTTACTTATTAAGCAGCCTGGCTTCCTTTGCAAGTGAGGTTGAATAATTCATGAGAAGGAGGATGTTGAGACACATGACCATGAAACAAACAGAAGACAATGTCTTAGTTACCTATTGCTATATTAACAAATCACCATGTACTTAGGGGCTTAAGACAACACACATTTATTAATAATCTTACAGTTCTAATGGACAGAAGTCCAAAATACATCTTAAGGGGCTAAAATTAAGGTGCCAACAGGGCTGGTTCCTTCCGGAGGTTCTAGGGGACAATTTGATTCCTTGTCTTTTTTTTCCAGCATGGAGAGGTCCCCCACATTCCTTGGCTTGTGGTCCCTTCCTCCATCTTCAAAGTACAGCACCTCAACCTCTGTCTCTTGTCACTTCTCTCCAACTTTGACTCTCCTGTCTCCATTTTATAAGGATCCTTTAGTCCACCCACATAATCCAGGATAATCTTCCCATCTCAAGATCCTTCACTTAATCGCATGCGCCAAGTTCTTTCTTCCATGTAGAAGTGTATTTACAGCTTTGGGGGTAGGCATGACACAGAGACCTTTTTGGGGCCATTTGTCTGCCTACCATGATGTGCTCTTCAGTCAGTGTTCATGTGCAAGCACATCATTCTGAGTGTTTAAACTTTTGTTAAGGCTGCTTCTTTCGAGGTCAGGTCTCAGTTGGGCCCGGGTACTGCTGATCGTAGTTCTCTGTAAGAACCAGGTGTGTGTCTGGAGATGTCTTCATTATATTCAAATCATCAAATTATTTACAGTTAAATCTTAAATGTAGAGTCCATGTCACCAACCGGACCAACAAGGGAGGAATGGGGAAATGGGAAATACTGTTCTGCACTCACCGTCTGGACCAAGAGCTGCCGCTGCAACCAAGACAGAGTGTTGAGAGTGCTGGTTTCAGCAGTCTTGCTCAAACTGCAAATTGCTTACCTGCTCATGCTCCGTGAGGACCCCATCATGGAGCAATCTGCTTTAGTTTCCTGGTAATCCCTTTATGGCAGAGAGCCCCCAGGGACCACTTCTTGAGTTAAGATGCCCAGTGGAATTCATTGGCAATGAAATGAGGTCAGATAGACCTGTAAGGAAAATCATGTTGCTTTCCAATTTTTTTACTTGCTTTCATAGCTATTTATTTATTTATTTGTTGTTATTGATATTTAATTTTAGAAATATTTTAAACATGTGATTTGAAAATTATGGATGAGGATGGTTTTTAGAAGGCACAGCTTTAGAATATAAATCATTTGCTGGGTGTGGTGGCACACGCCTATAGTCCCGGTCAGTTACTTGGGAGGCTGAGGCAGGACGATTGCTTGAGCTCAGGAATTTGATTGCAGCCTGGGCAGTATACTAAGACCTTGTCCCCCCTCTCCCCCCACTGAAAGAATATAAATCAGCTGATTACATTTTTAAATGTAATTTTCATTATAATAATTAAATATAATGACTTACTGGAAGATCCTCACAGTACTCGAGTTAATCAAAACAACAGCTAACATTGAGTCCCTGCTCTGTGCAAGGCACTGTTTGGGATGTTTATTATTTCTATTTTATGGAAGCCTCTAGCATACAGAGGCTAAGTGAAATGTGGAAGGCAGCCCAGCTACTGAGTGGCGAGCTGTATGCAAACTCAGGCAGCCTGATTGAAATTCCCTTTATCTTCAACTCAGTGATATTCTTCCTTCCATGTAGTTATTGTAGTGTCATCCAAAGATAAAACTCTCCGTATCATTTGCTCTCTTTTCTCCTCCTTTTCCCTAACTACCCAAATAAAGGAATTTTTAAAAATCTATCAAGTCAAGGTTTTAAGACCCTACATAGTTCCGGTTCCCCACCTATGTGTCCCCAATTTTCCTCATTACTAACACTTGTGTGTTGCTACGGACTCTGCAAACACTGTTGCTTGACCAGCCCAACACCCATTCCCTTTGGTGAGGGGTGGCCACATGCTACAGTTCTGGGCAATGAGACATTTGCAGAAGTCAGTTGGATGAGCTCTGGGACAGTGATTTCCTAATAAGGGGTCAGACTGGTGACATTCCCTCCTCCTTCCTACTTTGAATGGCTCAATGGCTATAGCTGAAACAGCAGGCCAGGCCATAGGATAAGTGAACTTCAGATATGTTGGTTCTGACGTCATTGAACATTCAACCCATGCCTAAATGCTGATCTCTTACCTTCGTGGTATGTAAGAAAAAAAAAACTCTACTGAAGATGTTAGATTTTCTGGTTTTGTTTTAGTTTTGCCTTTATAGAAAAAAAAGTATTCCTATTGCAAATAGAACATCAAACTCCTAATTTTCCTCACCATTATATTGTGAAATTTTCAGCCAACAATTTCCTTTACTCTTTCTTAAATCCCTGTTTTCTTTAACTCCAGGTCAAAACTCTGCTAAGTTATAAGACCTAAAACCCACCAGGGCCTTGGCCATATCCTCCTGAATATTCCATGAGCATCTTAAAGTAACATGTTGAACGCTCAACTTGTCATCGTCCTCCCTCCAGGCCCTCAACTTCAACCCCTCGATGTTCCTTTCCTGTGTAAATGGTGTCACAATCCACCTGGTTGCTCAAGCCAGGCTATAGCATCATTGTTTCCTTCCACTTTCCCTACTGAGTCACTTCCTTAGCATCATTCGGTCCCATTTTCTCCACTGCCACTACCCTCATAAACACCCTTTTGATTTCTTGCCAAGCTTTCCTTAATAGCCTCTGTCTACTCTCCTAGCTTCTAGTTTTGTACACTCCAAATTATATCCCATCCCTCTGTCAGAGCGATATTTCTAAGGCATAGATCTAATCATGTCATTCCCTGAATACATAAAATTTTTCCAAGCCTCCTCTTTGCCTTCAGGGTGAAATCCAGACTCCTCAGCACGGCATCCAGGGGCCAGCCCTCTGCATCTCCCAGCTCAGTACTTGCCATGACTCCCCACGAACCTAACACCCCAGCCAGAATGAAGACTGAAAACTCAACGGGTCAGGTTTGGAAAGTGTATGCCGTAACCCGAAAGGTCAAAGACAAAACAAAAACAAACTTTCGTTTTTATGGTCCTGGGCCTCAAGCTGTCCTGGAGTTTCCACTCTCATTGTGGTGGTAGCTGGGTAGGCAGGGACATCTGAATTGGCCAGTCAGGATAACTCAATTTATTCTGGTCTAAAACACAATTTTCTAAGTAAAAACTGTCTCTTTTGGGCAACCCTCTTCCTTTTTTTTCTCTTTGACTCAAGAAGGCAGAAGGAGAAAGGGAAGGAGGGGTTACGTAATCTCACAGTGGTGGGAGAGGCAGCATTGGTGGGGTCTGGTCTGCACGTGATCCTGTTGTGTAGGCCTCACTCACCTCCATCTGGGTGTAGCTGACTGCCCCGGTCTCTGGGCATCAGCCTAGATCCTCACTGCATCGCCTGGTCCACAGACCTCAAGGGCTCCTCTGTCACCTGGTCTTGCCTGGAGGTTGCTCCAAAGCAGTTTGACCGTTGCTGCCCGCTGTGCTTTCCCCAGCAGGGCTCTCAGTAGGGCACCCACCATCTGAGTCGCACCCCGGCCCTGCAATTAGGCTCCAGGCTTTGGGCCGTCTGTATTATGGGATTTACTTCCCCAAGTCTTTGAAAACTTTCTTGGCAGATGTGCTAATTCATTTTTTCTTATAAGCTAATCTTATTGAATTTTAATGTACATACCACAAAAATGCGTATGTCTTAAGCATATATTTGACAAATGTATGCACATGTGCAGCAAACATCCCAGTCAAGATGTGGAACACATGCATCACCCCAGAAAGTTTCTTTATGCCCCTTTTCAGTCAGTTTCTGTGCCCCCCACCCAGAGGCAACCACTGGTGTAGTATCTACAAAGATAGATTAGTTCTGGCTGTTCCTGAGCTTCATATACATGAAATACGCACATACCATATACTAGAGTATATGCTTTTGTATTGGACAATTTTTACTCTTCAAAATGTTTTTTGAGATTCATCTATACTGTTGTGTATATCAATTATTTGTTCTTTATTATTGCTGCGTAGTATTCTAATAATATTCCACGAATATATCACGATTTGTTTATCCATTTTCCTTTGATGGATATTTAGGGTGTTTCCAGTTTGGAGCTATTACAAAGAAAATGGCTGTGAATTTTCTTGCACAAATCTTTTTGTGAACATGTGTTTTAAAATATTAATATTTCTCTTGGATAAACATACTTAGGAGTAGAACTTCTGGTTATATGTTAATATTTAAGTTTTGAGAATTTTTTTTTTCTCTTTAAGTTTTTAATCGTACAGTGTATAGCATTTTGTTGGTTTTTTTTTCTTTTTTTTATTTCATGTAAGTATGCCAACTTTGTCTTCTTTTTTTAAAAAAAGAATTGTTTATTCTTGAATCATCACATTTCCACATAGATTTTAGAATCAGTTTATTGATTTTGCAAAAAACGTCTGTTGAGCTTTTGTTTGGGGTTATATTAAAGTTATAGATGAAATTGGGACAAATAGACATTGTAACAATATTGAGTCTTGCAATCCATAAACATTTCTTTAGGATTTCATTAATTCAATTCAACCACATTTTGTCATTTTAAGTGTAGAGGTCCTTTACATCTTTTATTAAAATTATTTTTAAGTATCTTGTATTTTTGTTTTTGTAGATGGTGTTTTAATTTATTTTTCTAATGTTTATTGCTAGTATATAGAAACAAATTGACTTTTCTATGTTGACTTTGTATCCAGACACCTTGTTCACTCATTAGTCTCATAGGTTTTGTTGTTGTTGACTGCTTGGCATTCTCTACACATACAGTCAGATCCGTATCTGCAAATAAGGACTGTATTATTTCCTTCCTTCTACTAAATTCAGGTTTAATTTTTCTCTTCTTTAACTAGCTTCTTAAGGTGGAAGCTAAAATAATGGACTTTAAGCCTTTATTTTTTCCTAATATAAAAACTTAAAACTATAAATTTTCCTCTAGTGATATTTTTATTGCATCCCACAAATTCTGATATTTTTTTTTCTTATCATCCTGTGCAAAATATTTTGTAAATTCCCTTACGGTTTCTCTTTGACCTATAACTTATTCAAAATTGTGTTGTTTGATTTCAAAACATATGTGGATTTTCTAGATATCTTTTGGTTATTGATCTGTAGTGTTTACAATTTAACTTACTGTAGTCAATAAAGATACTTTGTAGGATTTAAATCCACCAAATTGTATTGAGATGATTTTTATGGCCAAGTATATGGTCATTGTTAGGTATCAGCAATCTATTATAGCTTCACAATAAGCTACCCCAAAACTTAGCGGCTTCAATACAACAATTGATTATTTTTAATAATTCTGTTGGTTGTCTGCATGCTGCTTCTGCTAATTTCCCTTGATCTCATGATGCCACAACCAGCTGGAGGGGTGGCTGGGGCTGGCTCAGCTGGAAGAGCCCCACACTGCTGGGCCGTCACTCTGTGTGATCTTTCAGGCTCACGGAGGAATTTAGCTCAGGCTTGCTTACTTAGTGGCAGCAGCATTCCAAAAGGGTGAGGACAAAGCGGAAAGGCGCCTTGAGGCCTTGCCTCATAAGGAGTATAGCAGCAATTCTGCCGTACTCTGTTAGTCAACGCAAGTCACAAGACCAGCTCAGATGAAGGAGATGGGAAAATAAACACTACCTCTTGATATTAAGAGGGATAATTAATTTGTGGCCATGTTTAGTAACAGTTCCATGTAGAGTCCATGGAGTTTTGAAAAAAAATGCTATTGCAAATTTTGAGTGTGGTGTTCTATAAATTTCTATTACCACAAATTGGTCAATATTGTTCAAATCTAGAACCTTACAGATTTTTTTTATCTACATGTTTTTTTACTCCACTATGACTGGATTTATTTCTCTCTTTAGCTTGTAAGTTTTTGTTTCATGTGTTTTAAAGCTATAATTTTGGATATAAACATGTGTACATATAGGATTATTATGTCTTCTTGATAAATTGATCTTTCGTCATTATGAAATGTTCTTTATCTCTGGCATGAAAACTTACTTTGTCAATATTAATTTTGCCAGACTAGCTTTCTCTAGGAGTTCCAGTTTTGCCAGCTCCCAGCCAACTTCAGAGTGGGCATGAAGGGAAATAAGGTGTTCATGGAAGCAAGACAAAGAAAATATTTAATTGGTTAAGGTGTAAAGTCCCTCATTAGAGCTTATTTTCTGTGTGGTACTGTTAGAATAACTAATTGAGAGGCCATTAAGCTGGGATGGCTCCAGCACCTTGGCTTTCTAGATAAGCAAACCAAAACCCAACTCAATATAATTAGTAAAACCAAACTTAAGCTTAACTAATCAGAAGCTGCCAGCTAACCTCTAACTAGGAACTTTTTCTGTGGAGCCCTGAGCCACTTGTGATCTAATGTCTGATTCATGAATCACTTAATGCTCAAATAAACTCTAAAATTTTAAAGTACGTAAGTTTACCTTTTAACAGTATATATCTTCTCATCATTTTACTTTGAATTATTTGTGTTTTTATATTTAAAGTTTATCTCTTGTAAACAGCATATAGTAGATTCCTGCCTTTTATTCACTCTGAAATTTTGCTTCCTAAATCCCTTTTGCCATGTCAGGTAACCTATTTTCTGGCTCCAGGGATTAGAATTTGGACATAATTGGGGCACCATTTTTCTGCCTAAGGCACATCTCCTTTCTGCATGCCTCAGTTCCTATTCCTTGCAGGATCCAGTGTAATGCTCCTCATGGAAAGTAAATAATAATAATAATCATAATAGACTAAAAAGCAAAACAAAAAAATTATCCATAACAGAAAAAAAATGCAAACACAGCCTTGGGGATGGGAGAGAAGGAGAATTTCTTAGCCTTCCATGGAAATAGAGGGGAAATAATCACTACTGATAGTTTAACAAATTACCTCTCCACATTTTATTTTCTTATGTCTCAAATTCATGAAACTTCCTCAAAATCTCTGAAGATAAAAGTACCATTTAAATCATCAGTTTATACAATTCTTTGTCAACATTTATGCCCAGAGAAGCAATCATGTGTTTAGGCAGAGATGGATTTCTTTGGAAGCCAAGGGAAGTGTCGAATATCAGAAAAATGTCCAGGGAGAGCATGCACCATTCATTTCTCACAGGTTTAATCTCTGTTGTTTGCTTAGCTTCAACAGCCTGACAGAAAACAGAATTCTAACTGCACTTTTGAATTACACCCCAGAAGAATTATGCCTCAATAACCTCTGTTCCATTGGAGATCTTCACACAATCACATTTATGAAGAATTTGCATTATCCTAATCCCCTTTCAAATAAATTAAATTTACTCACAGATATGTGGGATACTAGTGTTCTTTTAGTTTTATTTTCGCTTTTACTTAAAATACTCTGGGGTATAACTTAGATTGGTCTTTTTCTGCTGTTAGTAGAATTGATTCAATCAAAATGACAGGTAACCTTTTTTTTTATAGGACTTTATGACTCACGTTCTTCATGTTTGGACTAAAATAGTATTAAAAGACCTAGTCCCAATTTACTAAAACAGATGCTTCCATGAGTAATTTCTGGACATAACAGAGAATGTGATTGAAAATTAAAAAAGTAAGTGAATTTGTGTGTGCAACATACACAGCCTTGGAAGATCTGCAATTTGCAGGTCTGGTGAATAACAGTGTACAGCTCCCATTATCAGTGTTGGGCACTGAAGGTTCTGTGCTTCTGCAGAGGCTGCTCTGAAAAGATAATAAGGATGAGTAGTTCTTGTAAAAGAAATCTTTTAAATGCATAGTTGCCACAGTCTACAGAACAGCAAAGCAACCACTAGCTCCAATCATTTCCACATTACTTGGTTGTCATTATCAGAAGAACATGTGTCCTTGGGTAGGGAAGTGAATGGTCTCAGCTGAGCTTGGGCAGGGGGGAGAGATCACAGCAATTTCTCAGTGTCAGTTGAAATGTCATCATCACGGCAAAAGGTTGGGACAGTGCTCAAGGTTTCATTCTCAAACGTCTGGTGTTTGCTTTGTGCCACCAGTGGTTGAGCCAAATCTAATTCTCACCCATTGTGCTTGCTCTTTAGAGCCACTTAGAGTCGATCCTCGCTGTGCTCAGAGGTAGCTGAAAGTCTGGCTCCTGTCCTAGCTACATGACCTCACTCAGGGCTGACAGCTTTAAACCTCAGCAGCACCTAAGACTGAAAATGGAAAACTTGCCTTTGGAAACCAGCTACTTTATTGGGTAAATATTTATCAATCTTCAGTCATGAGCCAGACATCCTGACAGAGGGTGAGGGAGAGGGTTTGGAGAAAAGTGCCAACTGGGATATGGGGCCAGTACTGTCCTTAGACCTGCAGAGAGGAGCCCCTGCCATGAGTGCCCCATAGGACAGGGTCCTGCTCCAGTCTTCCTATCTGCATTCTCCCCATGACATAGGAGATGGGGGGCTGAGGGCACATGCCCACCTACAGTACTGCCAGAGCCCACCTCTCCTTCCAGGCCATGCTCCAGGCACCAGGGTCTCAGCATTTTCTACCCAATGGCCCATGTCTGCTTCCTGAGGCTGCGTAGGCCTCTTGTCTGGGTTCATTCTGGAGCCAACCATCCTCCAGCATGGCCATTCCTAGTACCTAGGGCTGGCCAAGAGGCAGTTGATGGGGCAACAGGAAGTGTGAATGAAGTTTGTATGTGTAGGATAGAGGTTACACATATGTGACCCTTTTAGTGAGGGAGGGATCCTGGGGAGGGCAGAGAATGAGCATAGACCTGGAATCCAATAATTCCAAATTCAGATCTGGTTGTTCAAGTTTCATAAATGTATTTGTAAAGTTAAGGGGATAAAATTTATTTTATTTAACAACTCTTAATTTTTAACTCATAAAGATTAGGTATTGTATTAATTTGTACTTTTGCTTTTGAACCTTTAAATATTAGGAACATATTTGTAATTATGGAGTTAAGAAATCAAATAAAATTATTCTGTATCATTAATTTCTATGTGGGGCTCAGTAGAGGCCTTTTATAATTTTTTCAGGGATATATTAATATAATTCTGCTAGACTTCTAAGTTCAAAACTAGGCTTTATCTCTTAATACTTGTGTAATCTTGGGGAAGTTAGAGTAGAAGTAAACTTAACAGACCCACTGATTGACACCTGCTCTCTATCCGCTCTGTGAAACATACCCAATGACACCTCACACACTCATTCCAGTTATTTTCTGCTGCATAACAAAACCATCCAAACTTAATGACTTAAAATAATGTCTCTTTTATTTTGGTCACTGGTAATGGGGAAGTGCTCAGCAGAGATGGCTCATCTCTACTCCACATGGCATAATGCAGATTGGTTTAACTGTGGACAGTGGTCCCCAACCTTTTTGGCACCAGGGACCAGTTTCATGGAAGACAATTTTTCCACAGACTGAGGATGGGAGGATGGAGTATTGGGGGTGGTGGTGGTGGTGCAGAGCTCAGGCAGTGATACAGAGCCCATTTCCTAAAAGGCCATAGACCTGTATTGAGCCATGGCCTGGGGGTTGGGGACCGCAGGACTAGAGGATGTACTTTTAAGTTAGTTCATTCACATGGCTGGCAAGTTGGTGTTCATGTCATCTGGGAGCTCAGCCAGGGCTGTGGCTAAGGGTCTTGGTTCCTCTCTATGTGTACATCTCTACAGTTTGTTGAGCTTCCTCATAGTAGGCAGCTGGGTTTCAAGAGGCAGCATTGCAAAAGAACAAGGGAGAAGTCCAGGCATTTTTATTTTTATGATTTAAGCTTGGAAGCCATATAGCATCATTTTCACCATACTCTGTCAAGGTAGTCACCAAGGCCCCTCTAGATTCAAGAAGACTGGACATAGATTCCATTTCTAATTTAGGAGTGGCAAAGTTCTAGATGAGCCTGTGAGATGGTATATGTAGTTACAGCAATTTTAGGAGTGTAGAAGCCTTTATGGTAGACCCTCACATTTCTGCTCTTACCAGGTGAGTTACCTAAGAGTCAGTTCTTAAATCTCTTAATAGCAGTTGTTATAACATAATTTAATTACATATAAATAGCTAATGATGAAATCTGAATATGAAAAAGGTACTTTTTCCCCTGTGAAAACTAGGCTGAATGCCTTGGAAGGAGAGGATGTAAGCAAGCCGTGCAAATTAGGTATTACACAAATAAGTATAAAAGGTTAGAGGACAGGAAAAAAAGAAATCTAGAAGGATTCTGTATTGGATTGCTTCACATATGTCTCCTCCAGGTTTATTTCACATCAAAGGAACCGAAACTAGAAAATGGTGAGCATATGTTATGTGTGTGGCTTCTGCCAGAAAGCAGTGCTGAATTACAATTAACAGACCCTCTACTGAAAGAAATGTCCTTGCCAAGTTGATGTACATTCATATGTTTTAAAGAAAATAAAATGTGTAAGGTTTGCATGAATCAGTTTCAACAATTCCTTTTTTTCAATTGGCATTTTCAATTAACTGCCTAATTACCGATGCCTATTGCATTCAATAAGAAGGCTACCATTGGATTTGACCGCCTTTCCCTCCATCTTCTCATCTGTAAGATGGATAGCATAATCGTGATACCTACTTCAAGTGTTTCTGAAATAAGTAACTAAACAATTTACTTAAAACATTTGGCAGATAGTAAGCATTTGATTATTGTGGTTGTTATTACTACTTTACATTACGTGGGGGAGACGGGTTTGTGATGCCTCTAGTGATGGGGATTTAACAATGAACATTTGGGGAAGTGAGGAGGTCAGGGGCCTCCTAAGAGTGGAAGCATCATTGCAGATCCTCAAGAACTCTAGTGCCCTCTTGTCCTCTCTGTCAGTGGCACTTGCTGAGACCTACTCCAGTGAATTTGTCATTTTCAACACTCATCATCTTGTCTAGCTGCTTCTCCCTCCTATTCTTGGATTCTCGCTCCAGCTGCCCTGCCTCTATTTCTTCCATCTACTTCTTGTCTCACTCATTCAAATCCTCCAGAGAGAGGCTCTCATTGGGTTGGCTGCTCTTCATAGAAAGAAAAGAGCACACTTATCTGGCACTTGGCCACCTTGTCAGCCTCTAGGCTACCATATGTACCACGTGGCTTTTAGTTGACAAGCAAATTTCTGGTTCAATCAGTTGTAGTCAAGATATGTGTGTCTAATGACACAGAGCAAGACAACACATGTACTTCCACTCTGGCCATAGGTGCAGTAAGGGTGTAGAATCCCTGGAATGTCAGTTTACAACTGATGTTTAGCCCAGTGCACAGTTATGGTTGTGGTGGAAGTTTATACTAGTGCCATGCTGTTTGATCAGTGTTGGTGCTCTACCGATTGTCTTGACTTTCACCTCTGAATGGGGGTTGTTGGATGATAACCACTTAGGAGAAGAAAGGAATATTGTGCAGTGGAACATGGGTAGCAGTCAGGCACTGGTTTTTAATCCAGTTCCTCCACCAGCATGTCATTTCTCTCTCTCTCTCTCTCTGAAACACACACACACACACACACACACACACACACACACACATACACACTACACTTCTCATTCTAATCACTCCCAAACTAATTTAAAATAAAAGTCATGTATTACTATTACAAAATAATCTAAAGCATGCACCTGAGCAGAGGTGTGGACAAGTCATCCTGCACTTTCTTCTGGTGGTCACTACCCTGCCAGGGTTACTGTCTCAGGTGCCTCACAGAAACATCAACGAAAAAACAAGAATTGAAGCCATTTGTCGAAGTGAGACCAGAATGTGGCAAGATTTGCCATTCTAGTTGCTTAATATTTCAGCATCTTTCAATCTTTAGTGAATATGTTCTATCTTTAGAACACATTTAGAGAAAACAATTCCAAAAAATGATACAGAGAGAATCCATCTGGAATCAATTGTTTAAAATGCTCAGAAAAACTCCTCTTCTCTTTGGAACACTCCAATCCCCGAAATGGAGTTAAGATGAAAATAACTCTCCCATCTCACCCCTGGCCAGAAAGTTGAGGGAAAGGGATGTTCCAACGTTATGGAGTAAGAATTTCCACAGAAGATGTCGATGTGTTATGCCCCATGCCCAGCTGATTTCTTCTGTGCCTATACCTCTCTGATCCCTTGCATGAGCCTAGCAGTTCATTTCTTTTCTAAATAGAGTAAAGGAGTAGTGAGTTTACCGCAAGAAAGACAAGTGAGCACCAGGAGGTACAAATAAATGGTCAGTAATCTAGAGGCTATCTGGGCATCACACCAACCTCAGTTAACAGTATCCAGAGCATTGCTCAGTGGTGTGCGTTTCATCACTTGGGGCAGAAGGAAAAATGTCTTTCCGTGCAGGCTCTGCCAAAAGATTCACTCTTTAACAGGGAGCCAAGCTCACTCACTCTTCCCAGCTTGGGCCTTTAAGGCTCCTTCACATCAGGTTTCCTGGCATGTGGTTTTATCAGAAATATCCTTGGTTCTTACTACATACAAATTTGAGGGCTTAAATAATGAAGCAGACATTACACGAAGTGATTTTCCAAAACATCAGGAAAAATATATTTCGTCCCATCAAGTGGCTTTCCTACCCATCATCCCAAGCTTCACGTCTCACAATGTCTCCTTTTATTCACCCTAATTAGCAGTAAGTGAATCCAGTTGCATTCTGTGGTCAGCCAATTTACAATTGGATTTTATGTGCATTTTAGACTCAGCAACCTGCTGTTACCCAGACCCAGATGCCGCCTCATCTATGGGCAAGGAGAGTGTCTGCTTTTGATTTATTTCTACCCAGCAAGCAAAAGGTGGATGCTGTGTGTATAGCTGACACACTGCTACCTTGCACTTTTTATAAATTTCTGATTTTTGAGAAGGTTAAAGTTGTCACATGCAATGGCTGGTTTGTGTTTGTTTTGCTGCTGTGCTGAATCTACAGGGTGGGCACCAGGATTTGTTGTGTAAGGAAAAGCTATCAGAGGTCACAGGCGTTGTGCAAAAAGCAAGTGGGATATCAGATAACCAGAGAAGGGCAAGTATGTTGTCAGTTCTCCAAGTTGTGGCCTCTGAAGGGTCTTTCTGGGCAAGGAGTCCTCTCTGTCATAAGCTTACCTTACTGGCAAGCCACTTGGGAACATTCTCTGTCTCCTCTTTTCTCTTCCCCCATCTTTACACTTGACACTCTGCAGTTGGGCTTCTTTGAAGGGGAAGAAATGAGTTCTGCATGTATAATGCAATTCAGGACCAAAAACTTGCTCAAAATTAACTATTTGCTCATGGCTCATTTTCAAATGATGTAAGGCAGACTCTGCTTCCTTCGGGTGCTATTCTGTGTGCCATGCTGGGCCCAGGCTGGGCCCTCTGGGATTTCTCAGCTGCTCCTTCGGGCAGCGGGCGGGGGGGAGGTGGGGGTGGGGGGCTAAAAGCCCACAACATCCCCACGGGTTAGACCCGAGACCTGTGAGCGATAAGCAGCACCAGACTCACAAAGTACCAACCCCCTGGGCTCCCATCGTCCAACAATGCCGAATTTCATATCCACAGTGAAAAACTTACATTTTTATTTAGTTTAAATAACAACAAGTGACTTCCTTATAAGATCATGCCCTTGGAAGAAGCCTGAGAGGGAAAGTCTCCCTGAAGGATCAAATCCCTGTTACACAGCCGTTTGGGAGCAGCCACCCAGGCAGGCTGACCACACCCCACGTCCATCGGCTCATCCTTCTTTCTGGTGGCCAGTGTGGTCCTCGTGGCCTCAAGGAAAGTGCTTTTTACTCTGTCCCAGGTTCCACATGAAAGTCATGCCCTACAACAGCCCCGGACCAGGACTGGCCCAAACCCTGCCACCTGCACTGGAGGTGTCTGCTGACCCTGACCACTCATCGCCCCACATACCATAATGTCCCTTATGATCCCCCCAAACTGCACAATCAGAGGCCCATGAAAAGGGCTCCTGGAAGTGGCCATGTGTGTTTTTAGCCTCCAAGGGAGCTCGCTTACAGCCCTACTTCTTTGTTGGTTCACGTCCTTCCCCCCTGTAAAGACCTAGTGTTATTGTGGATTTCACAGTCCAAGCTGGTCAGTTCCAAATCATCTGTGCTTGAAATACTCTCGGTGGGGGGAGGAAGGAGCTAGATACAAAACTGTGCATTCATTCACACTAAAAAATATTTGTCGAACACCTGTTATGGGCAAGACATGATGGGTGAGTGAATTATCGTAAAGAGGAAGACACAGTCCTCGACCCTAACGACACAGGCCGATATGCAGCCTATGTCAAAGAGGGCATGAGAAGGCTTTGGAGTCTGACCACAGTACCAGGGTAGGGGAGGCCACCATAAGACGTCCAAACACCCGTGTGCTGCTTCAAGCATTGTTTATGGATTGAATATTAGTGCCACAGGCATACTATTCTTCATCTGTATGAAGTTATCTTAAAAGTGAGACTGGGTGTGTAGAATCCTTCTGTCCTGTGTGACTTGGTCCTCAGTGAAATCACCCCTACGATGAGAAGGACGCACAGCTTCCTGTTCAGAGCGAGGCCTTGGAGGGGGACAGCCTGGGAGCCGCCTCCCCTCCCTCTTACTGGCTTCAGGACTTCGGGTGAGTTCTTTAACTCCCCTGTGCCTTGGGTTTCTCATCTGTAAAGTGGCGTGATATTGTTTACCTCATAGAGATGGAATGAATATTAATGGAATTAATACACAGAAAGCACTTAAAAAGGGGTTTGACACATGATAGGTCTGCTAAGCATGTCAGCTACAATTATAACCACGTGGGAGAGACATAAAATATTTTGTGGTTTAAAACGGGCTCTGATTAGAAAAAAATGTAAATCAAAACCACAGTGAGGTACCATCTCAGCCCAGTGAAAATAGCTACTGTCAAAAAGACAAAAATAACAAATGCTGGTGAGGATGTGGAGCAAAGGGAGTCCTTACACACAGTTGGTGGGAAGATAAACTAGTACGGCCACTATGGAGAACACTCACTCAAAAAACTACAAAATAGAATTACCACTACCAATCCAGCAATCCCACTACTGGGTATTCACCCATAAAAATGGAAATCAGTGTATGAAAGGGGTACTGCACTCCCATGCTTCTTGCAGCACTACTCACAAACAAAATATGGAATCAGCCTACGTGTCCAGCAGCAGATGTGTGGATAAGGAAAGTGTGGCACATATACACAATAGAAAACTATTTGGTTTCAAAAAAGAATGAAAATCCTGCCATTTGCAGCAACATGGAAGGAGCTGGAGGTCATTATGTTAAATGGAATAAGCCAGCACAGAAAGACAGTATCACACGTTCTGAGCCATAAGTGGGAGCTACAAAAGTTGATACCAGGAGGTAGAGAGTAGATTGGTGGTTACCAGAGGCCAGGAAGTGGGGAGTGATGAAGACAGGTTAGTTAATGGGTACAAACGTACAGTTAGAGAAAAGGAATAAGTTCTAGTGTTTGATAACCCAGGAGGGTGATGCTAGTTAACAATATTTCATTATATATTTCAAAATAACTAGAAATGTTCTCAACACAAAGAAATGGTACGTATTAGAAGTGATGGATTTTCTAAATGCTCGGGTTTGATCATTACACATTGTATTCATGGATCAAAATGTCACACATCCCCCGTAACAACGTACAATATTATGTATCAATAAAAAGTAAATAACCAAAAAAATAGACTCTGATACTGGAAAAGATTGAAAATGAAACTTTATTTCTAGGGATCTGGCTGGGAAGAACTAAGTCAGTTCCATCAACGGACATAAACCCCGTAAGCTTTGCCTCTGGTCCCAAGGCAGCAACACATGGGTCTACTCTGCTCAAACTTGCCACGTTCATTGCTTACCTGACGCTCTGTGTACATTGGCAGTGGCCAGCAAGGGTGCCACTGCCTGGCTCCTCCCTGCTGGAGGTGTACCGAGACGTGGGCAGATTATTCCAGGACATCCAGTCTTGCTGGACGCTTCCCTCCCATGCCCTCTCTGCCAAGAACCTACCCATTGCAGCCTCTACCCCAATTCGCCATTTAAAAGCCTTAGCATTCCTGGGTTCCACACAAACAGTAATTTTTAGTTACTTCCCAGATACACAGCAAAAGCTAAGAGCACGGACACTCTTGGCAGGGGAGAGAAGGTGTGGGGGTGAGGGGAGGAGGGACTTACTGAAGTCATGACAGAGTTAGGGGGCTGGAAAATGTACAATTACAGGGGGAAAATCTGTGTTCTTTGCTCTCCAATTTTTATTTGAGTCCATTTTTAGTATCTGAGTGGGGGTTTACAATTTTTCTTTCTTATCCATGACTTCCATTTTCCTGTGCCTCATTACTCAGTAACAAGAAAGAAATATAAATAACCAGGCCCTGCAGTCAAGCCTCCTAAGTCCAAATGTCATTTGCAATTACTCAGGCTTTGGATTCAGCAAGATTAAATGGTGATGTCTCATAGAGGTCTGGGTGGGGCAAGAGCAATACCTCAATTTTCTATTTCGCTATCTATCTGTCTGTCTGTCTGTCTGTCTATCAAATCTCTGTCCATGGATGCATGTGTCTACCATCTGTCTGTCTGTCCATATGCCTGTCTGTCTCTCCTCTCGCTCTCTTTATCTAATTAATGTATTATACCTTCAGAAATGACGATAACAGTGTTTCCAAGAGATCTGGACTTTGGGGATCATGGCAGTTGCTGGAAATGTGTATGTTTAGTACAGGTACAAGGGGCGAAAGCACATGAAAAAACCCACTAAGAAAATAAATTAACTAAGCAACTGCTCTGCTGCTAAGGATTGTCCTCGCTGCCTTAGGTAGATCATCTCGTGTATTCTCATAACGACCCTGTGTGGCAGGTCAAAATCTCTCTGTTTCACAAGAGCAGAAACAGGAAACTCAGAGAAATTGTCCCAGGGTCACACAGCTAAGAGGTGATAAATTAGTCCCAGTTTACTTCCCTGCCACACAGGAAATGGATTCAGGAGAAGATAATTGTCAAACAACTAAAACATAAATTACATAGAAAACCAGGCATGAATGCATGTGTTTGTGATCCACATGGTCCCCCTGGGTGCATATAGTAATTTAGTGCTCAGGACCCAGCAATTTGACATCCTCAACATGTCTCTGCATCACCTTTCCTCTCTTGTGCCTCAGAGAATCCTTTCACCCACTGCTCCTTCCTGGGCAAACTCTCTCCTCTGTCAACACAGAGCACCTTGGCCATTGGCTGCTTACCCCACCCATGCTGACTCTGGGATTGTTTCAGGACCCCTCACCAGGGCAGAAGACCCCTCAGAAGCTGCTATGATACTTACTTCTTATGCCAACTCTGTCCCCCCAAATCTTCACAAGTAAACAGATGAGGAGTGTCCATTTTTGATGCAATTTCAGTAAGGTGGCATCTTTTTTAATATTAAACATTTTAGATAATTTTTTTGTTCATAATAAAACTATGTTTCCATAAGTACTTTAAGCCCTGTGAACTGAAAAACAACCAATGTGCCTTTTCAGGAGCTACAGTCAAGTTCATCAACATCCATTGTGCTAAGCTGGAACTGAGTCCTTGAGGTTAAGCCTTTGTCATGAAGATGGAAACCAGGTCAGCCAGCACTAGAAGGAGAGACTGGGGCGCAGTGAAAAGAGCATGGGGTATGCATCTCCCACCAACTATTTTAACCAGCTTCGTGACCTTGGGTAAGTCACCTTTCTGCCTTTCTTTCCCCACCCCACCCCACCCCTCCGTAAGATAAGACTCAGGAGGTGCATGCTTCTAGCCCCAGAAGGTGCTGTGTCGATCAAATGAGATAGCGGATATGGGAGAGTGCTTCCAAAATTATTTTATATAAGGAATATTATATACACAACAAACACAATTTCCATTAAGCTACAGGCTGAGTCACTCAGACTGGCAATGAGGCAAAAGATGAAGGAGAAAAGGTCATGGCAGATCTAGATGTGATCCCAAGCTGAGTCATTCTCCTTGGGCCCTCCTTCCACTAGGGCAAGTCAGTGGAGGCTGATGCGTGGAGGGCACGTCAGCTGAGCAGTAAGGGAGGGAGGGGGTGGCACTTTCGTCTGGGGAATGACTCACAGGGAAGGTGAATAGACAGGGACGCATAGGCTGGCAGCTGAGCACACTCCATTAGTGAGAGTAGTGGACGGATAATTCGTCCCATCAAGCAGTCACTCTACTGACGTGCAATGAGCACCTGCTATAGACAAGGCATCAGTCTAGATGCTGTGGGGATTCAGGCTACATGACATAGATCTTGCCCTTGGTCATATAAATAACAAAGTCCAGTGGGATGCACTGGACTGGACGCAGGATGAAACAAATATTGTAAATGAGGTATGGTCATGTCTTCATCTCTGTGTACATTTGAGGCAAGCTCAAGACACCACCCCAAGAAGGCATGTAGTGCTGGCCATTTCTGCATATGGGAGGGTTAGATATTCCCTTCTAGGGCCCGGGCATGTGATAGGGAGGTAAACCAGGGGGCAATGCCAGAGTAGAGGCACAGACAGCCTTCAGATTGGCCTGGTGGAAGGAAGTCAAGGGGACAATTCAGTTCTATTCCTGCTTCCAGGGTGCTGAATTCCATGATCACTAATCCACTAACTACCTAATCCATTTAAGCCCTCTGTCGCTACTTCCCCATGTGTAAAATACAGATCATGATATCTACCCTTTGGGAGTGCTGTGACAATTAATATGGTAATACGTGTCAATCAGCAATCAGGTGCTCGGTAGAATTCATGACTCCCATGCCAGCTTTTCCCAAAGAGCTGATACTGCCTCAGTTATTGTCTTCTGGATGTTAATGTGGTTAGAAGGAAGTTGATCTTAAGAATACTTTTCTACTGACTACAGACCTTCATTTAAAATGCCATATCATTAGCAAACACCACCACCCTGGCTTTTTTTTTGTTTGTTTTTCAATTCTCAATATATAGCAAGGACCCCTTCCTCACGGAGATCCAATGTTATTCTTTACCTGGTAGAATGCATGATAGGTTGGGTTACTGAACAGAGAGGGCCCGTGTCTTGCTGCCTCGGCATTTATCCAAATAGGAACAAAATATTTGGAAGTGTAATTTTCAAGGGTATTATTTGACTGCTCCCTGAGTCTGCAGTAGGTTGCAGTGGATGGAAATAATTTCACCTGCAATATTTAGAGTTGGGACTAATGAATCTTCATATCTTTTCAAACTCATCCGTTCTGATTTAAAAGCGATGTATAGTGGCGGTTTGGAAAGGTGTACTTGTTCATTGGCGCAATAAAAAATAGATGGCATTGCAGCACAAAAGTTCTTAATGTCCTTCCCCAAGGGGGAAAATAATTGCTACAAGGAATTAGAATTTAAATCCTTGCTCTTATTCCTTCAAAAAGGTTCACCATCACTTTTATTTTTTTCCCCCTATAGTTTGCCCAATTTAAGTGTAGAACATTTTATGCTTACATATATATACTAATATTTTCTTATCTATGTTTGGCATATTGATACCAAAAGGAAATTTCATTTTATTGAATTATTTTTCCAAAGAACTCAAAGGGCTTCAGAGACTTCAGTTCCACATGCAGAGTTCAGACCTTGGGCTCTACTCCCACAAATTTGCAGGTAGGTAAACAGTGCCAAGAGGTGACCCTTATCTCAGAATTTCTAACATGCAAAGAGTCTCAGCAGAAAATGTTTCTAAGTAAATGCAAAGTGAACATGTCCTTGAGGGAAGAATGGACATAAGCGTGTCAGGGAGGGAAGAATTTTAGTACTACTTTCTGAATTACAGTTTCATTAGAGAATGAAGACCACTGTTACCATCTGTGGGGCAGAAGTAAGTTCTATTCATGCTACAAGGATCATTTCAATGTGTGGCAGAAAAGAGAGTCTGGATGCATTGATTCTGACTTTGGCTTTTCTGTTAAATACTTATGTGATCTTGTGAATTGATTTTCATTGTCTTGTTTGTTTGCTTGTTTTGGAGCTCAGTTTCATCAAAAAAGAGTTGGACTTAGAGATGGGAAATACCCAGCACGTCGTACTACCATTCCCCAATCTGTGCCCACATCAGACGCATTTTTCAACATCATGCCCTACATAGCCACCATCAGCTGAATCAATGGTTGGAGTAAAATCTATCTGCCACCCGTGGACTGGAAGATTTCAAAGGTACCATCTAAAACCCTAGGATTCTCTTTGTTACACAACCTGCCTATGTTTAATAACAATGATTTAAAACAACTGGACATCTGGAAAGCACCCACGATATCTTTTGTTAGATGGAAGCCCCAGGGAGCAGGGCCCCAGACTAATGAAGTTCTTAAAATGTCACACACATAGTCCGTGGCAGTCTGGTGCTAACTGATGGGCCATGGGGTCTGACCTCAGGATATAGAGATATCATCTGGTTTCTTCTAAACATAAGCTGCACTACGTAATTTCAAAACTATGCCGCAAGCAAAGGAGAAAAAGAACATTTAGCAATAAAAAGATCCAGCTATTGGCAGCAATACACTGTTAAATCTCTGTGGAATTTTTGAAGTTGCTATTGTTGAGATGACGCTGCAAAGACATAGAGCTCTGAGTACAACCTCAGTCAGCCTCCGGGCCCCCACTGAGGAAGGACACATTAGCAGTCTGGGTCTATGAAAAGAATTACATATTTGCATACAAAACCCAAAGTCAGTCACTTACAGGGAACACATTGTTCAACAATTGCACTGATTAGGACTCTGAATAGATGCTGATATATGTCCTGGGTTGCTTCATTTTACTCTAGACTCTAAGTTTCTTTACCTGGAGAAATCAAGACACTCACAAAAGAAACAAGATGTTTTGAAAGCACAGTATTGATTTGTATCTGCAGATGGACAGTAGCTTCCCGGGGAAGCAGGGCTCCTCTTCCTTGGTGCGTTGCTTTTGGTATGATTTAAAGCTCAGACTTCTTCCAAACTGAATCTATAAATTAATATAGATGAGGATGCTCTGCTTTTCCTCTGTCTGAAAGTAGCTGCAATTCTGTCTAGAATTTCCTCGCTGACTTAAGAAGACCCAACAGCGCTGCTGTGACGCAGGGAAGATGGAGCCACCCGAGGTAGCCCAGGGGAGGCCGATCCAAGGAGGGAGCCGGAGCCACGTGTGATTCATCCGAAGTGTCCCGTGTGCACGTTCATTTTTCCCTCTCTGCACTTCTCATCTCTATACAGCAAACACACACAAGCACTTGGGCCAGTCTGCTGGGGCTGCCGTAGCAAAATACCCACAATGGGGGCTTGAACACCAGAATTTGTTTCCTCACAGTTCTGGAGGGTGGAAGTCCAAGATCAAGGTGTGGCAGGGTAGGGGTGGTTCCTCTGAGGGCCACAGGGAAGGATCTGTTCCAGGCCTTTCTCCTTGGCTTGCAGAGGCCACCCCCTTGCTGCCTCTACACATGGTCATCCTGACTCTCTCTCCCTTCCTCGCTCTCTTTTTTTTTTTTTGAGACAGAGTCTCACTCTGTTGCCCGGGCTAGAGTGCCGTGGCGTCAGCCTCGCTCACAGCAACCTCAAACTCCTGGGCCCAAGTGATCCTCCTGCCTCAGCCTCCCGAGTAGCTGGGACTACAGTAGCACGTGCCACCACGCCTGGCTAATTTTTTCTATTTTTAGTAGAGATGTGTTCTCACTCTTGCTCAGGCTGGTCTCCAATTCCTGACCTCAAGCGATGCTCCCGCCTCGGCCCCCTAGAGTGCTAGGATTACAGGAGTGAGACATTACGCCTGGTCCCTTTCTCTTTCCTCTCTCCTCTCTATGTTCTAATTTCCTCTTCTTCTAAGGATACCATTCACAATGGCCTCATTTTAACTTAATCACCTCTTTAAAGGTCCTGTCTTCAAATGCTGCCACATTCTGAGATACTGGAGCTTCAACATATGAATGTTGGGGGAACAGAATTCAGCTCATAATAGCACTCATTGTGATCTAGGTTCTCTTTCTAAATTCTTTTGTGTATTATTTCATCTAATCCTCACAGCACCCCTGGCTCACAGTGAGCTAGGTGCTATTACTGGCCCATGCGATAGGGGAGGAAACAGAGGCCCAGAGAAGGGAAGAACTTGCCCAAGATCCCAAATATACATATATGCAGTTATTTTATTTGATAAAGATTCATTTATTAATTTTTTGAAGCATGCTACAAATAAGCTTCATTGTATTTGATAAAATATTTAATAAATAATAAATCTTATAATTATGTATATAAACTTCAACCATCGGCCTTTTTCAGTATGTATATGTAGATTGGTATTCCTTTTTCTATTCAGTACCTTCCATTTAGTAGATGCTCAATATTTAATCATTTGATTTCAAGAGTTTTTAAAGGCAGAAAGAGAATGTAGAAACTTCTGGAAAAGATCAGAGTGAGCGGACTAACCAGATGGCAGTTACTCTGCAGTAATAAAGATGCTACATGAGTATCAGGATAGTGAACTTGCGATCAACATATTTTTGAAAGTTTGATGAACGTACTGAGAGGTTATATTTTCCTTACTGTTCTTAAAAATGTTGATTGGTAGTGTCAGTGACACTTAAGCTGGAAGAAATAGGTATCATTTTTATCATTTTTTTCTAGTAATTATCCTTATGTAATTGACAGAAGACATGAAGTACAGGAGGAAAGTTACTACTTCCCCAAGGTCACAAAGCAGAATGGAGGTGGAGGCTGAGCCCACACTCAGTACAACATAATATGTAGATACACATTACACAGTTTTCACCATAGGGGCTTAGGGTCCAGTACCTCAATTTCTTATGCAGTCACTTTGCTCCAATTAAAATATCTGTCAGGGCAGACATCGTTTCCTCTTACTTGCACATATATAATTTATGTGGGAAAGTACATGATGGATGTGGACACAGAATATTTACATAATCAATATGTAATTGTTATTTTGCTTGTTCAGGCAGGGTATGTGCTCAAATTTGAAGCTTCCATCAGTAGCCCTATCTATTCACACACAACTCCACAGCAAAATGTTTTTCTCTCTTCTTTACCATAGTCACAGGAAAATCCCTAAGTCCATTTCAAAGACAGAATTTATTAGATATAACTTAAAGGTTTCCTTTTGTTCCAAATCCACAATACCTAGACAGGGAACCCATAACGTCATTTCTTGGGGTTTTCCTTGCTCTGGTCTCCCTTTTAATTCCCCCAAACACAGTGATGAATACCACCGTATTTTTTTATTCACATTTTCATCTCCCAAGCTCTTACTCATTAGAAGTTCCAGTCCTTCAAATACAACAGCTTAGAAAGGAATAGTGGCCCACTCCTAGACTCAGAACTGACTGCAAGGGATAAGAAAATGAAAACAAAATAGAATCTTGAACTCTACTCTCTGCTTTCCAGGCCTTCTGCTTCAGGTCTCAAAATGATCAGTGATCAAACAACCCAATATAAAGAAGCAGATGTGTGGCGGAGCCTCACTGTCACATGGGGTGTTTGGGGGCTGGGAGACTTGGCATAGCCTTGGCATTACCCAAACTTTGAAGGATGAAAGTCAGGCATTTAATTCTATTTTACTGTTGATTTTGAGCCTGAGACTCGTATTTACATATTGTATATAGGCATGGCTGCTTGCAAAAGTAAATCCCTGTGATCATGACTTTTGTTTTGTTTTAGAAAGAAATATTACACTTGTAGTCATCAATAAACCTCTAAACTTTTTCTCTATGAAACCAACAGTTTTCTCTGGCCTGGTTCCTAATTTATTTCCCTAATCTGGCTTTGATGTGAGGTGGATGGCTTCTTCAAATGTTGTTTCCCTTGAAGTCATCCTTTGTCTGATCTCACTGTGAAGAAATAGCTCTATCTCTGCCTATATTATTCCTCAAAATCTATTTGTAGGTAAAAATCCCAAGTTTATTTGTCTTAAGAACACACATGCCTTTATAGCTTC